>NC_090444.1:989568028-989881301 GCF_031143425.1 Pleurodeles waltl | reverse complement strand
AGGGCTTCATTAAATGGAAGAAGGGGTTCAGAAGTAGAAGTCCCAGGCTGAAGCACCTCCGTCAGGAGGTTAGACCTGACTTCGACAGTAGGTAGCTCAAGGCCAAGGACTTCAGCCGCCCTACTAACCACCATACCATAGGTAGCTCCCTCCGCCGTAGCCACGGTAGGAGGAGACAGCATGCCAGAGTCAGGAGAAGTATCAAGACCACTGGCTTTGCCCAAGTCCTGTGCCCAGTCCATAGTAGGTTCTTCCTGGTATTCATAATGATCCAGGGACCCCTCCTATTCCTCCCCATATTCGTACCCATAGGAAAATGGGTCAGAATCCGACCTCGGGCGAATAGGGCCCACCAAAGCAGATGGCGGCGTTGGCCGACGTCGCTCCGACTCCGAGCCGTCGGGGATGGGAATGGGGTGGACGTCGATAGTGGGCACTACCGACGTCGAGAGCGTCGCTAAACGACCGCGGCCGAAGCCGCTGGCGCGGAACCCGAAGGCTCCTCGGCCAAGCCCCTTGGGCCCAAAGGCGCCGTATCAGGGTCGGCACGCCCAAAGATGAGGGGCATGGCTTCGTAAAACTCTGAGTTGGGCGGGGGTCGTCCGGCTCCGGGATACTCAGGGAACCGCGGAGCCGACCCAGGCGTAGGCTCCGAGGACGGAGGCCTACTTCATTGACTCTTGTTCTGCGTTGCGTCGGTCAAGCGACGGGATGAAGTCAGAGAGCGATGGGACTTCTTCGACGACTTCTTTTTCTTACCGTGACCCGACGATTTTGATGACGACGAGTGGTAGTGGCTCCGCGACCGATCTCGAGACCTTCCTCTCGAGCAAGATCGGGACTTACGCGGAGTCGAGTGCTGGGCCGCCATCAGCTTAAGGGACCGCTCCCTCAAAGCCTTCGGATGCATCGGCCAGCACTCGGAGTAAGACTTCGGGTCATGGTCGCGCTCGAGGCACCACAGACAGACACGACGAGGGTCTGTCACCGACATCATGCGGTGACAGTCTTCGCAGGGCTTGAACCCGGTCTTCGGGGACATCCTCAACGCACCAAGTTTGCACCAAAAAAGTCGACAAAACAGTCTAATTCGGCCAAAAAATAGCTGAGGATAGCTCTCTCTCGGATCAGCGCGTGGCGTGGAAAGAAAAGAACTGACGTCACTGCATGAGGGCGGCGTCTATGTACTACTCCCGACGTCATCACGGCGACCACGACGCCTACGGAGTCGACCGATGCCACCTGCCGACGAACAATGTACTGCTCGAAGAAGAAACAATCTCTGGATCCAGTCTGACGCCTGGGGGAAAATTCTAAGGTAAGGAATCTGCAACTAGAAGTCTCCATCAGATATTCTTGTCAGCACCTAGTTTTGTACATATGCTTTGACTATAGCACCTGCAAACTCTAATTCACTTATTCACCTTCACTGCATCGTCTTTGTAGGAGCACCTTTATTGTGATGCAAAGTGTTTTGATTTATATCTCATATATATCATTTATTAAAAATAAATCCGATTTGACTCCATATAAAACCAATCTATCAATAGGTTTTTGAAAACCACAGAGGAAGTTGAGGCTTACACTTCCCCGGAGGGCACCACTGATTTCATTTATTGCTGATTTGCCCTGGTACCCAGGGCTATAGGACTGCCCCCTTTCATTGTGCACATACACTACTTCCTCCAGAAAATGTAGATGGTTGTGACTAAGGACATGGTGTTGAGGTGTAATGTTTGATGGCATGGTATGGAACTCTAAGCAATATCCCTGCTACACTACCAAGTGCACAACACTTCTTGGAGTTTATCAGTCCCCACTGGAGGAGGAAAAACCTTGTTTTTCTACTGGCAGGTGTTGTGTGATAGAGGTGCATCACGGGGGAATCATAGATTTGAGGGACAGACACCCCTATTCTAGTCACCTCTACCCCTACTTCAACCTTTGCCAAATGATTTTGCTGGCTGGGTATCCAGAAGCTTTGCTGCTAGCTTTACATTTGGTTTGGGGTGGTGGTGGGATCGTAGGTGTTTTGGCTCCTCCTATTGTCAGGAACTTAAAAAAGACAGACCTAGGATTAGAGGTATTCTGGGCACCCATTACTTTGGACATTTTGGTGTCCTCCTTTAGGTTTTTGAAGCATGATATCAACCAGTAGGTCAAAAAGATACCCCGGCCATCAAAGGGCATGTTCAACATATGCTGCTGAAATTCTGGTTACTTGTGTTTATCTCCCTTGAGGCAGCATCTGCAGCATCCAACATACATCTACTGTTGACATTTCAAATAGCCTTTCCTCAGCTATTCAGTGCTTTGTTTCTTCTCTGGTGGGTCTCAGAGATGTTAGATCAACTTATCCATTTCCACCCAATGGTGGAAGCCATCTTGGGAGAGTAAGCCACAACATAGTTTGCAATTCTCCAGTATGTTGCAGCACCCCCAGCTGCACGCTTCCCTGTGGTATCTATCCTTTAAGCTCTCCTTTTCTGGAAGAGGGGCATCTCTAGTCACCTGGGTTGAGGCTTGTTTTCTTAGCCTGTGGACCATTAGTCAAGCAGGACGTGGCCTCTACTATATACAAAGTCATTTTGGACTGCCTTAAATCTCTCTTCTACCGGGGAGTGATAGACAACCCTGGCCTTCAACAGGTCCCTAGCAGACTGGAGCAGTCTTGAGCATGTCTTTAAGAAGTGACCTCCTGGCCTTAAGGAAGGTCTGGACGAGGAAGTCATCTTCTTCCTGTATCACATGCATTTTGGTGCTGTGCAGCCCACTGTAATACTGAACGCTATACAACTGCATCATCCTTTGGAGATGGGAAAGCGTTAACAGAGCATGGGTCCAGGTCTGGATTATCTGGATGGTCTTAGTCGTAGCCTGGGGTGGTTGGGGGGGTGGAGGGCGATATAGGCTGGGGTGCGGCTAACTCCCTCTCAAGGTGTTAAAGGCACATAGTAAGGGTCAGTGTGGACTAAATGTGGAGCAGACTGTGGAGACTATGGGTCTGGAGGTGTGGGGGGGCGTGGCAGTAGAGACGGTGGGGTAGTAACCCTAATTGCAGGAGTTAGTGGTGGTGGACTGGTGGCCCTGTCCCTGGCCTTTTTTGAATAGGAAGATGTGGAGCCTTGGAGGAGCGATCCTGCTCAAAAGTGAGCCTCCTCTTTCTAGGGAACTGGAAGGGTATGCTTGGGGCCCAGTAAGGAATTTTCCTGGGGAGGAGTCAATGAATTTTTTTTTGTCTAATGGCCAATGTCTCCTGAAGCTGGAGTGTAGTTTCTCCCTCGCTGTGATGACCTCACAGTAGAGGGTTTCCTTAGAGCCGACCTCAGGGTTGGTCTGGCTGGCAGTTTTGGAGGCAATAATGCTGGTCTGTCAATGATTCTGGGTCGAGAAAGTGGTGACTGTTGGCACAGTTCAGTGCACTTTAACAATGGTGGTTCTCTGGGTAGAGGGCTTTCAGCTGCTGGACCTGTACCACAAGGTTGCTGTCTCTTGAGCCCAACTTGCTGCTGAGAGCCAGACTCCATCACGAGCAGTGATCTGCCTTGGCCTGTGGATGCTTTTGAGATCGAACTGTCTGGGGCTTGAAACACAAGCATTTCTGGAGCTTCTGGCACATCGAAGCTAGTCAGTTGTCGAGAAAAAAGACTTGTGAATAGTCCCAAAGAGCTTCACTATTTTTGCCTTCTTGTTGCTGTCGAAGTCCTGGTGAAGAAGTGTTGTCAGTTCCGAAGCTTGCACTCAAATGTCCAGTTGCAATGTGAACTAAGGGTAGTTCCACAGTAGGTCTTTTGACTCAAAAATAACTTGCCAAAGCCAAATGTCTGTCCCAAACACTAGATGGCAGGACGAATATACAGAGCATGTGTATATTATGCCACATTTACTATGAAAAACATGTTTCCAGCACCCTTTTTCTAAAATAATAACCACACCTTAGGACGATGATAGGCTGGGGGTGCATCCTCCACTTGACAACAATGTCAAGAATAATGGCCATAACTGTGCAATCATCACTGATCCCCAGATAATAAATACCTCGTGTGGTAATGAATTCTCTGCAAGTGCGTGTGACTAGCAAATATCAAACAAGTCAAGAAATATAACAAACAATTCTGTAAGGAAATGCCTCCTTGGCATGGTTACCCCCTGACTTTTTGCCTTTGCTGATGCCAAGTTATGATTTGAAAGTGTGCTGAGGCCTGCTAACCAGGCCCCAGCACCAGTGTTCTTTCCCTAAAACTGTACCTTTGTTTCCACAATTGGCACACCCTGGCATCCAGGTAAGTCCCATGTACTGGTACCCCTGGTACCAAGGGCCCTGATGCCAAGGAAGGTCTCTAAGGGCTGTAGCATGTCTTATTCCACCCTGGGGACCCCTCACTCAGCACACACTGCTTGCCGGCTTGTGTGTGCTGGTGGGGAGAAAATGACTAAGTCGACATGGCACCCCCCTCAGGGTGCCATGCCAACCACACACTGCCTATGGCATAGATAAGTCACCCCTCTAGCAGGCCTTACAGCCCTAAGGCAGGGTGCACTATACCATAGGTGAGGGCATAGGTGCATGAGCACTATGCCCCTACAGTGTCTAAGCAAAACCTTGGACATTGTAAGTGCAGGGTAGCCATAAGAGTATATGGTCTGGGAGTCTGTCCTACACGAACTCCACAGCACCATAATGGCTACACTGAAAACTGGGAAGTTTGGTATCAAACTTCTCAGCACAATAAATGCACACCGATGCCAGTGTACATTTTATTGTGAAATACACCCCAGAGGGCATCTTAGAGATGCCCCCTGAAAACATACCCGACTTCCAGTGTGGGCTGACTAGTTTTGCCAGCCTGCCACACACCAGACATGTTGCTGGCCACATGGGTTGAGTGCCTTTGTCACTCTGTGGCTAGTACCAAAGCCTGTACTGGGTTCAGGTGCTTCTCACCTCCCCCTGCAGGAGCTGCAACACATGACGGTGAGCCTCAAAGGCTCACCCCCTTTGTTACAGCGCCACAGGGTATTCCAGCTAGTGGAGATGCCCGCCCCCTCCGGCCACGGCCCCACTTTTGGCGGCAAGGCCGGAGGAGATAATGAGAAAAACAAGGAGGAGTCACTGGCCAGTCAGGACAACCCCTAAGGTGTCCTGAGCTGAGGTGACTCTGACCAACTTGCAGATGGAGGATTCCCCCAATAGGATTAGGGATGTGCCCCCCTCCCCTCAGGGAGGAGGCACAAAGAGGGTGTAGCCACCCTCAGGGCTAGTAGCCATTGGCTACTAACCCCCCAGACCCAAACACACCCCTAAATTATTTAGGGCCCCCCAGAACCAAGCAAGATAGATTCCTGCAACCTGAAGACAAAGAAGGACTGCTGACCTGAAAGCCCTGCAGAGAAGACAGAGACACCAACTGCTTTGGCCCCAGCCCTACCGGCCTGTCTCCCCACTTCAAGAAAAACTGCAACAGCGACGCGTTCCCCAGGGTCCAGCGACCTCTGAAGCCTCAGAGGACTACCCTGCATCTAAAAGGACCAAGAACTCCCGAGGACAGCGGCTCTGCTCCAAAGAAGAAACGACTTTGCAACAAAGAAACAACTTTTAAAGGACTGCACGTTTCCCGTCGGAAGCGTGAGACTTTCCACTCTGCACCCGACGCCCCCGGCTCGACCTGCGGAGAAACAACAATACAGAGAGGACTACCCGGCGACTACGACCCTGCGAGTAGCCAGAGTTGACCCCCCTGATACCCTGCAAGCGACGCCTGCAGAGGGAATCCAGAGGCTCCCCCTGACCACGACTGCCTGCTTCTAAGAACCCGACGCCTGGTAAAGACACTGCACCCGCAGCCCCCAGGACCTGAAGGATCAGACCTCCAGTGCAGGAGCGACACCCAGGTGGCCCTCTCCCTTGCACAGGTGGTGGCTACCCCGAGGAGCCCCCCCCTTGCCTGCCTGCTTCGCTGAAGGGACCCCTGGGTCTCCCATTGAACTCCATTGCAAACCTGACGCCTGTTTGCATTCTGCACCCGGCCGCCCCCGTGCCGCTGAGGGTGTACTTTTTGTGCTGACATGTGTCCCCCCCGGTGCCCTACAAAAACCCCCTGGTCTGCCCTCCGAAGTTCGGGTACCTACCTGCTGGCAGACTGGAACCGGGGCACCCCCTTCTCCATTGAAGCCTATGCGTTTTGGGCACCACTTTGACCTCTGCACCTGACCGGCCCTGAGCTGCTGGTGTGGTAACTTTGGGGTTGCCCTGAACCCCCAACGATGGGCTACCTTGGACCCAACTTTGAACCCTGTAGGTGGTTTACTTGCGTGCAAAACTAACAAATACTTACCTCCCCCAGGAACTGTTGAAATTTGCACTGTCTAGTTTTAAAAAAGCTTATTGCCATTTTTGCCAAAACTGTACAAGCTATTTTTCTATATAAAAACCTATTGGCCTGGAATTGTCTGAGTGTGTGTTCCTCATTTATTGCCTCTGTGTGTACAACAAATGCTTAACACTACCCTCTGATAAGCCTACTGCTCGACCACACTACCACAATATAGAGCATTAGAATTATCTCTTTTTGCCACTATCTTACCTCTAAGGGGAACCCTTGGACTCTGTGCGTGATATTTCTTACTTTGAAATAGTGCATACAGAGCCAACTTCCTACAATGACCATCTGGCTATCTTTCTCTCACTATAGTATCCATCCTGATTTTATACTTTTTTGGTTGTGATTCCCACCCACACCCTCCATGTGCCACAGTAATAATTCTCACATATTTTCATCTTCAAATTTTCTGTAAATATTCCTTTTACTGAACCTGCTGTTCAGCCCTCCAATGCCCTGGTCAGCAGTATTGAAAAATCTGTGTATAAATTAAACCCTTATGAAACAAAACCTTTGGAAAAGTTCATGCCACGATGTGGGACCCTAACTGACCACCCTAAGACGGGTACACACTTCGAAAAGCCATATGAAGGCAGGTGTGTTACGTAATCTTGTGGCTGTCTGGTCGTAGGACTGTTAATGCTCAAATGCAGCAGCAACTGATCACTGTATCGAAAATGCTATGGTAGCCACACAGTTTCCTGAGAGCTGCTTTGAGGCTACTACTCCACCCAACTTCGGAGGTTACGATTGTTAATATGTAGGGTGGGGTAGTATGTGGCTAGCAAACAGCAAGGCCACAGTCAGCCAAATCTTCATCCCACTGGTTCTCAATAGTCTCCAAGAGCAAGATCATGGATTTACTAAGATCCCATATACATGGCTATCATAATACTAAACTGGGCCCAAACTGTAATGGTATAAGAAGGAGCCATGGTATATGTTAATAAGGGGAGACAGAAAGTACAAATATAAATGAGTAAATTAAAGAAACAAATATGAAAAAGGTAGAGGCTTGAGGGCGAGTGGCTGGGGGGGTTGAAAGCACATTATGGGGAGAAGTCATGTTTTTAAATTATTAAGGAGCAAGAAAGGTTGATTCTATAGGATGGGCTCATTCTCTTTCAGTACTGACTGTGGCTAGACTAGTCAGAGATCTTCCACTATGTCAGGGAATTAAATTATTCTATGGTTGTGAGCACTAAAAGGAATATATGCTGAAGAAATAGCATGTTTTCTTTTACACTCAATGTACAGCAAAAAAAAACATACACAGAATCAAATCATATCCTTCCGAAGTGACAAAACAACAAAGGATACTGAAGAATAACCAGACAGAGGATGCATATCCAAAAATTCTCATGTGGTATATCTAAGGCAATATTTTATTGTTTTTAGAACACATCTTTTCAAAGCCAGAGAAATTACACCCAATACTCGTTTCACTTTCAATGCAAACTGAATCCTGCTGTAGACTGATTACAAATATCACCGAATCGCATAGTTTGGTTTACATTCAATAAATTAGGTGGTCCAGGAAAAGTTTAACTGTATTCTTGATGTGCTGTTAGACTATACTGTTTGATGGAATTGTGACATTCAACATTGTGTGTGTATTCGTTATGTGTATAGATAAATCCACAAACATTCACTCGTGTATACAAATTAGTTTAAGCATAAAAAGCTTCTTCGCTGATATTAGAACAAATCTATCTTAGCTACTGTTTCTTTCATCCCATCAACAAATTAATTTTGTTACAAAAAAGATGATCTTAACAAAAAGGCACATTTGGCAACTGTGACAAGCAACAATATTCTGGCACAATTTTCCTCTAACTTCAGCTTTGCATTTGCATAATTACATCCAAAGCTTTAAGTTTTAACATGTTTGGAAAAAAGTAGAGAACTCTAATATAAGTTCTACCATTGCTTTCAGATTGTTCATTGTCCTATAAATTACTTGCACTTAAGGCAAACTGAGGAGTTTTCCCCAAAGCCGGCATTAAAGAAAAATGCACTTGTTGGTGTCTACATCCATGGTAAGGCATGACATAAATGGTATGCAATATCTGGAAAAAATGTTTGGCAGACTTACCTTAATTGAAGGGGAACCAAATCAGATCCACATATCAAAACACAATGCTGTACCAAATTAACGTTTGTGATGTAGTACCTAAGTGAAAGTATATAGTGATATCAGTTCCTGGATGTTAGTACTTCAGAAAGCTTGCTTGTAAGATCCTTTGGAAATTATATCATGTTTGTGGATTAATCTAAACACTTGTGGTTGGTGCATTACACTATCACTTAAAAGAGTTTTAACATACCTTGGTGGGCCACTGATCTATTATTATTCCTATTTGATAATGGCAAGAATTACAGAGACTGAATAAATTACACCCCTTCTAGGGCATGATGCAATTCATTCTGATCAGAATTACAGTAAACTAAAGATACTCATGGCTAAAACTGCGTGGAAGGAATATTAAAATTATTGGAACCAGAACTATAATTATTTACACGATCATTTGAACCTTCTAAGTCAATGAGCCTTTCAGATAGCACATGCATTTTAAGAGGCCAGAAAGTAACAGTGCATCTGATTTCTGCATTTCTGGCAGGTCCACCTCAGCAGGACAAGTAACAAGAAGTCACTCTGCTCCATTTTACTGCACTGTCATGATGACTCACTGCGTCTTTATAACTAAATCAAAGCAGTCTATTTAATCTTACTTTTTTATTATCAAACGTTTGTGGAAGTAGCATCGGAATAAAAACTCCTGAGCGGGAGGACGACAACATTTAAGCAGCAAAATTAAATTCTGTGAAAATTACAGTATTTGAATACAGTATGGGTCCACACACTCCTCTGTCATAATTGTGAATTCCAAAGAACTACAAATCCCGGGGGAGTGCATTATAAGAACTGTAATCCAGCTAAAGCGCAAAACTGGCAGTAAGTCGGTTTATCACAAGAATTAGGTTGACCAATATTTAAAAAACGTAAAACAATGTCAGAGTAAGGACAACTTGGATTTAACGCCATACATCAAACCTGCTAAATTAAAAACAATTTCACCAAAAGCAGGCCTGAATATTGTACTATTAAAGTTGCACACCGGGTAAACTGTAAACAATTATGCTTTACCGCTTCACTTACTAAAATAGTACAGATGCATCTATCCTTTTGTAACACGATTCCTTACAGTCATATTTTCTGTTAAAACAAGTCTCCTTTAATAGTCACATCTTCACCTTTCTTGTTAAAGTAAACAACTAATTAGGGGCCACAGCTTGAAGAAAGAGGAAGCAAAACATATTAGGCAGCAGATCAGCAGGTCAGTGCAGTTTTTAGGAAGAACCAGACTTATAGTGCAACTGTTAGCACTAATTAAACATAACTCAGAAGTATGCTGTCAAATGTTAGGGTTTATCAGCAAACCCCTGGCAGGCGAATTAGCAATTAGCCACTTTATGACCTTCAAAAGTCAGTGTAACAAGCAACAACAAATGTTGAAGACAATTAAGTTGTCACTCCTTAGGCATGGTATTACACCACTATGGAGGCCAGAAGTTGGATAATACTTTCCAACAGACATTATTGTGATTTCCTTGGGTTAACGGTCTTGTAGCTTCCACTGGAAGATATATGAATAAATTAGCTCTTCAAAACCAAAGAGAATGCAAGTCAGTGCCATGAAATGGTAATTCACGGGGTCGCATGGAAACAATAAAAAATTATGGAGACACCAATAGTCAACTACCTCATAAATATGTAACCACTTATTTTGTCTGAAGACTTTCACCAAAAAATAGACAAGATGCTAGAGAAAAGTATTTGAAAAAATTAACCCAGAATAGCCATCAAAAAAATATGATTACCCACAAATCTAGGAGGAGTTAACCTGGCTGATTTCATGAACTATCCTAGCCAGCCAGGGCTCCCTTTGGTTCTCTCAGCGCCCAGACTACACCCCACATGGCCCCTTGTTGAAAAACAGATCCTCAGTGATCTCCACCCCGTTATACTTTTATCCATCAAGATCAAACCCTCCCATCCAGCCAAATATATCTTTAACAATACAAAAAGAGCTCTTATGAAAATTGACAAACTCCTTAAAACCCCAATCAACCGGTCTAATTTGACTTCATTATGGAATAATCCCAAATTTAGGATGCAAGGCACACCTGTGTACTGGCCCTCCTGGTCATCCAAAGGCATCCACTTCTCAAACCAACTAGGCTCGAAACAAACTCCTCTTTCCTTTAAAGAAATCCAACAACAGTATAACCTACTAGACTTGGATCTCTACGACTTCCTTAAAAACAAAACCAGTATATCTAAATCAAACTGCTCCTACGATTAATCTTCTGTAACCATACGTATCTCTGCCTTTAACAAAACTGGCCACCAAACCTCCAAATGTTATCTTGTGAAACCCAACATCTAACCTCCACCTTACTAAAAGCATAGGATGCGTCTGATTCAATCTCTTCAGATGACTTGGGTTTGATCTGGAAATCAGTCACTTCACATACAAATCACCCCATCATGCCCCAAAATAAATACTGGCTCCTACATTGGACATTTTGGACTTCTTCATGACTCCATAAGATGTCACTCAGAGATTATCCACTATGCTAAAACTGCAACAAAGACACCGGGAACCTACCATATCTACTCTTTTACTGTCACACAGTGTCTCACTTCTTGGAACTGGTGTTTAATTTTATCTGGTCACTATTTGGGATCCGCCTGAAGCGTGACTTCAAGTCACTCATCCATGGTTTCCTAGACCCTGAGGTCCGGTCAATTAATGATAGTCTGCTGATAAATACCTTGCTGACGGGGGCTTGTAAATCTGTACTTAACACTTGGAAAAACACAGCTCCCATCTCTTGCAAATATTGGCTGAATTGGATCTCTCACTTGAGAGGCGCTGATAACACTGCCCTTAAACCCTCTCCCCGAAGGCTGCAGTACAGACCTGTATGGATTACGGTGGATAACTATTTTGCTAGCTCCAAACCCACATAAACGCCCATATGAACGCTCATATACACCACTCATGGAACATGCACTTACGAAAAAGGCTCCCTATCTCTCTTCTCTCAATGCTAATAGCCCTACATTGGAGGGAAGACCATTGATTGCACACCTATTTTTTTTTTCGATAATGGCCTCATACCCCTAACTATAGCTAAAGTTGCTCTCTGCCTGTTTCACCAGGCGCTGCAAAACCCCCTACATGTTATCTATCAATTATCACCTCTTTTGCTTCCTAACACCTGTTCACCACAATGTCTGTTATCCGTGGGATACAAGGACAAAACCATCTGCAATATGGTTATGCCATATATTGCTATGTCATTTACTGCTCTGGCCTTTTTGTTCTATGTTCTGTTTCCATGATTTACCTCAAAACCGGTTTTGTGCATTTGTATGTATTCTTCATAGAAGAATGATACACTGTACCTGCTCACAACACTTCTTATTGTGTACTGCTGTATTACGACTGCCTTTTTATTTACTAAAAAAGAAGATTGCTGAAATTTAAAAAGTAAATGGTAATTCTCCAACGCATATTTGTTTTCTCTTGTTAAAGTTACTACTCAAAGAAAGCAAGCTGTGTCAGTTTCGTCTTTGTGTCATACAGTCCTTCTATTTTTGTAGTGATTTAAGAGATTTTTTAATTTAATTAGAAACCATTCTTTTTCAGTATTGCCATCGTTAAAACTAATTTAGAGATTGCAGTGAATTCTATGAAAGAAAATAACTTCTAAAAGATCTGAGTTCTTACTACCGGAGAATCAAAATTTGCAAATCAGTCTAGAGTATGCCTAAGCAGAGGTCCGTAATGCAGAACTATGCAAAGTGCCGAAAAAACTCAGCAGCACTACGTGGAGTTCAGCCAGTGGCAGAGTTTGGGTATGTCATGCTGATTTTCTCCTGCACTGTAAAATCAGCACGAATGGCATCATGCGGAACGCCAGAATGTGCTAACTTCTTTCTGCCCCACAAGAATGCATGTGTGTCAACTGCTGAAAAGTCAACAGCAGAACACTATAAAGCTGTACAGTTTTACAATATACTGCACTTATTCAGACCACTTACTTTCACAATTAATGCTGAAGTAGGGGGTAGGTTTTTGAAGAGCAAGGCAATCAACACAAAAACACAACGTTGCAGAGAAGCCACCAACTATCTTTACCATATAAACCGCTGGTCAAATTAAAAGGGAAATTCTCATTTGTATGCAAAAATATATTTCTGAACTTCTATATACAGTTCTATAGTAAAAGGAAATGGAAATATATATTTCACCTAGAAACTGTGCTCCATCACAGTATTAATACCTGCAAAGGATCACAAGATTGAAAATGTTGGGTACAAAGTAACCATCATCCTTTTACAATATACTGCATAATTCATATTATGAAAAATGATTTCAGATGATTGCAGTAAAAAGATGAATGAATGTCAAGATATATTAACACTACAAGAATGGAAAATATTCTCTGAGTATAGGTGCTGCTGAAATGTGACTTTCACTTGTTTTGATGCATAAAGCACTGGTGATCAAATTCTGCACACTTATGAAACATGCCAACAGTGATAAGTATAATAAATTTCCAGCAATTACATTAGTAGCTAAAATATTCTGCATTATCAGAATTTGCAGATATCGAAGAGGTCCAGCAAATCCTGGAAAATCCAAGTTAACACATTTCCTGTTGAATTAATATCTATCCATTTTGCAGCTAACATAAATGTACCTTTGGGTGCAACCAAACTTAACATTCAGTCAAGGGCATATGACATTCGGCAATGACTAAAGTTAAGGAGGACACAGCCTCGTTTTCTACATCAAAATGTAAATTTTTACCAGTACATTGAAACAAAGCAACCTACACGTTTCAAAGGTTAATTGGATGGTATTTGGGACATGTAGGTTCATCTCATGTTGAAGACATACTCATCGTAATTTCTAAACCTCATCGGAGACTTTAATGAAACTACTTTTTTGAAGAAAAAACAAAATTGTAACTCTTATGTAAACGAATGTCCTAGAAAATCCAAGCAGTCTTTCTCCAAAACATCTGAAGCAACTACACCTACAGCATAGGCTTATAAACGGTACAACTATAGTCTCACTTAGCGCAAAATATACCTCTACAGGAGGCTCCCATTCTCACAACTGAATACTGCTCCTGTTTAACACGCTGCAAAAATGCTTGTACCATTTAAAATATTCTGCTTCTTTTACACCAAAATTGATCATCCTGAATCGTTGCTGCTCCCAGTGAAATGATATGCTCTTCCGTTTCTGTGCCACACTAAGCAGCCAAAAACTGGTTAGTAAGACAAAAGGCTAACAAAGAATCAGACTCCAAAATGCAATGCACACAAAATAGACAAGAAGTGGCAAAGCCAAAAGGTACCGCCTTTCGGGCGTATTAGCTTTGCCAATGCCTTCTGGCAATGATGCACAGCATTTGGGAGTGAGGGCAATCAAAATTCTTTTACTTGATGCTGTGTAGCATTAATTGAAAGAAAAAAAAAAAAGTGCACCCACTACTGGTGAACTGGTGAGCACTTCATTCAGCTGGTGTGCACATTCTTGATGATCTTTGTGCCTGCATGTGTCAAAATGCATGGCCACACCAGTGGTATATTATTGGCCCCATTTGCTTTGTTTTTAAAAAAAATTTACCGATCTAAGATGGTGGACGTCACTTGTATTGGTAACTAAAAAGAATGAAGACGTTTTTCTTTACGTGAAAGCGCAGAACAAAAAAAGGGCCATTGAGACGGGGGGTCAATGGGTAAGGGTGAGGTGTGAAAGCAGAAAGTAGTACACGAGGGAGACAGCAACAGTGGTAGAAGTGAGAAGCACGCAATGGAGAGAAGACCATGGAGCATGTGGGGGTGAGTAAAAAGCAAAGTGAAAGTGAAAGCAAGCAGCACATGAGGGTGAGGGCAATACAGGAGTTAGAGAAAAACAAACAAGGATGAACGCAAAAGTGGGGTTGGGAGAAGTACACGAGAAATAAATCAACACAGAACATGCAGGATTTGAAGGAAGATGTACATGAGAGACAAAAATGAGCAGCACACTGGTGAAAGAGCAAGAAGGAGCATAGGTGGTCATTGGCGGTGTAGCACCCAAGGGGGAGAGAGCTGCTAAACACATGCAATCTACGAGTGCTTAACCAAAAAGAAAAAAAATGTTACCTAGAAGTGAGCAGTGGCGGAATACGTGTCAGCTAACAAAATGATGGTAATGAGGCTATGCTTCAGGGGAAGAGGCAATCACAAGATGGACAAGCTTGCTTGCATAAGGAAAGCCATAGAATAAGAAGCAACCAATGGTAAGCAATAGTTCTTTTGATACCAGATAAATTGCAGGGTCTGGTAGGCGAGACCTACAAAATGAGAACATAGAAGTATATAAAAAACCATACAATGCACTATGTATTCCTTTTCAAAGCAGCCCTCTTAATACACTGCTAAACAAGAAATAAATATTTTCATTTCTCAGCTCAATTAAAGGTTCAAATGAAAATGTAAAAGTAGCTCTCTTGGAAAGTAGGATACGTTTGTACAGTTTTTCAAATTTATATATCAATGTCATTTCCTACTAACTATAAAGGTGGACTTGAAACTAATCCAATTTTGTCTAATTGTGACACATCATGTAAGTCTATTCCAGTGCTGTATGAAGTGTCTGATGCAACAACTGCATATATGGTAAAGGACACTATACATAGTGAAAACCTGCGTACTCATATAATGATTTGCTTTGACAGTAGGATTTGACTTAAGTGGTAGAAGACCTTAATGTATTTATGTGTGATCATGTATTCTGCAAACATTTCTGCCTGTAAGCACTTCTCTTGATGTTTCTTCTTAGCAAGCGTGTGACCAAAAGGGTGCAATATTTTGTAACTTTGTAATTCTCTCTGCCTGCATTTTCATGTCATGATAAAGTGGTACATGAAAATACATGGCATTACTGGATAAACATTAGAAGCGTATATTCTACGTTACTAATACAGATTTAACAGTCTTTTAAAATGTAGAGTTACTGTATATTGAATCCAGGCAATAACATTGGGCCTCTCTGTTTTGATATTACTTTAAAGACATAAGACTTTAATCCCCCTTATCTCAAGAAGCAAAAACATATTTTCTTTTCTGGCAAACACAAAAATACATTTTTAAACTGGCACCATTAAAATACAATTTAACAAAAAAGAAACAAAAATCCCAACAACAAAAGTACCTCTTTGGTCAAGCAGGTACCCATATTATTCAATGTAACAATATGTAAACATGACTGCAATACAGCGCTTTGCTTTAGTTTTACAAAGATAGGTACCACAGATCTTTCTCACAGTCCTTTTTTGTGATACAAGAAAAGAGTCGCAAGGGAAAATTAAGTAGGATATAAAGATCCCTGTTTAGGTGTAGTTGCTTTGAGTAAATATAATATATACATGTATTTGTATACACAAATACAGAGAAAGTGCACTATGTTTTAGTTCCATGTGTATATAATTGTGGGGGAGGGGGAGCCCACATGATATCAAAATATCCATCTCATTCCTTGTTGGAAACAAGTGTTTAATCATGCAACTTGATATCTATTATCTCTTGGCCAGATATTCCCGCTAAGCTGTTTTCAGGCTAGTCGGCTTTATCATTTCTTTACAATTAATTTTTGTTTGCTGAAACAACAACCAACTAGCCATATTATTATCATACAAGTCCTTTTCTTGTGATTCACGTTATATACAATGTATTAAAAAAGACGAGTCTTTAGTGTTTGGAGGACACTTTTTTACTTAGGATGAGTGGGCATTTTCCAGCAGTGGTGGTCCATCCCTGTGAATTGGCTGAAGAGTGAGGAGCTCCCTCTTGTAAGTTTTTGGAGGCAGCTTTGGGATAGGCTGACAAGTGCTTTGTCGTGGTGGAACTGGTGGCCCAGCAGTAGGAGGGAGCTCCATTTCCTGTGGAATTAAAGGTGGCGAAGGTAGATGCCTGCGTGTTCCGTGTGGAGAAGGTGTCTGTGGTGGCAGGGGAGTAAATGGGGAAGGGCTGTTGGGGAAGAAAGTATTGGTAAGTTCACTTTTTCTACCCAAAGGAGGTGCTTGGAGATGTAGTGGGGAGCTGGAGAAGACATCTGGTGTTCGGACTGGTTCTCTGGGTGGTAACAATGGTGGGCTTTCAGGAGAATCAGAAACGGATGTCCGGTCTGGAATTGCAAAACGTGGTGAATATACTTTTGTTGTTGGTTGCCGAGGAGGAATTGCTGGTGGGCTGTCCAAGTGCTTGGACATCATCTAAAGGATAAAATGAAAATAATGTCAATATATTATTTGCACATATAACACTCACTTTTAATACAAACTCCCTGAGGGAAACTATAACTACAGTTCAAATTCCATTTTTTTTTCCACACCATATCTTGTTCCACCCCACACTTTCCGTTCACATCTTTCAAGCAAAATATACAGACAGACTACTATCTATACCTTTTCCGGGAAAGTAGTGGGAACATGATGTACTATAACACTAAAAATATGTTGGGGTTATGAGATATCAATGAATAACACTGAAGTAAATCATGAGTGGTAGTTCCCAGATGCAATATGGAGGTGAATGTCGTGCAATGAGGGTGGGGTGGTTGAGATTTAGGATGTCTAAAGAGGAAAGATGGCTAGAGGATAGATTGAGTGGATGGCAGGACAAAGGATCCTGTTAATTGTACATGCACATACAACAAGGTGCAGGAGGGCTGAGGCAGATTGTCGATTTGCCCCATCGCTCCTCTACCTCTATGCTGCTGATCTGGGCAGGGGAGCAAGATTTTGGGAGTGTACACAGCATAATTTTGTAGATGGGTACCTGTGCATAATCAAGGCAATGTTTTTCACCTCAGTTTTCAGAGTGATATCACAGACAAATTAAAGTACAAGTTACTTACCTTCGGTAACGATATAGCCAGTAGGGACAAATTCTAGTTGCAGATTCCTTACCTTTGAATTTACCCAGGCGTCAGACTGGATCCAGGGATTTTATTTTGAGCAGTACCTCTGCACGCCGTCAGATGGCGTCGGTCAAACCCGTTATGACGTCGCAGTCGTATATAGGCGCCACCCCGGCTCGCTGACATCAGTTTCTTTTCACGACTTTCCACGCCAGTAGCACGGAGCCATGAAGAACACAGAGTGGTGCGCCAAAACTAGGGCCCTTAAGGGGAAGTTCCTGTCTCTAGAAATCAATTCGCAGTGCAGGGAGGATGGGCAGGTCGGTAAGGAATCTGCAACTAGAATATGTCTCTACCAGATATATTGTTACGGAAGGTAAGTAACTTGTACATCTGATACAGACTTCTAGTTGCAGATTCCTTACATTTGAATAGATACCTGAGGAATACCATCCCTGGTGGTGGGCTGCGAACCAAGATCACACCAAGAAGTCCTGCAGGACCGAACGGTCAAAGTAGCTGCCTCTTCAGACCTGACAGTCCAGTCAGTAGAGTTTGGTAAAAGTGTGCAGAGATGACCACGTTTCTCCCTGACAGATGGCCAGGACTGGAAGGCCCCATGATAGCGCTGTGGAAGCAGCAGTAGCTTTGGTGGAGTGAGCACGCAAACCTTCAGGAGGTTGCTTCTTAGCCAGAGCATAGCACATTTTGATGCATAGGAGCACCCATCGTGAAATGGTAATCTTCTTCACCGGCTTCCCCTTCTTTGCACCCACATATCCCAGAGTATTTGGTACGATCAAGGTAGATCGCCAACGCTCTTTTTGGGTCCAGACGGTGGAGTCTCTCCTCTTCATGAGAGGGATGTGGGGGTGCAAAAAAGGTAGGCAAGGTGATGGACTGTCCGACATGGAAGGGTGTCACTACTTTAGGTAGGAAAAAGCCCTTGTGCGAAGTACCACTTTGTCAGCCGTAAAGGGCAGTTGTGAAGCAGCTCAAACGGGGCACACATAAGGTATATTAACACCAGGTTTAGATCCCATTGGGGCATGATGAATGGGATAGGAGGAAAGAGATGTGTGAGGCCTTAAAGAAACCTCCCAATAATAGATTTAAATAAGGAATGCTGATCTGGTCACCTCAAGAAAGCTGAGATAGCAGAAAGATATCCCTTAAGAGTGCCAAGGGTGAAACCCTGATGGGCAAGGGAAAGAATAAAGAGGAGGATTTGAGAAAGAGGAGTAGATAGAGGATCGACAGATATGTCGATGCACCATGCCACAAATTTCTTCCAACGACCGGTGTATACGGTTTTGCTTGAAGGACGCTTGGCTGCCAAGATAACATTACAGACTTCAGGTGGCAGGTCAAAAGACATCAACTGTCGCCATTCAATCTCCACGCAAGGAGGCGGAGGGTGGACAGGTTCGGATGGAAGACCCTCCTCTGCTGCTGAGACAGAAGATCAGTCAGAGAAGGCAGTCTGATCGGAGGAGCTATGGCCATGCTAAACAGCTCGGGACACCAGACTCTTCGTGCCCAGTCTGGAGCCACCAGGATTACTTGGGCCCAGTCTTGCCTGATCTTCTTCAGAGCTCTGGGCAGAAGTGGTATGGGCAGAAAGGCGTACAGGAGGCCTGAATGCCACTTGCGACGAAAGGTGTCGCTGAGCGAGTGCCGCCTTGGAAACTCCAAAGCGCAAAACAGCTGACATTGAGAGTTCTCTACAGAGGCAAACAAGTCTAACCAAGGTTCTCCCCACTGAAGGAAAAGACCTTGTGCCACCTCCGGATGGAGACGCCATTCGTGATCGACCACGCATCGTCTACTGAGTTAGTCTGCTCTGGCATTCAAGGAGCCCGCGAGGTGATGAACCACCAGGGAAATGCCCTGATGTTCCAACCAAGTCCAGAGACGAAGAGCCTCTTGACCAAGGGTCTACGACACCACTCTGCCTTCTTTGTTACAGTACCACATAGCAGTGGTGTACTCTGTAAACACTTGTACTGCTTTCCCCTTGAGAGAGGGAAGGAATGCTTTTAATGCTAGTCGAATCGCTCGGAGCTCCAGATGATTGACATGGATCCCGGTTTCCGCCGGAGGCCTCTGATGTGGCTGCTCCATCCCAGGAGTGACGCACCTGTCACAACTATAAGATCTGGTTGGGGAAAGGAGAGGGATCTGCCCTTGACCCAATCCTGATTCGTTAACCACCACTGCAGGTCTCTTGCAGTTCTTTCCGATATCTCGACCTTGTAGGAGCGATTCCCCTGATGCTGCGCCCACTGGAACTTCAGGTCCCTCTGCAGAGCCAGCATATACTATCTGGCCTTTTGAACTAGCAGGATGCAGGAGGCCATGAGGCCCAGCAGCCTCGGAGTCAATCTCACTTAAATCCAGGACAGAGGCTGAAACATCGGTATCATAGCCTGAATATCCTGGACTCGCTTTCCGGGAGGATATGCCCGAAACTGCACTGTATCCAGAACAGCTCTGATGAAAGGGAGTATCTAAGGAGGAGTCAGGCCTGACTTTGGCACGTTGATAGTGAACCCCAGCGAATGCAAAAGGTTTGCCGTAGCCTGGAGGTGGGAGACGACTGTCTGGGGCGAGTTTGCCTTCAACAGTCAATTGTCAAGGTAGGGGAAGACTGGGACCCCTAACCTCTGCAGATGAGCTGCCACCACTACCATCACTTTCATGAACACCCGAGGGGCACTGGTAAGGCCAAAAGGGAGCACGGTAAACTGAAAGTGCTTGTGACCTGCCACAAATCGTAGGTAATGTCTGTGGGCCAGCAAGACAGGAATGTGGAAGTACGCGTCTTGCAAGTCCAACGCTACCATCCAGTCTGCGGGATCCAGGGCAGATAGGACCTGAGTCAATGTCAACATTTTGAACTTCTCATTTTTGAGGAAGAGGTTGAGGGACCGAAGATCTAATATAGGATGAAGACCCTTGTCCTTTTTCGGCACCAGAAAGTAGCGGGAATCGCAACCATGACCTACTTCTAGAACGGAACCCTCTCTATAGCTCCTATGGCCAAAAGGGCTTGAACTTCCTCGCAGAGAAGCGCCATATGATCCTCTGATATTCGATTGTATGAAGGTGGCATGGCTGGAGGAGGTGTCTCGAAGGGGAGGGAGTAGCCCCTTCAGACAATCTGGAGGACCTACCTGTCCAAGGTAATGGATTGCCATTGGGGCAGGTGATGGCGAATTCTGCCGCCAACTGGTTCCTGGTGTACCCGCAGACTAGGAAGGTTTGGAGGCTGAAGCGGGGGCTGGTGTGGGCTGGGCGACCCGCTGGCTCCCTGATCCCCAGGGGTGTGGGATCCCATGGCCGCGTAGGGGCAGTACAGCATGCGTGGGTCGATGGCCAGGGGGGAAAGGATGCGGTTGGGTGCCCCTTTCCATAGCCGCGAAAGGAGGACTGCTTGGGTCTAGGAGCAGGCGCGAGGCCAAGGGACCGGGCTGTGGCTCGGAAATCCTTAAAGCGCTCAAGCGCCAAGTCCGTCCTGTTTCCACAGAGACGTGTGCCATCAAAGGGCATGTCCATCAAGGATGGCTGGACATGCCCTGAGAAGCCAGATGTTCTCAGCCAGGCGTGGCATCTCAATGCCACAGTGATGCAACCGATCTGCCCAGAGAGTCAGTCGTATCCAGTCCACAATGAATCATGAACTTCGCTGCATCCCTCCCATCTGTTACGGCTTGGGAAGGGATAGTCCGGGCCTCCTCCGGAACTCTAGGCAGCACTTGCGTGATCGTATCCCAGAGAGTATGGAAATAGCGGCCCAAAAGGCATGCGGTGTTCACAGACCACAGCGCTAGCCTGTTGGAAGAAAACAACTTCTTCCCCAAGTTGTCCAGTCTTTTTGATTCCCTATCCGGGGTGCGGCAGGGAATGCGCCGGATGAAGAGGAAGCCTGGATGACAAGGCTATCAGGTGAGGAATTTTGGGTCTGACGGCGCAGGCCGATGGTGGCAGGCAATCGTCCTATTAACAGGAGCCCCTGTGCTGGGTCTGGACCAAGTACCCAAAAGGACGTCCGTCAGTGCCTCATTAACCCCTTCGCTGCCAGGCCTTTTCCCCCTCCTGTGCCAGGCCTTTTTTTGCCTATTTGGGGCAGTTCGCGCTTAGGCCCTCATAACTTTTTGTCCACATAAGCTAACCAAGCCAAATTTGCGTCCTTTTTTTCCAACATCCTAGGGATTCTAAAGGTACCCAGACTTTGTGGGTTCCCCTGAAGGAGGCCAAGAAATTGGCCAAAATACAGTGAACATTTCGTTTTTTTTAAAAAAAAATGGAAAAAGGGGCTGCAGAAGAAGGCTTGTGGTTTTTCCCCTGAAAATGGCATCAACAAAGGGTTTGCGGTGCTAAACTCAGCAGGAACAGGCAGACTTGAATCAGAAAACCCAATTTTTCAACACAATTTTGGCATTTTACTGGGGCATACCCCATTTGTGCAATTTGTTGTGCTTTCAGCCTCCTTCCAGTCAGTGACAGGAATGGTCATGAAACCAATGCTGGATCCCAGAAACCTAAACATTTCTGAAAAGTAGACAAAATTCTGAATTCAGCAAGGGGTCATTTGTGTAGATCCTACAAGGGTTTCCTACGGAAAATAACAGCTGAAAAAGAAAAATATTGAAATTGAGGTGAAAAAAACATCAATTTTTCTCTACTTTTTACTCTGTAACTTTTCCCTGCAATGTCAGATTATCGAAAGCAATATACCGTTACGTCTGCTGGACTCCTCTGGTTGCGGGGATATATAGGGTTTGTAGGTTCATCAAGAACCCGAGGAACCCAGAGCCAATAAATGAGCTGCACCCTGCAGTGCGTTTTCATTCTATACCGGGTATACAGTAATTCATTTGCTGAAATATAAGGAGTAAAAAATAGCTATCAAGAAAACCTTTGCATTTCCAAAAAGGGCACAAGATAAGGTGTTGAGGAGCAGTGGTTATTTGCACATCTCTGAATTCCGGGGTGACCATAGTAGCACGTGAATTACATGGAATTTCTCAAATAGATGTCTTTTTTACACACACCCCTATATTTGGAAGGAATAAATGTAGAGAAAGACAAGGGGCAATAACACTTGTTTTGCTATTCTATGTTCCCCCAAGTCTCCCGATAAAAATGATACCTCACTTGTGTGGGTAGGCCTAGCGCCCGCGACAGGATATGCCCCAAAACACAACGTGGACACATCACAGAAAACAGAGCTGTTTTTAGCAAAGTGACTACCTGTAGATTTTGGCCTCTAGCTCAGCCGCCACCTAGGGAAACCTACCAAACCTGTGCATTTCTGAAAACTAGAGACCTAGGGGAATCCAAGGAGGGGTGACTTGTGTGGCTCGGACCAGGTTCGGTTACCCAGAATCCTTTGCAAACCTCAAAATTTGGCTAAAAAAACACATGTTCCTCACATTTCTGTGGCAGAAAGTTCTGGAATCTGAGAGGAGCCACAAATTTCCTTCCACCCAGCGTTCCCCCACGTCTCCCGATAAAAATGATACCTCACTTGTGTGGGTAGGCCTAGCGCCCGCGACAGGATATGCCCCAAAACACAACGTGGACATATCACAGAAAACAGAGCTGTTTTTAGCAAAGTGACTACCTGTAGATTTTGGCCTCTAGCTCAGCCGCCACCTAGGGAAACCTACCAAACCTATGCATTTCTGAAAACTAGAGACCTAGGGGAATCCAAGGAGGGGTGACTTGTGTGGCTCGGACCAGGTTCTGTTACCCAGAATCCTTTGCAAACCTCAAAATTTGGCTAAAAAAACACATGTTCCTCACATTTCTGTGGCAGAAAGTTCTGGAATCTGAGAGGAGCCACAAATTTCCTTCCACCCAGCGTTCCCCCACGTCTCCCGATAAAAATGATACCTCACTTGTGTGGGTAGGCCTAGCGCCCGCGACAGGATATGCCCCAAAACACAACGTGGACATATCACAGAAAACAGAGCTGTTTTTAGCAAAGTGACTACCTGTAGATTTTGGCCTCTAGCTCAGCCGCCACCTAGGGAAACCTACCAAACCTATGCATTTCTGAAAACTAGAGACCTAGGGGAATCCAAGGAGGGGTGACTTGTGTGGCTCGGACCAGGTTCTGTTACCCAGAATCCTTTGCAAACCTCAAAATTTGGCTAAAAAAACACATGTTCCTCACATTTCTGTGGCAGAAAGTTCTGGAATCTGAGAGGAGCCACAAATTTCCTTCCACCCAGCGTTCCCCCACGTCTCCCGATAAAAATGATACCTCACTTGTGTGGGTAGGCCTAGCGCCCGCGACAGGATATGCCCCAAAACACAACGTGGACATATCACAGAAAACAGAGCTGTTTTTAGCAAAGTGACTACCTGTAGATTTTGGCCTCTAGCTCAGCCGCCACCTAGGGAAACCTACCAAACCTATGCATTTCTGAAAACTAGAGACCTAGGGGAATCCAAAGAGGGGTGACTTGCGGGGCTCGGACCAGGTTCTGTTACCCAGAATCCTTTGCAAACCTCAAAATTTGGCTAAAAATACACATGTTACTCACATTTCTGTGGCAGAAAGTTCTGGAATCTGAGAGGAGCCACAAATTTCCTTCTACCCAGCGTTCCCCCAAGTCTCCCGATAAAAATGATACCTCACTTGTGTGGGTAGGACTAGCGCCCACGAAAGGAAAGGGCCCAAAACACAACGTGGACACATCAAATTTTTTTATAAAAAGCAGTGCCTACCTGTGGATTTTGGCCTGTAGCTCAGCCGACACCTGAGGAAACCTAGCAAACCAGTGCATTTTTGAAAACTAGAAACCCAGGGGAATCCAAGATGGGGTGACTTGCGGGGCTCTGACCAGGTTATGTTACCCAGAATCCTTTGCAAACATCAAAATTTGGCCCAAAAAACACTTTTTCCTCTCATTTCGGTGACAGAAAGTTCTGGAATCTGAGAGGAGCCACAAATTTCCTTCCACCCAGCATTCCCCTAAGTCTCTCGATAAAAATGGTACATCACTTCTGTGGGTAGGCCTAGCGCCCACAAAAGGAAATGGCCCAAAACACAACGTGGACACAACATATTTTTTCACAGAAAACAGAGGTGTTTTTTGCAAGGTGCCTACCTGTGGTGTTTGGCCTGTAGCTCAGCCGGCCCCAGGGGGGGGGGGGGAGGGGGGGGGCAGAAATGCCCTAAAATACATTTGCCCCCCCAACCCCCACCCTCCCCCGCCGGGAGCGACCCTTGCCTACGGGGTCGCTCCCCCTGCGTGACATTGGCGCCAAAAAACAAATGCCCGGTGCCTAGTGGTTTCTGCCCCCTTGGGGGCAGGTTGACCTAAACTCAGCCAATCTGCCCCCAAGGGGGGCAGAAATGGCCTAAATACAATTTGTCCCCCAGGGGAGCGACTTTTGCCTGGTGGGTCGCTCCCCATCTCTAAAAAAAAAAAAAAAAAAAAAAAAAAAAGAAAAATTCCCCTGGCGCCTAGAGGTTTCTGCCCCCCCCCCCCATGGGGGCAGATCGGCCTAATAATAGGCCGATCTGCCCCCCTGGGGGGCAGAAATGGCCTAAAATAAATTTGCCCCCCCAACACCCACCCCCCCCCGGGAGCGACCCTTGCCTACGGGGTCGCTCCCCCTGCGTGACATTGGCGCCAAAAAACAAATCTCCGGTGCCTAGTGGTTTCTGCCCCCTTGGGGGCAGGTTGACCTAAACTCAGCCAATCTGCCCCCAAGGGGGGCAGAAATGGCCTAAATACAATTTGTCCCCCAGGGGAGCGACTTTTGCCTGATGGGTCGCTCCCCATCTCTAAAAAAAAAAAAAAAAAAGAAAAAAAAAGAAAAAAAAGAAAAATTCCCCTGGCGCCTAGAGGTTTCTGCCCCCCCCCCCGGGGGCAGATCGGCCTAATAATAGGCCGATCTGCCCCCCTGGGGGGCAGAAATGGCCTAAAATAAATTCACCCCCCCAACACCCACCCCCCCCCCGGGAGCGACCCTTGCCTACGGGGTCGCTCCCCCTGCGTGACATTGGCGCCAAAAAACAAATCCCCGGTGCCTAGTGGTTTCTGCCCCCTTGGGGGCAGATTGACCTAAAATTGGCCAATCTGCCCCCAGGGGGGCAGAAATGGTCTAAATACAATTTGCCCCCCCAGGGGAGCGACCCTTGCCTGATGGGTCGCTCCCCATCTCTAAAAAAAGAAAAAACACAAAAAAAAAAATAAAAAAAATTGCCCTGGCGCCTAGAGTGTTCTGCCCCCCCCCCCCGGGGGCAGTTCGGCCTAATAATAGGCCGATCTGTCCCCCGAGGGGGCAGAAATGGCCTAAAATAAATTTGCCCCCCCAACCCCCACCCCCCCCCCCCCGGAGCGACCCTTGCCTACGGGGTCGCTCCCCCTGCGTGACATTGGCGCCAAAAAACAAATCCCCGTTGCCTAGTGGTTTCTGCCCCCTTGGGGGCAGATTGACCTAAAATTGGCCAATCTGCCCCCAGGGGGGCAGAAATGGTCTAAATACAATTTGCCCCCCCAGGGGAGCGACCCTTGCCTGATGGGTCGCTCCCCATCTCTAAAAAAAGAAACAACAAAAAAAAAAAACACAAAAAAAAAATTGCCCTGGCGCCTAGAGTGTTCTGCCCCCCCCCCCCCCCGGGGGCAGTTCGGCCTAATAATAGGCCGATCTGTCCCCCGGGGGGGGCAGAAATGGCCTAAAATAAATTTGCCCCCCCAACTCCCACCCCCCCCCGGGAGCGACCCTTGCCTACGGGGTCGCTCCCCCTGCGTGACATTGGCGCCAAAAAACAAATCCCCGGTGCCTAGTGGTTTCTGCCCCCTTGGGGGCAGATTGACCTAAAATCGGCCAATCTGCCTCCAGGGGGGCAGAAATGGTCTAAATACAATTTGCCCCCCAGGGGAGCGACCCTTGCCTGATGGGTCGCTCCCCATCTCTAAAAAAAAAAGAAAGAACAAAAAAAAAAAAACACACAAAAAAAATTTGCCCTGGTGCCTAGAGGTTTCTTCCCCCCCTGGGGGCAGATCGGCCTAATAATAGGCCGATCTGCCCCCAGGGGGGGCAGAAATGGCCTAAAATAAATTGCCCTCCCCCCCAGGGAGCGACCCTTGCCTAAGTGGTCGCTCCCTTTGCGTGAAATTCACGCAAAGAAAAAACTCCCTGGTGTCTAGTGGTTTCTACCCCCCTTGGGGGCAGATTGGCCTCATCAAAATAGGCCAATCTGCCCCCAAGGGGGGCAGAAATGGGCAAAATATAATTTTCCCCCAAGGGGAGCGACCCTTGCCTAAGGGGTCGCTCCCCACCAAAAAAAAAAACAAATGAAAAAAAAAAACAAAAAATGGTCCCTGGGGGCAGATCGGCCTAATAGTAGGCCGATCTGCCCCCAGGGGGGGCAGAAAAGGCCTTCCCGAAAATATGCCCCCCTGGGAGCGACCCTTGCCCAGGGGGTCGCTCCCTTTTGTCAATTTCAATGAAAAAAAAAAAAAAGCCCTGGTGTCTAGTGGGGTTTCAAAAGCCGGATTGCAAGCAATCCGGCTTTTGAAACCCTCGGAGGGACTTCAAAGGGAAGGAAATACTTTTCCTTCCCTTTGAAGCCCCTCCGGGCCTCCCAAGTGATTGAAAAAGAAATGCTTTTGCATTTCTTTTTCAATCGCGCTGGAAGCAGAGCTTCCAGCGCGACGAGGGAGGCCCCTGTGACACATCAGCGCGCGCTGACGTCACAGGGGGGGGTGGGGGGGGGGGGGGGGGGTCGGGGGTGGAAGGGGAAGGTCTTCCCCTTCCATCCCCGACTTGGGGGGGGGAAGGGGGGTGCACGGGGGGCGCGCTAGCGCGCCCCCAAGTTCCCCTGTGCCATGGACGAGATGATCTCGTCCAAGGCACAGGGGAACTGTAGCCTTGGACGAGATCATCTCGTCCAAGGCACCCAAGAGGTTAAAGGGAAGAAGGGGTTCGGAAGAGGAAGACCCCAACTGAAGCATATCGGTTAGGATATTAGGCCTAACCTCCACAGAAGGTAGCTCGAGGTCCAAGACCTCAGCCGCTCTTCTCAACACCATGGAGTATGAGGCACACTCCTCCGTAGTCACGGTAGGAGGAGAGAGCATACCAGTGTCAGGGAAGGTGTCTAGACCACTGGCATCACCCAAATCATGCACCCAGTCCATTTGGGGGTCGAGCTGGTATTCTAAAGGGTCCAGCGTTCCCTCCAAACTCTCCCCGTATCCATACCCATAGGCATAAGGGTCTGGATCAACCCTGGGCCCAGAAGAGCCCATAGAGAACGGAATCGGCATCGAGCGATGTTGTTCCGGCTCCGGGTCGTCGGGTATGAGAATGGGATCAATATCTATTGTAGGCCCAACCTACGTTGGGAGCGTCGACGTCTGACCCGACGCCAGGGAAGGTCACTGTGGCACGACCGGCATCGGGACGGATCCACGATTGGATCCGGAGAAGCCCTCCGGAGCCGTGGTCGAAGCCGACGACTTCGAACCCAAGGAAGCCCCCACCAACTCACCAGTCCCCGAGGGCACCGAAGGTGGGTCGGTCTGCCCAAAAACGAGGCGCAGTGACTCATAAAATTCTTTGAGCTGGGCAGGGGTGGCTTCCAGGAAGTCAGTGGAAGTGCGGGGCCGACCTAGATGGACGGAGGCCTAGAGTGTCGAAGCTCTTCCCGCGCCGCATCGTCCGAGCGACGGGGTGAAGACGAAGAACGCTTATCCTTCTTCGATTTCTTCTTATGACCAGAATGTCCCAATGACTTTGAGCACGTATAGTGGTGGTGACTCCGCAGCTGGTCTCGAGACCTTCCTCTTGAATGAGACCCTGAGCGTCGCGAAGTCGAGTGTCAGGCCGCCATGAGCTTTAGGGACCGCTCCCTCAAAGCTTTTGGGTTCATGGCCCAACACTCAGAGCACGACTTTGGGTCATGGTCGTGCTCCAGGCACGAAAGACACACGAGGTGTGGATCAGTCACCGACATCGTTCGGTGACAGGAGTAGCAGGGCTTAAAAGCGGTCTGGCGTGACATCCCTCGACACATCCATGACCTTGTCAAAAAGAATTTGACAAAAGTGTTGTTTGTAGTAAAAATAAAAATGACTGGTGCTCATGCACGTCTTTAGCATGCTAGTTTTTAAGCAATGTGGTGATATGTGAGGGTTCCTCAGCTCGTTTCATTCTCTGGTATTAACTCTGCCACTCCTCAGAGGAGGACATCTGCTATCTCCTGCCAACACCTACTCCCCCTTTGTCTCACTGTCTGGGAGTAATACACAAAGACTAACTGCCAGTTACAACTACTAATGTATTCCAGAATACAGGCAACAAACGGTTGGGACAAGAAAATGCCAACTTCAAATGTAACTTTTTAAAATTACAACTCTTTAGAAACTAAATTGGAACTTCCTACCTGCTACCAATTGAAATGTATCACTTATTAAATGTAATAATAAGGTAACCCAATGTTATCATACAGGAGAGGCAGGCCTTACAGTAGTGAAAGAAAAATTGAAGAGTTTTTCACTACAGGACATGTCTATGTTAAAAGTACATGTCTCTCTTCTTAAATACACTCCACCCTGCTCAATGGACTGTTTACAACCACTCTGTGGGTGACATATATGTCTTAGAAAGGAAGGTTTAAGCATTGCAAAGATTTGTTTTGCCTGGTTGAAATGGCAGTTTAAAACTGCACATAGAGGCTGGCTGCATGGCAGGCCTGAGACATGTTTCAAAGGCTACTTAAGTGGCGCAATTAGTGCTGCAAGCCTCAGGTACATGTAGTACTAATTTATTAGACAATTACAAGTAAAAGGTACCAATTGGGTGTAAGAATTTCACCATGTTGAAGGGAGAGTGCACAAGCACGTTAGCACTAGTTAGCAGTGGTAAAGTGCGCAGAGTCCTAAAAGCTAACAAAACAAAAACAGGTTCAGAAGGCAAACATATGGGGATGACCCAGCAGAGATGGCCAAGCCCAACAACGACAATAAGGCAGATAATCTTTATTAGTAGGAGGCAGGAAAGGAAGGCCTAACGATCAGACTGTGGCCTTGCAAGCTCTAAAGTATGTTAGCCTTGCATTGCCTGAATGTGCTGTGCCTCCAAACCCAGTACACTACGTCAAATGGGAGAGTCACTAGATTGTCCTGGACATGAGAGGAAAAGTTGGTTGTCCTGAGCCAAGCATGACGTTGCACCGTGACAGAGGTACCCATGACTTGGGTCGATGGAGTCTGTGTCCAATTCAGACTTTACGATGTGCCAGGAAGCATTCTGACAGTCAGCGATGACCTCTTGCAAACCTCTAGAGTGCTTCTTCTCCTTCCTCCTATGCTTTCTCTTCTTCTTGCCCCAAAATGAAGTTGGAGAACAGGAATGGCATTGAGAGCTCAAGAGACGTCTGTGATCATCCTTCACCCTGGCTTGACCCACTGTTCCTTTATGGACTTTGGGTTAATGAAGAGACAGGAAGACCAAGACTTAAGTCATAATCGGACCTTAGACACCATAAGGAGATGGCACTTAGGTCCATGATGGACATCTGTCTCTCCCATTCCCTAATTGTCTTAAATCTGCAATATGAAAAAGGCACTGCAATCAGAAACATTTTTGAGAGGAGAAAAATGATTGAGAGTGTAAGCTTCGAATCAGTGTCAAAGGTGTGGAAAAACGCAAACAGACGTTGATGCACTGTAACAGGTGCTTTAGGCCTTGATGGCAATGCCTAACGTCACTTCCAGTGTTGACTGAGTTCAGCGCCCTCTATCTTTAACCTTGCTACTTTGAAGTGTCTGGATCCCGTCTGACCCTTGGGGCTGTTCTACAGGTGAGGAATCTGCAGGTAGTGGTATTCATCAGAATCACTAAGTCACTGTTTGCAGGTTCTCTAAACTACAGGACAGCGGTTGCATTGCTACTTAGAGGGCACTATACTTTGAAATATTACATTATCGAAATCGTTAAGGAAAACCATCTTAACTTTCAGAATGCGCTAAAGATGCAATTGTTCAATCTAGAATACATTACTCCCCTTTTCCAGACAAATGCAATGAATCATCCTACTGCTGCATGTGGTGCCCAATCACTTCACATAGCCACATACATAATAACATAAAACCACAACACGTAAAGCGGAAATTATTTATAGGCATTGTAAGAAAGTCTTAAATTCATGTCTTGGAGGTACACAAACAATTATTTGATTTTAGTTATATAAATGAAAACAAAAATAGAATAAAAAAATCAAGTTCTCATTAAATTAAAAAAAATAAACATCACAGTTAATTCCCATATAATTTAATTTCTCTACCTTTGATGGGGAAGACTCTGTTGGGGCAGACTCCGGTCTTCTCCTCGGGGGAACTGGTGGTGGTACATGAGTTTCATCGGTGCTTTTGCTAAAACTGATGGATGACACCGAAGCAGACCCTTTGTAAAACAAAACAGAAAAGAGGAAATCAAAGTGATAGTGAAAATCATTCCTGATGACTACTGGTAAATTTCAGCACTTGAGGTAGTTGCATTGTTCCCAAGAACAACAAATGAAAACATATATGTTGAAATTTAGAACTACTGAAAGTAATTCTAGAATTAAAAAAACAACAGTATATCTCTTTTGATATGCTATAAAGGATAACATTACTTCTATAGTCTTGCTATCTGTAGCAGACTCAAATGCTCTAAACAATTTGATTTGCCATATCAGATGAGCAGCTTGAAAATCTTCAGAACTATACAAAACTGTATAACACAATCATATCGAACTACATTTCCATCTGATCACAGAGCCTATTAAACAATACCAGGGCAAAATCCTAGGTTTATTTTGGAGCAGTGAGTAAGGTAGCAATCGCAACACACACAACTCTACAGAGAATGGGCTTTGTGTCAGCCCCATGTTTGGGTCAGTTCTGCCCAGCCACAGTTTGTTTGAAATGTCACATTTCACATTCACATTTTTTATCAACCTACAGAAGTATTGAGAAGTTTTACATTTTGCAGTGATGACTGTAGTCCTTCTCCAGCATCACATATACCAAGCAGAGTGAAGCTAGAAAGCAACTAACCAGTATGGTAACTAAAATTCTATTCTGAAAATATTTTGATCAAAGGGTCACACTGACGAACAAGTTACTTTGCTTTAGTCCCGCCTTTTCTGGTAGAGTCTTTATCTAAGCACAGATTCCTCCCCTTAGAACATCATACATAACATTTTTATTTTAAATAAAAAAACTTTTTTTAAAAAAACCTTACCTTAACTCGCCGCGTGCCGCTCCTGTGTCACAGACTGCAGGCACAGGCTCCCAGCCTGCCCTCCGCCAATCCTGACGGGTGCTCCCAGGCAGACTGGTAGCCTTGTGCAGGCTCTCTCCAGCCTGGCAACACAGGAGACAGCCTACTGCCATGTGTGTTTGGCAGGCCAAACACACAAGCGCTCTGAGGGAGAGTGCTGATCACTCTCCCTCAGTGCACGTCACCCCGTGACCCCACCCCTTTCAGAATGAAAGGATCATAAACATAGTTTATGATCCTTTCGTTCTGAAAAGTTTGCTGCTTCTGCTGTCTGCGGGGCATGGGGGGGAGGGGGGACACTCCTCCTCCCATATGGAGGAGTCGCCCCTGCTTCGGACAGTAGATTCCTCACCTTAGAAGTGATGCCCTAGCAATAGTAAGTGGATCTGCAAACAGTTCAAACCAGGAAGTCTTGGAAGACTGAACGGGCAAAATGCTTGACCTTGATGGACCTGACTGTCCAAACAGTAGTGCTTCCCAAAAGTATGGAGGGATGCACAGATAGCAACTTGACAGATGTCAAGGAAAGTTACCCTGTGTGCCAGCAGAGTAGTTGCAGCATTTGCTCTGGAGAGATAGGCTTGCAAGCCCTCAGGAGGCAGATTTTTACCTAAAGTGTAGCAGATCTTGATGCGCAGTACAAGCTCTCGAGAGCTGGTCTGTTTCTGCACTGCCTTACCCTTTTTCATTCCAGTGAGCCCAATAAAGAGCTGGTTAGCCACCTGATATTCTTTGGTGTGATCAAGATAGGAGACCGCTCACTTTGGGTCAAAACAATGGTGTCTGTCATCCCCTTAGAAGGATGAGGGTGGGTGAAATAAGTTGGCAGTGCGATGTTCTAGCTGACAGGAAAAGGCGTGATCACGTTTGGCAGATAAGAGACACTTGTCCGAAGAACCAGTCTGTCTAGATAAAAGCTGGAGTATAGGCAGGTTTAAATGGCAACGCTTGAAGCTCGCTGACCCTCCTGGCAGATGTAATGGCCACTAAGAAAGCCATCTTGAGGGTTAGGATTCTGAGCAGACAGCTATGCAGGGGCTCAAATGGTGAGCCCATGAGAAACGTTAGCACCAGATTGAGGTCCAACTGGGGAACAGTGAAAGGGGTAGTCAGGAACAAATGTCACAAAGGGTTTCAAACGGTGAGGGCTGATCTGTCAACTGCAAAAAAGGAGAGATGGCTGAAGGGCAACCTTTAATAGTGTTCAGGGCAAGGTCTAGGCCAGGGTAAAAGTAACATAACAAGTAAAACCTCTGACATGGGGGCTTAAAGTGGGTCAACATGATGAGAGGAATACCAAGCTACGAATATGGCCCAACAGCAGGTGTATAGTATTTGTGGAGGGACACCTGGCTGCCAATGTTACATCACAGATTTTGGGACACAAAACAAAGGCATTCAACTGTCCCCGCTCAATCTACACACATGAAGATCGAAAGTCTGTAGGTTCAGATATAGAAGCCGCTATGATGCTACTTCAGAAGGCCCTCCCAAAGAGGCAGCCTGATTGGAGGGCAGACACTCATGATCAGGAGTTTAGGCATACCAGATTCTCTTTTACCAGTCTGGAGCCACTAGGATGACTTGGACCCAGTCAGTCCTGATCTTCTTCAGAACTCTGGGAAGGAGCAGTATCGAGGGAAAGGCATACAGGAGTCCCCAGTTCCATTCTAAATGGAATGCATATCAGAGTCAGAGCCGGTTTGGTAACTCCTACCCGCTGAAGTGCTGACATTATGCCTTCTCGGCAGTGAGGAACAGAATGAGCCAAAGATCTTCCAAATCTTGTAAAAGACTTTATGCCATCTCCGGGTGTAGATGCCATCCTTGATCCATAAGCATCAGCAGCTGAATTTGTCTGCCCTGGAGTTTCGGAGACCCCACCAGTTGCTGAACAGCCAGAAAAATGTCCTGTCACTTCAGTCAGGTCCAGAGGTGCAGGGCCTCCTGGCACACAGTCTACGAGCTCACTCTGCCGTGTTTGTTGCAATACCACAAGGCGAATGTGTTGTCCATGAACATCAGAAGCAGCCTTCCCCTGATGGATGGGAAGAAGGCTTTCAATGGCAAGCGAATCGCTCTCAGCCTCATAGATTGATGTGGAGCTAGGACTCCATCCGAGACCAGCGTCCTCTGATCTCCAACCCTCTCAAGGTGACCACCCCAACCCAGAAGCAAGGCATTGGTTGCCACTGTATGTTCCAGGTGGGAGAAGTATAGGGGTCTGCTGCTGGTCCAAATCAATGTTTGTTAGCCACCATTGCAGATCATTTGCACTAGTTTTCGAAATCTGAACCACGCTAATGTTGCGTCCACTGATAGTTCACATCCCACTGCAGAGCCTTCATGAGCCATCAGTCTCAGAGAAAACCAGGCCACAGGTTGAAACATCAGGATCACAGCCTGAACCAGCTGGACACTCCAGAGGGTAGGCATGGAACTTCATCATCTCCACAGCAGGTCAGATGAAAGGAAGTGCCTGAGAAGGAGTCAGACATGAATTTGGCATGTTGATAGTGAACCCCAGCGAATGCAGGAGGTGTGCCGAAGTCTGGAGGCGGGTGATGGCTGCCTGAGGCAAGTCTGCCTTTAGCAGCCAGTCGTCGAGGCAGGTTAAGACTGGGACCCCTGACCTCCAAAGGTGAGCTGCAAACACCACCATCACTTGTGTGAACACCCTGACGGCACTTGTGAGGCCGAAGGGAAGCACAGTGAACTGGAAATGCCTGCGGGCTACCTTGAACCGCATGAAATGCCTGTGGACTCGCAAGACGTGGATGTCAAAATAAGCGTCCTACAAGCTCAGCGCTACTATCCGGTCTCCAGGGTCCAGGGCAGACATGATCTGAGCCAATGTGAGCATCCTGAATTTCTCAGATCTACAATGCAGCAGAGGCTTCCATCCTTTTTCAGTACCAGAAAGTAGCAGGAATAGTCACCACATCTTAAATCGGACACTGGTACCTTCTCAATGGCTCTCTTAGCCAATAGAGCCTGCACTTCCTGAAAGAGCAAGAAGAGACAGTCCTCCATGAGTCGTTTTCGGGATGGTGGCAAATGCAGAGGGGCTTCAATAAAGGAAAGCACATAAACCCTCTGTTCAAATCTTCAGCACCCACTTCTCAGAAGTGATTTTGGTTCACTGGCGTAGGTGGAGCCTGATCTTGACGCCAATGGAATGTTCGTCCTGGGTGGGGGGCTAACTAAAGAAGTTGCTGCAGCCGGAGGAGTGGGGGACTGGACAGCGCACTGGGTCTGGCTTCCACACTCTGTGGGATTTGAAACCAAGAGCACGAAAGGGCTGGGAAGTCTGCTTCAGGTTATGTCAAGGAAGGCTTGGGCTTCGAAACTGCTTCAAATGGCAAAGTTGAGTTAGCAGTTTAAAACTCTGCCAGCCTGCAATGACAGGCTGGGAGTTATACTTTTGCCTTCTCATCCAAGTGGTGGATGAGGGACACTAACTTACACGCCCTAAATACTCCTGATATGCTAGGGATTTATAAGTAAGTTATGCCAAATGAGGGTAAGCCAATTAAACAATCACGCATTTAAGGGTCAGGGCACATGCACTGAGCCCTGATTAGAAAGGCTTAGGGCACTTCAGAGCCATTACTCCAGTGCCTAGCAGTTAAAATGGGGGCAAAATGTGGTGGTGAACCTCCAAAAAGCCTGTTTTGTCACAGTCCTGGATCACCACCAAAGGGTACATGAATCGTGTCCTGATCCCACCACCAAAAAAACATCTCATGCAGTTCAGTAACCAACATCTGTTTTCTGCAGTCACAGCATGGTTGGAAATTTGTAGTCTTAGGAGAGGACACTGTTCTCTTGCACCGCGGATTTTGTTATTGGAGCTGTTAAAAGACCGACAAAAGTGGAAGTAGAGCTGGATCTGCACTGGAAGGCTTGCAAAGAAAAGAACTGGTGGCGGCAGCAGGGATGGTGCTTATATGTGTTCGCTTTGTCACTTCAAGGGTGAAATGAAGCCTAAAAGGAGTTGTTTGATGCCACCTAGTGTCATGCTGGAGCACTTAAATGAAAGGTTTCTGGATCCAGTCTGGCACATGGTGACTATTCAAAAGGTGAGGAATCTGCAGTTGGAGCTATCCATCAAAAACAACAATTCAACAACTTTTAAATAATTTAATTTAATAAAAATACTTAGAACTTCAAAAAATAACTTTTAAACTGATAAATAAAATTAGAAATTCAAAATATGTATATTAAATATAATTTAGAATAACAACAGAGTATATATATTTTGTTGTATAAAATAAAACAGTAATAACAAACAAGTTACTTATCTTCGGTAACGTCTTATCTGGTAGAAACAGACTAGCTGCAGATTCCTTACCCTAGAATTCTCCCCAGGTGCCAGACTGGATCCGGAAAAAATCTTCAGCAGTACCTCTGTGCGTCGGTAGAAGGTGTTGTGCGACTCTGTATAGGGACGCAGTCCATATAGTTTCTCCTCTGAAGCGCTGTCAGTTTCTCCTGTGACTAGAATCCGCGCAACAACACAGAGCCACTATAGAAAATGCTGATGGACCAGTGTTTCAACAAGGGAAGTTGATGTAATTACTAATTACAACTACTTAATTGAAAAACATGCAACAGAATGCCAGGGAAAGCGACACTGAAGGAAGATAAAACAGTTTGCAAAGCAGAGAGGGTGGATGGGTCAGTAAGGAATCTGCAACTAGTCTGTCTCTACTAGATAAGGTGCTACCAAAGGTAAGTAGCTCTTTCATCAGAGAGAGACAACTAGCCGCAGATTCCTTACCTTAGAAGTAGATACTAAAGCAATACCAACACAGTACGAGGGTGTCAAGCACTAACCTGTTCATCCCACAGAGACACATGCTGACCTAAGTTACTTCTTTCCAGCTCCACCTAGATGTTGCATGCCTCCCACTTACTTGTACATGATCGGCACAGGAACGTTATGAGGGAAAGGGGATGGATGAGAGAGAGAGAGAAACACTGACGTCGCCTGGCAGGATCAGGGTGGCTAGCAGTGGTCTACGAACAGCAGATAGTCTCTATAATAAATTAAACATTTAGTCAAATAATACTTTTCACATAACTGATATACAAAAACTACTCTTCGCCAAATCCTACAAACTAGGTCTACCTGTCAGGGTCCCCTTCCCCACTTTTGATGGCTCTCCCTCTCTCTAGGGATCTTCAAGAAACACTATGGAACCTGCAACCAGATACAATGGTTAGCCTTCTATGCTATCTACATGTATTCCAACCTTGTTCCCAAGTCAATGTGGCCCCACTGGAAGACCTACCTATAGAGTTCCAGAAATTCAGTGTACATCTTGCTCGTTGGGTCCTGATGAGACTTTCTAAGACACAGTCACACTCACAATCACAGACATATAACAGGCAAAAAATAATAAAAATCAATTTTTAAGTGTTTAGATTTCGCAAATATTCAGGGATTAATTAGCGCAGCCTGTTAATACTGGAAGAACACAGTTGTGTGTTAACCACACTGAAAGCTTAAGGTTAATACACTAAAGCTCACTTTGGAATTTAATTGGTGTCTTCACTGTTACGTGTTAACCACACTGAAATCTTAGGGTTAATGTACTAAAGCTTACTTTCGTATGTAATTGGTGTCATCACTGTTACATCACAGTGACAATTGAACATGGAAATAACAGACCTTTGATTCACATTTTAAAAACTAGTATGTGCCAAGCACTGAGTGTTCTTTATCATAGGCAATTATTGGTATCACAAAAATGCTACATAAAACTCAACTATAACAATCATGTTCATAGTAGAGTGTTAAAATAACAATTGTCCAACACACGCTCAAATCCGTACAGTCTTTGCAAGCTAACAACCATGACCTTTATTATTAGGCAGACAGCAAGCATTCAAATAACGAAGGACACTGATAACATGCCCTTCTAGAGTGCGCTGCCCGTCTGAACATCCGGCAATCAACTCACAAAGGTAACCAGTAAGAAGCCTTTTAAGCGCGTGCAGATTGTTACTGCCTTTTATGATTCTAATCTTCTTGATCTCTTTCATAGGATCGGCATCTGCGATGCTGGGCTGTGGAATTGACGATCCAGGAACAAGTGTGGAGGAGCAGAGAATCCCACTCTGCATCAAGACCTCTGACAGCAAGCAATCACCTGAAGACTGGTGTGGCTTTAGATACCTGCTGCACCTGGCCACACTTAGTCTGAGTCACCTGGCCACACCCAGTCTGAGTCATGTAGCTGCTGTACCTGGCCACACCCAGTCTGAGTCATGAGGATGCCACAAGTCAGGCAACAAGTTGATGTGTGGCCCCGGATTCTTACACATGTTCTAAAACAAGCATTGGCTCAAGCAAACATTTCTCAAAGGCAACAAGCTTCATTGGCCCATGCAAGGGCAGGTGAATTGCTTAGAGGCACACTGTACTAAACGCCAGATGTGGGTTCCGGAGGACCGACAGTGGGTCTACGAACACATATGACCCAAGTCTTGCATTAAACAACAGGTCTAACTAAAGGAGTAGTAGACCATTCATGAGAGAGACAAAGGTGAGAAGAAGCATTCATTTCACCAGAAGCGCAGTGAACGACCCACTGAATATTTTAAGAAAAGATGAAACGCCATGGGGGGGGGGGGAGACTGTACAGCAACAAAAATGAATCTGTTGGTTGAGAACAACAACAGGAAAATAACATGAAGTACCCCAAAGAAGGGGCTGAAGGAATAAGGTACAACAGCACCCCAACAGTCACTGAGATAATAGAAATGGTAAACCCATCAAGAGGTAAGCCTAGAGGATATGAAAAAGGGAAACAAAGCATATATGCTCATCCACCAGGATGCATAGGCAAAACCTGCAAGATTGGAATCCGGAACTTTTGCAGAGCAATACAGTAGGAAGTTGGCTCTGTATATACTATCTCAAAGAAAGAGATAGTGTGCACAGAATCCAAGGGTTCCCCTTAGAGGTGAGATAGTGGCAAAATTAGATCATTCTAATGCTCTATTTTGTGGTAGTGTGGTCGAGTAGTAGGCTTATCAGAGGGTAGTGTTAAGCATTTGTTGTACACACACAGGCAATAAATGAGGAACACACACTCAAAGACGTAACTCCAGGCCAATAGTTTTTATAAAGAAAAATATATTTTCTTAATTTATTTGTAGAACTACAAGTTCAAGAATTTAAGTAAATCTATAAAATCCAAGGTACTCCACACACTTAAGTTAGGAACTTTGAATTAGAGCAATCACATATACAGTTTTTGTTAAAATGGCAATAAGCTAATTTAAAAGTGGTCAGAATGCAAAAATCAACAGTTCCTGGGGGAGGTAAGTATTGGTTAGATTGTGAGGTAAGTACGAACCTTACAAGTCCCAGTTCCTGGGCATAGGCAGCCCACCGTTGGGGGTTCAAGGCAACCCCAAAGTCACCACACCAGCAGATTAGGGCCGGTCAGGTGCAGAGGTCAAAAAGGTGCCCAAAACACATAGGCGGCTATGGAGAACAGGGGTGCTCCGGTTCCAGTCTGCCACCAGGTAAGTACCCCCGTCCTCGGGGGCAGACCAGGGGGGTTTTGTAGAGCACTGGGGGGTGGGGTGACAAGTAGGCACACAAAACATATCCTCAGCGGCACAGGGGCGGCCGGGTGCAGTGTGCAAAGCAGGCGTCAGGTTTTGTATTGGTTTCAATGGAGGGACCCGGGGGTCACTATAGCAGTGCAGGCAGAGCACAGGGGGGCTTCTCGGGCCAGCCACCACCTGGGCTAGGCAGAGGGTCGCCTGGGGGTCACTCCTGCACTGAAGTTCAGTTCCTTCTGGTCCTGGGGGCTGCGGGTGCAGTGCCTGGTCCAGGCGTCGGGTCACTTGTTACAGGCAGTTGCGGTCAGGGGAAGCCTCTGGATTCTCTCTGCAGGCGTCACTGTGGGGGTCCAGGGGGGTCGTCTCGGGCTACACACGAGGTCGCAGTCGCCTGGGAGTCCTCCCTGTGGTGTTGGTTCTCTGGATCTCAAGCCGGGGGCATCGGGTGCAGAGGGCGAAGTCTCACGCTTCCGGTGGGAAGAGTGAGGTCTTTGAAAGTTGCAGAAAAGTTGCAATATTGTTGCTGGTTGTTGAGCAGAGCCGCTGCTGACGGGAGTTTCTTGGCCCTGGGGTTCAGGGCAGTCCTCTGAGACTTCCCTGTTGCATGCATCGCTGGTTGCAGGTTTTCCAGTCAGGAGACAGGCCGGTAGGGCTGGGGCCAAAGCAGTTGTCGTCTTCCGTTGTCTCTGCAGGGCTTGTAGGTCAGCAGTCCTTCTTGTTTCAGGTTTCAGGAATCTGATTTCCTGGGTTCTGGGGTGCCCCTAAATACTAAATTTAGGGGAGTGTTTAGGTCTGGGAGGGCAGTAGCCAATGGCTACTGTCCTGGAGGGGAGCTACACCCTCTTTGTGCCTCCTCCCTGAGGGGAGGGAGGCACATCCCTAATCCTATTGGGGGAATCCTCCAAATTTAAGATGGAGGATTTCTAAAGGCAGGGGTCACCTCAGCTCAGGGCACCGTAGGGGCTGTCCTGACTGGTGGGTGACTCCTCCCTGTTTTTCTAATTATCTCCTCCAGTCTTGCCGCCAAAAGTGGGGGCTGTGGTCGGAGGGGTGGGCATCTCTACTAGCTGGGATGCCCTGTGGCGCTGTAACAAAGGGGGTGAGCCTTTGAGGCTCACCGCCAGGTGTTACAGTTCCTGCAGGGGGACGTTTGAAGCACCTCCACCCAGTACAGGCTTTGTTCCTGGCCACAGAGTGACAAAAGCACTCTCCCCATGTGGCCAGCAACTTGTCTGGTTGTGGCAGGCTGGCAGAAACTGGTCAGCCCCACACTAGAAGTCTAACTGGTATTCAGGGGGCGTCTCTAAGATGCCCTCTTGGTGCATGTTACAATAAATTCCACACTGGCATCAGTGTGCATTTATTGTGCTGAGAAGTTTGATACCAAACTTCCCAGATTTCAGTGTAGCCATTATGGAACTGTGGAGTTTGTGTTTGACAAACTCCCAGACCATATACTCTTATGGCTACCCTGCACTTACAATGTCTAAGGTTTTGCTTAGACACTGGAGAGGCATAGTGCTCATGCACAAATGCCCTCACCTGTGGTATAGTGCACCCTGCCTTAGGGCTGTTAGGCCTGCTAGAGGGGTGACTTACCTATGCCACAAGCAGTGTGAGGTTGGCATGGCACTCTGAGGGGAGTGCAATTCCGACTTAGTCATTTTCTCCCCACCAGCACACACAAGCTGTGAGGCAGTGAGCATGTGCTGAGTGAGGGGTCCCCAGGGTGGCATAAGACATGCTGCAGCCCTTAGAGAGAGACCTTGCCTGGTATCCCGGCACTTGGTACCAGGGGTACCATTTACAAGGGACTTCTCTGAGTGCCAGGGCTGTGCCAATTGTGGAGAAAAGGTACAGTTTAGGGAAAGAACACTGGTGCCGGGGCCTGGTTGGCAGGGTCCCAGCACACTTTCAATCATAGCGTGGCATCAGCAAAAGGCAAAAAGTCAGGGGGTAACCATGCCAAGAAGGCATTTCCTTACGAATAACCTTGCACGCACTGTCGGGTGGCGTCGTTTGGATTTGCGTGGCATCGTCTGAGTCTTTGAAGCCTTCTGTGATGTCACGGTCACCTATAAAGGCACCACCCAGGCATGCATGTTAGTTCTTTTTCCACTAACTTCCACGCCAGAAGCGCAGAGCCATGAAAAGAACTAATAGGTTGTCTGTGCAAAAACACTAGGGCCCTGAAAGGGATAATCCCGGACCCTAGCAAATGTGTCCACAGAGCAGGGAGGCATGGGTGAGGGTGTAAAGAATCTGCAGCTAGATAGATTCTCTACCAGATAATGCATTACTGAAGGTAAGGATCTTGTTCATCCGATAGTGACTTCTAGCTGCAGATTCCTTACCATTAGAATAGATACCCAAGCCATAACCTCCTGGTGGTGGACTGCGGACAGATCAATGTGCCAGTCTCTACAGACCTGATTGTCCAGGCAGTAATGTCTTGCAAACGTATGCAAGGACGCCCACGTCGCTGCCGGACAGATATCCAAGACTGGAACACCCCATGATAACGCAGTGGTAGCAGCCTTGACCCTGGTGGAATGAGCTCTTAAGCCCTCAGGAGGCTGCTTCTTAGCAAGTGCGTAGCAGACCTTAATGCAGTGAACGACTCAGTGCAAAATGGTTCGCTTGTGCACTGCCAGACCTTTCTTTGCTCCCATGTACCCCACAAAGAGTTGGTCATCCACCTGGAACTCTTTTGTGCAGTCAAGGTAGAACGATAATACTCTTATTGAGTCCAGCCGATGAAGTTGCTACTCTTCTTTAGAGGGATGTGGTGAAGCAAAGAAGGTGGGCAGGGTGATGTTCTGATCCAAGTGAAATGGGGTCACAACATTGGGGAGGAAAGAGGCACGCGTCTGAAGTAGCACCTTGTTTGAAAACATGGTGAGATTGGGCGACTTAGATGAGAGCCTGCATTACACTCACCCTCCGGGCAGATTTTATTGCCACTAAGAAAGCTGCCTTGATGGTGAGCAGTCTGAGGGGACAGTTGTGTAAGGGCTCAAAGAGAGCACACATGAGAAAGGTGAGGACCAGATTTAAGTCCCACTGGGGCATAACAAAGGTTGTATAAGGATACATATGTACAAGCCCTTTGAGAAATCTATGTACAATAGGTGATTTTAAAAATGAAGGCTGATCGGGTGGCTGAAGGAACTCCGATAAGGTGGACAGATACCCTTTAAAGTGCCCAATGCAGATCCCTGCTGGGCAAGGGACAAGTCAAAGAGAAGAATGTCAGGGAGAGAAGCAGAAAGCGGATCAATAGATCTTTCTGCACAATAATATACAAAGCGTTTCCAATGGCAGGCATATACCGTCTTGGTGGAGGGACGCCTGGCTAGCAGAATAACCTTACAGACTTCGGCAGGAAAGTCGAAGGCTGTCAACTGCTGCCACTCAGTCTCCACGCATGACAGCTTTGGGTGGAGAACTTTCCCCTGTTGTTGTGACAGAAGATCTTCCCGAAGGGGCAGCCCGATGGGAAGATCTGTCAAAAGATTACCCATTAAATCAAACTTCCACAGGAGCAGATGCCTTTTACCTAACTTCCTCTAACAGATGCGTGCTCAGACTTTAACTGATTATCTGAACCCTGCATCCGCGGGGAAAGGGGAATGGGAATAGAAAAAGAGAGACCGCCTCCAGATCCAGTTCCAGCCTGTGTTTCCCACTTGATGATAGGATATTAAGTGTGTGTCTCTGAAACCTGCACCTTTCTTCTTATTGGGATTTCTTCAAAGGAAGGACCTGCAGTCGGGTGATAAAAGCATAGATAAGTACATTCCTACTGCACATTTAACTGTTCAGCCATTCACATATACCCAATTCTATTGTTCTCCTAACGTGGATCTTTTGAGAGACTAGCCTCTCACTAAGAAAACAATGTTAACTTAATATCTTCTTTTCTCCAGGAGTCAAGGTTCTCTGGAGAACAGTTCAAAAGTTCATGAATATACAAACTACTAATGTTTTTTTTTTTACAGGAAACGAAAACTCCTTCTGAAGGTTCAGTTTTCTCAATCACAGTCTCTTGGAATTAGTCTGAGCACTGACATTTGTCTCTAAGACTGACAAGTCTGCAAGGCAAAGAGTTCTTGAATATATGAGTGTGTGTGTGTGTGTGTATATATATATATCAGAAAGAAGACAGCCAGTTGTTGGAAAAAGGAAAAAAATTCAGCTTCTTCAAAAGGGAAAAAATAGCTGGTGTGCACACCGTAACAAGAAAAATAAATGTAATTATTCAAAACTGGAAGAATTCTCTACGAAATGAAGCGCCTCAGGAACACTGCTCATTCTCCTCAGAATGACAGTTGAAGTGCAGGGCTCCCAGAGAGAAACAGCTGGAGGGAAGCTTCAGCACAAGACTAAGGTAGAAACAGAGAGATGAATGGCATTTTAGAAATGGTGTCTACAAAAACTAGGATTGTGTCAAAATCTTGACTTGAAGGTAAATCTACAATCAAATCCATAGTAATGGTGTACCAGGGATATGGTGCAATGGGAAGAGGCTGAAGCTGACCTTCAGGAGCTAATCGTATTGTCTTTCCCTGAATGCCTTTATCACAGGTTTGAACGTATTGTCTTATTTGAGAGATCATGGCAGGCCACCAGAAATACCTCTTAATTAATTCAGTAGTCTTCAAAATTCCTTTATAGCCAGCTAAAGGATCATCATGACACGCTTGCAGCGCTAGTTCTTGCAACTCACGAGTTGGCAAATATAAAGCATTTTAAACAAAAGGAAGATTTTCTAAAACCCTTCTTCCTTCTTTTTTGTTGACCCAATCTGAAATTTCTTGGTTGGACATGGATTCTCGAACCTTATTTTTTATTTCAGAAAATTGTAAGGTACAAACAAACTTGTCTGCTGGAATAATTGGAATCTTTTCAGCTTCTACGCCTCCCGGTATATTATTCATTCTTGATAACGCATCTGCCTTGCCATTGGCTGAACCAGGTTGATAGGTAGTGGTAAAATTAAAATCTGCAAAGTACAAGGACCATCTGAATTGCCTTGGAGTTAATGTCTATGCAGACTTTAGAAACTGAAGATTTTTATGATCGGTGAACACAGTGACTACATGATGAGCCCCTAATAAATAATGCCGCCATTCCTGAAAGGCATCCTTCATTGCCAATAGCTCTTTGTCAGCAATTGGATAATTTCTTTTAGGAGGAGATAATTTCCTGGATCGAAATGCCACTGGGTGAAGTTGACCTGTTTCCTTGTGCCTCTGAGACTATGCACCACCAATCGCTTGGTCGGATGCGTCGGCTTCCACAAAAAATGGCTCCTCACGGTTTGGATGGAGAAGGATCGGGACTGGCGTAAAGGCTCTTTTGAGGAGTTCAAAAGATTTTTCAGCTTCAGTTGACCAATGAAAGGATACTCCTTTTTTCAAAAGTTTTGTAATGGGGACCACCTTTTTAGAAAACTGTTATATAAATCGGCGATAGAAATTGGCAAACCCAATAAAATTTTGCACCTCCTTCACCGTTTTAGGAGAAGGCCAATCCAGGATTGTTTGAATTTTAGAAGGATCCATGGAAACACCATTTTCCGATAAGACGAATCCCAAGAATTCTACTTCCATCGCATGAAAGGCACACTTTTCCAACTTCACATGCAGGTTATTTTCCAACAATTTCTTTAGAACTTCTCTCATGTGATCTACATGATCTCGCAAATTCTGGGAGAAGACTAAAATATCATCAATGTAGACTACTATAAATTGATCTAAAAACTCTCTCAGAACATTGTTCACAAAGTGCTGGAAAGAAGCCGGCGCGTTACATAGCCCATAAGGCCGTTTTCCATTCGTCTCCCATAGCAACTCGAATTAAATGGCATGCTCCACGAAGATCTAGTTTGGTGTAGATTCTTGAATCTTTTACCTGATCTAGTAGTACTGAGATCAAGGGCAGGGGATATTGATTCTTCACCGTAACTTGATTTAACGCTCTATTATCGATACATGTTCTTAACTCTTCATTCTTCTTCTTCTTTGGGACGAAAAAAAGGGGGGGGAAGAGACTGGGGATTGAGAGGGACGAATAAAACAGTTTGCCAAATATATTTCCAAATATTCTTTTAGGAACTTGTTCTCCTTTTCAGAAAGGGCATAGATTCTACTGCAAGGCAGATTCGCACCTGGCTCAAGTTCGATCCTGCAATCATAAGATCTGTGGGGAGGTAGCTTCTCTGCCTCTGCTTGGTCAAACACTGCAGACAATTCTTCATATTCTGGGGGAATGGCAACCTTGTCCAGAGCACAAACCACATTGGTTTTAGTAGCTAAAACGTTAGTGGGAGATAGTGCACTACTTATCCCTTGAGGACCATAACAAAGCTTCCGACAGTAACTTGAATTTAATTGGACAGTCATCTTTTGACAATTAATTTCAGGGTTGTGTTCCGTAAGCCATGGTAAGCCCAAGATCAGCCGAAATTGAGGAGCATCAATGAGATTGAAGAACAAGTTAATTATTTTCGGTAACAAATTATCTGGTAGAGACTATCTAGCTGCAGATTCTTTACCTTAGAATTCCCTGGCGTCAGCTTTAAACCCGGAATTCTTCTGCTGAGCAGTACCCTGCGCGCGCCGTCGGGTTGCGTCGTTCAGATCCGCGTGGCGTTGTCAGCATCGTTGGAGCCGTCTGTGATGTCACAATCTTCTATATAGGTACCCCACCGGCGTGCGTACGTCAGTTCTTTTCCACAACTTCCCACGCCAGAAGCGCAGAGTCATGGAAGAACCAACAATTATTTACTTTTCTCTCTTGATTGCTTGAGTACAAAAACATGCCCTTGAGAAAGGGAAAAATCATGAAACACAATGTATATATCCACAGAGCTGGGATGCCTGGGTGGGTTTAAGGAATCTGCAGCTAGACAGAGTCTCTACCAGATAATTTGTTACCGAAGGTAAGTAACTTGTTCATCTGATAGAGACTTCTAGCTGCACATTCTTTACCTTAGAATAGATATCCAAGCTATAACTCCTGGTCGTGGGTTGCGAGAATATACTTCACACCAAGGAGTCCTGTAGGACCGAGCGGGCAAATTGCCCCTCTCTTCTCAACTGACTATCCAGGCAGTAGTGTCTTGCAAACGTGTGCAAGGAAGCCCACGTTACCGCTTGGCAAATACCAAGTACCGGCATGCCTCGAGCCAAAGCAGTGGTAGCAGCTTTCCCTCTGGTAGAGTGAGCCCTCAAGCTCTCTGGATGCTGTTTCTAAGCCAAAGCGTAGCAAATTTTTATACAGAGAATGACCCAGTGCGAAATGGATTGTTTCTGGACTGCCCGACCCTTCTTCGCACCAACGTACCCCACAAAGAGTTGATTGTCCACCCGGAACTCTTTTGTGTAATCAAGATAGAACGATAATGCTCTTTTTGCTTCCAGCAGATGGAGACGCTCTTCTTCTTTAGAGGACTGTGGTGGGGGACAAAAGGTGGGTAGGGAGATATTTTGACCCAGATGGAAAGGGGTCACCACCTTGGGGAGGAAAGAGGCACAAGTCCTGAGCACTACTTTATCAGGATATATCGTGAGATACGTGGTTTCGATGATAAAGCCTGCATCTCACTCACTCTCCTGGCAGATGTGATCGCCACTAAGAAAGCTGTTTTGATAGTGAGCTGCCAGAGAGGACAGTTATGTAAAGGCTCAAAAAGAGTACACATTAGAAAAGTAAGTACTAGATTAAGGTCCCACTGGGGCATAACAAAAGGCGTAGGTGGAAACATATGTACAAGCCCTTTTAAGAATCTCAGTACAATGGGAGACTTAAACAAAGATGGTTGATCGGCAAGCGAAGAAAAGCCGATAACGGAGAAAGATAGCCCTTAAGAGTCCCTAAGGAGGAACCCTGTTGGGCGAGTGATAGACTGAACAAAAGGACATTAGACAGAGAAGAAGAAAGAGGATTAATAGACCTCTCTGGACAATATGAAACAAAACATTTCCAACGGAAAGCGTTAATCGATTTAGTAGAGGGACGTCTGGCTGCCCGAATGACATCACAGAACTCGGGAGGGAGGTAATAAACCATCAACTGTCAATCTCCACGCATGAAGCCACGGAGTTGACAGGTTCGGCGGAGAACTTTCCCCTGCTGCTGCGACAGAAGATCCTCCCGAAGAGGCAAACTGACTGGAGAATTGATGCTCATTTTGAGAAGCTCTGGATACCAGACTCTTCATGCCCAATCCGGAGCCACTAGGATTACTTGGGCCCGGTCGTTCTTGATTTTCCTGAGAATTCTGGGCAGAAGCGGTATGGACGGAAAGGCGTACAGGAGGCCTGAACTCCACTTGCGACGAAAAGCATCGCATAGCAATAGCCCCCTTGGAAACTCCAACGTGCAAGACTGCTGACATTGCACGTTCTCTGCGGATGCGAACAGATCTAAACAAGGCTCTCCCCACTGCTGAAAGAGTCCTTGCACCACCTCCGGATGGAGATACCATTTGTGATCCGTTAAGCATCGCTGGCTGAGATCGTTCGCCCTGGTGCTCAGAGAACCTGCTAGGTGTTGAACCCCCCCAGGGTTATGCCCTGGTGTTCCAGCCATGTCCAGAGATTCAGAGCCTCTTGACAAAGGCTCCACGACCCCACACTGCACTGCTTGTTGCAGTACCACATCACAGTAGTGTTGTCTGTGAACACCAGCACTACCTTCCCTTTCACAACAGGAAGAAATGCTTTTAATGCTAGTCGGATCACCCGAAGCTCCAACAAGTTGATATGGAGCCCAAATTCCGCTGGAGACCAGAGACCTCTGATCTCCACCTCTCCCAGATGGCCGCCCCATCCTAGGAGTGATGCGTCCGTCACTACTGAGAGATCTGGTTGGGGAAGAGAGAGGAGTCTGCCTTTGACCCAATCGCAGGTCACTAACCACCACTGCAGATCCTTTGCAGTTCCCTCCGAGATCTGAACCACCTCGTTAAGATTTCCCTGATGCTGTGCCCATTGGAACTTCAGGTCCCACTTGCAAGGAAATGCCTCCTTGGCATGGTTACCCCCTGACTTTTTGTCTTTTGCTGATGCCAGTTATGATTGAAAGTGTGCTGGGACCCTGCTAACCAGGCCCCAGCACCAGTGTTCTTTCCCTAAACTGTACCTATACTTTCACAGTTGGCACAGGCCTGGCACTCAGAGAAGTCCCTTGTAAATGGTACCCCTGGTACCAAGGGCCCTGATGCCAGGGAAGGTCTCTAAGGGCTGCAGCATGTCTTATGCCCCCTCACTCAGCACATGCACACTGCCTCTCAGCTTGTGTGTGCTGGTGGGGAGAAAATGACTAAGTCGACATGACACTCCCCTCGGAGTGCCATGCCAACCTCACACTGCCTGTGACATAGGCAAGTCACCCCCCTAACAGGCCTTACAGCCCTAAGGCAGGGTGCACTATACCACATGTGAGGGCATATGTGCATGATCAATGTCTAAGCAAAACATTAGACATTGTAAGTGCAGTGTAGCCATAAAGAGTATATGGTCTGGGAGTTTGTCAAACACGAACTCCACAGTTCCATAACGGCTACACTGAAATCTGGGAAGTTTGGTATCAAACTTCTCAGCACAATAAAAGAATACTGATGCCAGTGTGGAATTTATTGTACAATACACCCAGAGGGCATCTTAGAGATGCCCCCTGAATACCAGTCTGACTCCTAGTGCTAGGCTGACCAGTTTCTGCCAGCCTGCCCAACCAGACGAGTTGCTGGCCACATGGGGAGAGTGCCTTTGTCACTCTGTGGTCAGCAACAAAGCCTGTACTAGGTGGAAGTGCTTCTCACCTCCTCCTGCAGGAACTGTAACACCTGGCGGTGAGCTTCAAAGGCTCATGCCTTTTGTTACAGCACCCCAGGGCATCCCAGCTAGTGGAAATGCCCGCCCCTCCGGCCACTGCCCCCCCTTTTGGTGGCAAGGCTGGAGGAGATAATGAGAAAAACAAGGAGGAGTCACCCACCAGTCAGGACAGCCCATAAGGTGTCCTGAGCGGAGGTGACCCCTGCCTTTAGAAATCCTCCATCTTGAGATTCGAGGATTCCCCCAATAGAATTAGGGATGTGCCCCCCTCCCCTCAGGGAGGAGGCACAAAGAGGGTGTAGCCACCCTCCAGGACAATAGCCATTGGCTACTGCCCCCAGACCTAAACACACCCCTAAATTTAGTATTTAGGGGCACCCAAGAACCCAGGAAATCAGAATCCTGCAACCTGAAACAAGAAGAAGGACTGCTGACCTGAAAGCCCTGCAGAGATGACGGAGACGACAACTGCTTTGGCCCCAGCCCTACCAGCCTGTCTCCGGACTCGAAGAAAACTGCAACAGCGACGCATCTGACAGGGACCAGCGACCTCTCAAGCCTCAGAGGACTGCCCTGAACCAAAGGAGCGGCTCTGCTCAACAAGAGCAACATCTTTGAAACAAAGAAGCAACTTTTAAAGAACTCACTCTTTCCGGCGGAAGCGTGAGACTTCACCCTCTGCACCCAACGCCCCTGGCTCGAGATCCAGAGAACCAACACTACAGGGAGGACTCTCAGGCGACTGAGACCGCGTGAGTAGCCAGAGACGACCCCCCCTGGACACCCACAGCGACACATGCAGAGAGAATCCAGAGGCTCCCCCTGACCGCGACTGCCTGTAACAAGGAACCCAACGCCTGGACCAAGCACTGCACCCGCAGCTCCCAAGACCAGAAGGAACCGAACCTCGGTGTAGGAGTGACCACCAGGTGACCCTCTGCCTAGCCCAGATGGTGGCTGGTCCGAGAAGCCCCCCTGTGCCCTGCCTGCACCGCTAGAGTGACCCCCGGGTCCCTCCACTAAATCCTATCTAAAACCGGACGCCTGCTTTGCACACTGCACCCGGCCACCCCTGTGCCGCTAAGGGTGTGTTTTGTGTGCCTACTTGTGTGTCCCCCCCCACCAGTGCTCTACAAAACCCCACTGGTCTGCCCTCCGAAGATGCAGGTACTTACCTGTAGGCAGACTGGAACCGGAGCACCCCTGTTCTTCATAGGCACCTATGTGTTTTGGGCACCTCTTTGACCTCTGCACCTGACCGGCCCTTAGCTGCTGGTGTGGTAACTTTGGGGTTGCCTTGAACCCCCAACGGTGGGCTGCCTACACCCAGGAACTTAGACTTTTAAGTGTCTTACTTACCTGACAAACTAACCATTACTTACCTCCCCCAGGAACTGTTGATTTTTGCACTGTGTCCACTTTCAAAATAGCTTATTGCCATTTTTACTAAAACTGTGTATGCTATTGCTCTAATTCAAAGTTCCTAACTTACCTGTGTGGAGTACCTTGCATTGTATGTATTTACTTCAAATCTTGAACTTGTGGTTCTAAAAATAAATTAAGAAAATATATTTTTCTATATAAATATGTATTGGCCTGGAGTTAAGCCTTTGAGTGTGTGTTCCTCATTTATTGCCTGTGTGTACAACAAATGCTTAACACTACCCTCTGATAAGCCTACTGCTAGACCACATAGCCACAAAATAGAGCATTAGAATTATCTACTTTTGCCACTATCTTACCTCTAAGGGGAACCCTTGGACTCTGTGCAAACTATCTCTTACTGTGAGATAGTATATACAGAGCAAACATCGTACACCACTGCAGAGCCCTCATATGCCATCTGGCATGCTTGACCAATAGGATGCAGGAAGCCATGAGTCACAACAGCCTCAAAGTCTGTCTCACCGAAATCCAGGATAGAGGCCGAAACATCGGTATTATAACCTGAATATCCTGGACTCGCTGCTCGGGAGGATAGGCTTGATACTGCTCTGTGTCCAGAACAGCTCCCATGAAAGTGAGCTTCTGAGAGGGAATCAGGTGTGACTTTGGCACATTTATAGTGAACTCCAGCGAATGCAGGAGGTTCGCCGTCGTCTGGAGGTGGGTGACGAGAGTCTGGGGCGTCAGAGCCTACAACAGCCAATTGTCTAGGTAGGGGAAGGCTGAAATCCCTAACCTGCTCGCAGATGAGCTGCCACCACCGCCGTCACCTTCCTGAACACCCGAGGGGTGCTGGTGAGACCGAAAGGGAGCACAGTAAACTGAAAATGCTTGTGACCCACTTGAACCGCGTGTAACGCCTGTGGGCGGGCAGGATGGGGATATGAAAATAAGTCTCCTTCGTCTAGGGCAGACAAGACCTGAGGAAGAGTGAACATCTTGAATTTCTCCTTCTTGAGGAAGAGATTGACACCCTTTAAATCCAGGATAGGGCGAATGCCCTTGTTGTTTTTGGGAATCAGAAAGTAGCGAGAATAACAACCACAACCTACTTCTGACATCGGGACCCTTCCTATAGCTCCCTTTGCCCTTGGCCAAGAGAGCTGTAACTTCCTCACAGAGAAAAACCAAATGATCCTCCATCAGCCGTTCTTTTATCGGAGGGATAGAAGGAGGGAAAGACTGAAAGGGGAGGGAATAGCCCTTCCGTATGATCTGTAAGAACCATTTGTCCAATATTAAGGACTGTCACTGAGGGAGATGAAATTGAATCGTCCTTCCAACTGGACGTACATGGTCTTTCAGAATCATGCTTGCACGGCTTGGGTGCTGTGGAGGTGGGGGGCTGGGTGGTGGATGGCTTCTGGCCAGACCCTCTGGGCCTGAAAGCACCATGACCTCGTCCTGGCACAGGATGCTGACCTGCCAGTGGATGGTGGCTGGTCTGTGGATGGTGTGGTACCCTGCCACTTCCGAAGCCTTGAAAGCGACGGTAGACAGACTGCTGTTGAGGGGTCGCCTAGAGGCCCAAGGACTTGCCTGTAGCCCAGGAGACTTTGAAGCACTTCAGCGCCGAGTCTGCCTTTTCCCCAAAAAGGCAAGTCCCATCGAAGGGCATGTATGCCTGGACATTCCCCGAAAAGCAAGAGGTATTTAACCAGACGTGGTGTTGAAGGGCCACTGTCGAGGAAATCCCCCTGCCCAGCGAGTCTGCTGTGTCCAAACCTCACCTGATGGTAAACTTGGTTGCATCCCTCCCATCTTTAACTGCCTGTGAGAGAATCACCTGCACGTCCTCCACGACCTGAGGCAGCACCTGCACAGTCGTATCCCATAGTGTATGAAAAAGACAGCCCAATAGGCTTGAGGTGTTTACCGACCTCAATGCCAGGTTTGGGGCTGCTTGGAGGAGGAGGAGGATGGGTGGGTGGGGGAGGGGGGGGAGAGGATCATCATTAATCACGATGGGGCTTGCTCCACCAGTGTATGCTGGGAGTGTCGACATCGGGAGCGATGCTGGAGGACGTTGACTGTGCAGACCAGGCATCGTTTTGCATCTGATATCTGATCCAAGAGACCCATCAGCGCGGAGGCTGAAGCTGCAAGCGTGGAACCTGATGGGGCCTCTGCCGACCCCGCGGGGCCCGAAGGTGCTCCGGCGGGGCCAGCTCACTCAAATACGAGATGTATGGCCTCATAAAACTCTTTGAGCTGAGCAGGGGGTCGCTCCGGCTCCCGGAAAGAGGGGGAGGCCCGGATTCGGCCCTGGCAACGGTTCCATGGAACGGTGCCTTGAACGTCAACGTTCCCGACTCGTCTCGACAGACGAGGTGAAGTCCTCTTCCCCGAGTTGCCGGAGGACCTCGAATGGGCTGAAGAGTACTTAGGGCTCCTGGAGCGGTCCTGCGATCTCCTCCTCAACCAGAAATGTGACCTCCGAGGAGTCTACCAGCCGACGTTGACTGCTGGGCCACCATGAGCTTCAGGGACCGCTCCTTCAAAGTTTTTGGAGCCACGGCCCGGCAGTCCGAACACGGCTTCGAGTCTCGATCTTAGTCTAAGCACCAGAGACATACCTGCCGGGAGTACATCACCAACATGGCGCTGTGGCAGGCGCCCCACGGCTTGCACCTGCTGCACAGATGCAAAAGTCTTTACAAAAAGGTTTTGAAAGCCCCATCAAAAAAGACAGAGGTACCTTGATTCTGGATCTGTGCTTTAACTGGTGCAGAAGGAAATGAACTGACGTTCGCATGCCTGGGTGGTGCCTTTATAGGTGACCGTGATGTCACAGATGGATTCAACTACGAAGCCACGCTGATCCGAACGACAACACCCAACGGCACATGCAAGGGTATTGCTCTGCAAAAGTTAAGGATTCCAAGCTGATGACAGGAAATTCTAAAGGTAAGGAATCTGCAGCTAGAAGTCTCTAACAGATACTTCCACACGCTTTAACATGTCTGCTAAAGCAGAACTAGCCCTGGAAGACAACCCATGGGATGACAGGGGGCTGGAAGCCGGCGAGAAGTCTAGGCCGCTAGCAATGGTCAAGCACATAACCAATCCAATTGATTACGTGGAATGGTATCGGAATCAGGAGGCTGAGAAGCAAAACCAGGCCCCTCAGATGGAAGAACTGGAGGTTGAGCCTCAGAAGACAGACTCGCAGACTGAAGAATAGCCGACTCCAAAAGCGCTGCTCCCGGCATCAACGTCGGGAGGGAGAGATCTCAACATCGCAAGGGGCGTCTTCTGACTCCGGGGATACAACATTCGGGGCATTGAACTAAGTCATAGGCACCACCACTGCCGAAGTCAGAACTGGACGCCAAAAATTTAGTCGTAACGGAAGAGACAAGCGCAGAAGATGGAAGCCGTAGGAGGCTGTGCATCAGCGCCGATCCGACTTGTGAGACAGAGTCGAGGGGCCCAACGGGCACAGAGGACGAAGCCGCCAGTGAGGATTCCGTCAGGGTACCCACCACCTCCTTTGGGCACAAAGGAGCCCCAGAAGGAGGAATAGGCCCAAAAACAGCATGCAAGGACGAGTATTAGTCCCGCATCTAGGCCAGAGTCGCCCTGGTGCTGGGATAAGACAGGAAAAAAAAAAGAGGTCGACTCCTGCGCAGACTCTTCCTCAGAGGAACTGGAGGAGCCGTGCGGGGTGGTGAAGCTGGAGGACAACAAGACATCGGCCACAGGTGATGTTTACCCTGAGACGTCGCAGGATCTGGAGACGTTGAAGAATCCGTACACGAGCGGCTCCTAGAATGGTCACGAGGATGAGCTGTGAGAGAAGAAGCACTTCGACGTGTACGAGGGTCCTGTGAAGACTGTGCTGCCCGGAGTTTCATCCGCTGCTCCCGCAATGCCTTAGGCCTCAAGTGTTGACAAGCGTCTCAATCTTCTGTTTCCTGGTGGGTGCCTAAGCACCATACACAAACAGAATGGGGGTCCATGACCGACATTTGTCGAGCAGAGGACCCACAAAGCTTAAAGTCAGAAGGCATAAACACTGTTCCAATGACGAAAACCGTCAAAAGGGAAGGCCATAAAATGCCCAGAGGTAACAGCTTCTCCAGATCCGCGGAATAGAAGAAACTGGCATTAGCACATCTTAGGAGGGATCATATGGACTCCATCAATGTCATACCTGGAGGATGACTTTGACGTGTAATCGCACAACGCCCTCTACCGACGCACAGAGGTACTGCTGAAGATTTTTTGTGGATCCAGTCTGGCACCTGGGGAGAAATTTAAGGTGAGGAGTCTGTGGCTAGTTGTCTCTATCAGATACATACAATTGTTATAAGGTCTATTAAAATTAAAAAAGAAAGTAATTATCAAAACATGAAAATACATTTTTAAACACATGCAAACATAAATACAGTCCAAAAGAAAATACATTCTACCACGCTGTTTTAAGTGCAAGCAATGAGGAAGGTTCATATATTGGGAAAAGTTTAGGTTTATTATTCTGACTCCAGTCTTACAAACTTTGGGGAAAATGCATACATTCAGGTAGTGGGGTGTCCAGATTTACTATTCTGACTCCAGTCTAACAAACATTAGAGAAACTGCATACATTGGGGGATGATTTACTATTCTTTCTCTAATCTAACAAACTATGGGAAAAGAGCATAGATTAGAAGGATCAAATGTAAGATTCCAACACTGGGGAAGAAGATGTAAGTGGAAAAGTACATTCATTTAACCCAAATATAAATGGTATTTAAAAATATATATATTTTAAATATTAAACGATAAAATTACATAGTAAAACAAAAAAGTCAAAATAATAAATATTAATTTTAAGATAATGACGATGATATGAAAATAGAGTACACTAGTAATTAGCCGACAGATAAACACAAACATTAAAAATTTCTATTATAAAACAATTTTGCAAAAATATGTATCATTTTAAAAATATCAAAATACAATAACGTACAATTTAATAATTACTAATCAACTCATCTGTTATTAAATATTTACAATATATGATTAAAAAAAACTATCCAATAAATCCACCACTAAAATCCCACAACTCAGCATAATACACAAATATGAATTTAATAAACAACTAAATTCTGTAAAATAATCAACCAATTGACATTAACAAATTCTCTTTCTGACAGACCATTTAGCTGCAAATACTTCACCTTTTGAATAGTTCCCAGGCATCAGACTGGATCCAGAAACTTTTTAGCAGGTGGTAGATGGCACTGTGCAGCTCTGCAATGATGCTGTTCCACTCCATAAACACTGGAAGCCTATATTTCCACCATTCGCACGTGTTGATGTACGGTGCTTTCGAGGCTGTCCAAGTCCTGTAGATGCAGAGCTCCAAAAGCACTTCGGTGTGACCAGCGTGCAGATTTCTGGAGCTGGAATCCTATTAATGGATAGAGACCAATCAAAAAACAGGGAGGATAAGTGAGTAATCTGCAGCTTGACAGTCTTTCTACCTGAAAGATCGTTACTGAAGGTAAGTAACTTGTTCTTCTGATAGACTTCTAGCCGCAGATTTCTCACCCTTTGAATAAATACCAAAGCATTTTCTATTAGAAGGTAGATCAGTGAATTGGGTCAAACTAGGAAGTCATGCAGGCAAAAATGCCCCTATCTGTTAACCTGTCTAGACAACGGTGCTTCTTGAATGTATGAGGGACGCCTAAATGGCCGCCTGGCAAATGTTCCAGATAAGGACTCAGCGGTAGAAGGTTTGGACCTCGTAATATGAGCCCACATGCCTTCTGGAGGCTGCTTTTTGGCCAATGCGTAGCAGAACATACTCCTAACCATGATCTAATAGGAGATGGTTCTTTTCTGCACCGCCTTGGCTTTTTTTGGCTCCAGAGAACCCCACAAAAAGCTGATCATCCACCTGGTGATCTCTGGAATGATCAATATAAAAGCTTGGAGATCTCTTGGGGTCCAAGCAGTGGAGTGTTCCTCCTTAGAAGAGTGAGGCAAAGCACAGAACCCTGGCAGGGAATGGCATCACAACTTCAGGCAACAAAGATGCCCTTTTATGCAATACTAACTTGCCTGGGAAGAAGGTAGTGTACGGCAGGTTGACAAAGAGAGCTTAAAGCTCAATCGCACGCCAAGTCAATGTAATGTAGACATGGAACAGCATCTTGAGGGTAAGAAGCTGCAAAGGGGAGCAGTAAAGTGGCTCGAAGGGAGAGCGCATCAGAGAAGTAAGGACCTAGTTAAGGTCCCACTATGGCATGAAAAAGTGAGACTGAGGAAACAAATGTAAACCTTTCAAAAAGCGCATAACAACTGGAGACTTAGACAATGAAGGCTGATACAGGGGCCATAAAATTGCAGAAAGAGCCGAAAGACATGCTCTAACTGCACCCAAAGCAAAGACTTGCCAGGCCAGGGACAAAACAAGCACCAAAGTCAGAAGGGGGCAAGCTAGGGTGTGCTGCAACAACTCACAAATTTCTACAAACAACAGGCCTATATGTTTTTATCAAGGGATACCTACCTGCCAAGATGACAACTACCTTCAGAGGAAGGTTGAAGATGTTCACCTGTCGTCGATCAATCTCAAATTATAAAGGTGGAGATTGCAAAGGCCCGGTTGAAGAATTGTCCTGCTACTGCAACAGCTTTTCATCCCAGAAGAGCAGCCTGATTAGAGGTCAGATGCTCAAGGCCAGAAGCGCTGGATACTATACTTTCCATGCCCAAAGCGGAGCCACTAAGATGACTTGGGCCCAGTCAGTGTGAGGGAGACAACCAGTAGCTGGCCACGCTGCAAATGTTTTTGAAATGACTGTAACAGGTTATCTTTCTTGACATTTCAAACTTTATGCTAAGTGGAATAACTATTCATATATCATTGAAATGGGAACAATTGTTTGTGCCCCCTGTTGTCGCTCTGAGTGCAAAGCATGCTGATCTTGCATGTTTACCAGAGAGACAGCTGACTGGCTGTACGCTGACCCTAGTATTTGCATGGCCTGTGGGAACCTCGGCCACAAAAATGCTGAAAAGTCTGTGCCTACTTTGGTGACTGACAGTACTGAAAGCCCCTAAAGGAGCCACGTTTAGAGTGAAAATCTGACGTGTGTAGGAAAGTACCCTCTCTATTTGGCATGGTTACCCCCACTTTTGCCTGTCAGTATGCTTAGACTGTTTTCACTGGGATCATGCTAACCAGGACCCCAGTGTTTGTGCTCTCTCCCTCTAAATTTGGTTTCCTAGGACTTCACACTCCACAATTGGCATACTAGTGACCCCTTATAAGTCACTAATATATGGTACTTAGGTACCCAAGGTATAGAGGCACCAGGGGTTCCCCATGGGCTGCAGCATGTATTATGCCACCCATGGGAGCCCATGCAAAATGTGTCTGCAGGCCTGCCATTGCAGCCTGCGTGAAAAGGTGCATGCACCCTTTTCACTATAGGTCACTGCACCAGGTCATTGTAAGTCACTCCTATGGTAGGCCCTCCTAGCCCAGAGGGCAGGGAGCAGATCCCTGTGTGTGAGGGCAAACCTGCATGAGCAGAGTGTCCCTTCAAACTCCTGTTCCATTGCAACGGACTTCGTAAGCGCGGGGAAGCCATTTTACCCGTGTACTGGACACTAGTCACCACCTGTGTCCAGCTGCACAATGGTAATTCCAACCTGCGCATGTTTGGTATCAAACATGTCGGAATAATACCCCAATACTGTTGCCAGTATTGGTTGTATGGTTCCATGTACTCTGTGCGCTCCTTAGGGGACCCCCAGTATTGCTACCAGTCTTATGGGGTTTTCCGTCCAGCCCACGCTGCTGCCACCCCTCAGACAGGTTCCTGCCCTCCTTCTGCTTGAAAAACTTAGGCAGGAGAAGGCAGAACAAAGGATTTCCAGTAGGAGAAGAAAGCAACACCCTCTCCCTCGGAAATAGGTGTTACAAGGCTTGGAAGGGGTAGCCTCCCCCAAACCACTGGTTTATTTTGAAGGGCACATTTGGTGCCCTCCTTGCATAAACTGTTTTGCACCAATCCAGGGACCTCTGGTCCCTGCTCTGGCACGAAACTGGACAACCAAAAGGAGAGTGACCACTCCGCTGTCCATCACCACCCCAGGGGTGGTACTCAGAGCTCCTCCAGGTGGCCACTTGATTCTGCCATCTTGAAACCAAGATATACGGAGGCCCCTGCAAGCATCTGAGTGGCCAGGTCAGGCAGGTGACGTTACAGACCCCTCCTGATAGGTGGTCACCTTATTAGGTAACTAAACCCCCTTTTAGGGATATCTAGGCACTCCCTTGGGGATGGGGCACCAGATTAGAAGTGCAAGACTCCACCAAGACTCCTCTGCATCGTCTACATCTTCTGGCCACTGGTACCGCAACTGGACTCTTTAGGAACCGAAAAGCTGCATGTCCGGCGACGTCTTTGCTTTGCAACACTGCTTCTCTGGTTCCTTCCAGCAACTACAACATTTCTCTAGCTATGCATTCTCTGAGGTCAGTGAGACTTCAGTCTGCACCAAGAAGCAAGAAGGAATCTCCCTTGGAGTGAAGGAGTCACTCCCCTGCATCTGTAGGCACCAACTGCAATGACGACCAGCTGCGTGGATCTGCTCTTTTCTGGAACCGCGTGGATCCTGGATCACTGGTCTGGAATGGTCTCCTTGGTCCTCTCTGTTTTTGGCTTGGAAATTAGTGTGGTTGGCTTCTTCAAGGACAACCAGGAGGATCTGGGCCACTGAATCCAATATGGCATGGGAGTAGCAACCTAGAAAGCATGAAGTGTTCACAGAACGTAATGCAGGGCTAGTGGGCAAGAAACATTCTGCATCCAAACGTGTCAATACATTTGGACTCTGTCAGCAGGAGCCATGAGAAAGGCATCAGGATTCATTTTCTTGATTGAAGCTTGTACCATCAGACTCTCAGGGGTAGGATGTTGAGTAAGAAAGTCTAGGTCACCGTGTGTAGGACAATGGAGATGGGCAATTTGTTGGTTGACTGCAAGCCTTGAAAAGGGCCTGGCTCAGGTCTCTAAAAGCATGTCGGTTAGAGCCTCATTAAATGGTAGGAGAGGCTCAGATCTAGTCTGGTCGAACTTAAGTTAGAACCACGGTTTTCACTTCTTGAAACAGTAGCTGGAGATCAAGAATTTCTGCCGCCCTCATTAACACTGCAAAACATGAAATTTCCTCAGTAGCAGGACCTGGAAGAGAGAACAAGACAGTGTCTGGAGATGCACCTAGGCCACTAGCATCTTGAAGGTCATCATGGTAAGGTTGGGTATTTCTGTCCCCAGCATTGTAACATCCATGGTCAGTCAGTGGCAAATGTGTCATGAAGAAACTGTTCCCTCCCATATGGTAGAGGAACTGTACAAGTTTCAGAGAGAATGCCTGGATTGGAAGGAAGAAGTGGGGTCAAGTGCAACTCAGACAGGGTTGGCGTAGCACTGTCTCTGTGACAGTGAGTGCTATACGTTGCATGTGGTCACTCAGAGTTGGGGAAATAGCTATCAATGTAGGAGGATGGTACACTAGTGTGTGGCGCCAAATGTGGATAGGGGACCCAAGATGGTACAGATAAAAGCGCAGGAAAAAATGGTTAAAATGACCAGGGTAGCTCCAGATTTGCGTTGACCTGCACAGAAAGAAAATAACTTATGTCAGCATGCATCAGTGGCACCTTTACAGGCCAGTGCACATCACATTCAGCGCGGACAATGTCGAAATTAAAGAAACTGTGTTTAAAAATCTTTAGCAGAACAAAAAGTGAGGGGGCATGGCCAAATGGCAGCCGTGGACAGACACTAAACGAACAGCTCCGCTTCAGGCCCAACAGTAACCCTGCCAAATCCTGCCCATCCAGTCCATCCAGTCACCGGATTGCGTTGGAGGCTATCCGGGTGTGCACTGCAGTATCGCTGCCCAAGTGCTGCCTCTCTCACCCGCTGAGGACAGAACATCAAGGTTGTCAGAGACTGAGCTGGAGGCTTGACCCAGTGGCCAAGTCTCCTGCCTGGGACCCGCCCTCTGCAGCGTCAGCTGCTGCTTGCTGTCAGCAATGACGGAGGGCCTAGCATCATTGTTTGAAGCGTGCAGGCGGCGAGCAAGTTGGAACCGATTCTCTGATTCCCTGTCTGCTCCTGGAGCGGCCCACACTTGGCAGCGGGGCGCTTGCGGGCTGTTGGGTGCCTGCAGCCTTCCTGCTCCTGTTCTCTGCCTTCCCCATTCTCAAATGGACTGCCCCTGACAGTTCGAGGCCGCTCAGTGCAAACTGCACTACTGGAGGAGTAGCTCTGAGGCCATGTGGGACTTCTGGACACCAGCGGGGACAACTGCAATGAGTGGGGGGGCTCCAGTGAGCCAGGAGCCGGATTACATCAATGCCCTAGCCTTACCCACTCCCTAGAGACTTTTGATCCCTCGTTTCTCCCCCCTTCAATAATCATTCCAGGCCTTATTCGAAAATAGCGGAGACCATGATTTGGGGTTACTGAGCTCCTGTGGTCATGGGTGCCCTCCCTTGCCACGTAGGCCTGATGAGACAGCTCCCTATCTTCCAGGGGAAGGCATCATCACATCTTACTAACTTAGGAAGAAATCCTGAGGTGGCTATCATTCTCCCTCACCATGTGGACCTAACTAAGTGGTGCTTTCTCTAGATCATGGGCGGGAGGCCCCTCACTTCCACTCCCAAATGTCTGAGGGGAGTGGTGGATTCCTGCGATTACCTGCCTCATTGCAAGGGGTCTGTAGAGCACCAGTGTACATACCAGCGTGTTCCTGCTCTGGACTGCGTTGCTCACTGCCAGACTTTGTGTACAGCCAACAACCTGAGGCATCTGCTGTACTTAATGCCCAAGGACTGTGGTGTTGCTCGTTGGTGACCCTCACGAGCAGACACTGAGAGATATACAGGGAGTGCAGAATTATTAGGCAAATGAGTATTTTGACCACATCATCCTCTTTATGCATGTTGTCTTACTCCAAGCTGTATAGGCTCGAAAGCCTACTACCAATTAAGCATATTAGGTGATGTGCATCTCTGTAATGAGAAGGGGTGTGGTCTAATGACATCAACACCCTATATCAGGTGTGCATAATTATTAGGCAACTTCCTTTCCTTTGGCAAAATGGGTCAAAAGAAGGACTTGACAGGCTCAGAAGAGTCAAAAATAGTGAGATATCTTGCAGAGCGATGCAGCACTCTTAAAATTGCAAAGCTTCTGAAGCGTGATCATCGAACAATCAAGCGTTTCATTCAAAATAGTCAACAGGGTCGCAAGAAGCGTGTGGAAAAACCAAGGCGCAAAATAACTGCCCATGAACTGAGAAAAGTCAAGCGTGCAGCTGCCACGATGCCACTTGCCACCAGTTTGGCCATATTTCAGAGCTGCAACATCACTGGAGTGCCCAAAAGCACAAGGTGTGCAATACTCAGAGACATGGCCAAGGTAAGAAAGGCTGAAAGACGACCACCACTGAACAAGACACACAAGCTGAAACGTCAAGACTGGGCCAAGAAATATCTCAAGACTGATTTTTCTAAGGTTTTATGGACTGATGAAATGAGAGTGAGTCTTGATGGGCCAGATGGATGGGCCCGTGGCTGGATTGGTAAAGGGCAGAGAGCTCCAGTCCGACTCAGACGCCAGCAAGGTGGAGTACTGGTTTGGGCTGGTATCATCAAAGATGAGCTTGTGGGGCCTTTTCGGGTTGAGGATGGAGTCAAGCTCAACTCCCAGTCCTACTGCCAGTTCCTGGAAGACACCTTCTTCAAGCAGTGGTACAGGAAGAAGTCTGCATCCTTCAAGAAAAACATGATTTTCATGCAGGACAATGCTCCATCACACGCGTCCAAGTACTCCACAGCGTGGCTGGCAAGAAAGGGTATAGAAGAAGGAAATCTAATGACATGGCCTCCTTGTTCACCTGATCTGAACCCCATTGAGAACCTGTGGTCCATCATCAAATGTGAGATTTACAAGGAGGGAAAACAGTACACCTCTCTGAACAGTGTCTGGGAGGCTGTGGTTGCTGCTGCACGCAATGTTGATGGTGAACAGATCAAAACACTGACAGAATCCATGGATGGCAGGCTTTTGAGTGTCCTTGCAAAGAAAGGTGGCTATATTGGTCACTGATTTGTTTTTGTTTTGTTTTTGAATGTCAGAAATGTATATTTGTGAATGTTGAGATGTTATATTGGTTTCACTGGTAATAATAAATAATTGAAATGGGTATATATTTTTTTTTGTTAAGTTGCCTAATAATTATGCACAGTAATAGTCACCTGCACACACAGATATCCCCCTAACATAGCTAAAACTAAAAACAAACTAAAAACTACTTCCAAAAATATTCAGCTTTGATATTGATGAGTTTTTTGGGTTCATTGAGAACATGGTTGTTGTTCAATAATAAAATTAATCCTCAAAAATACAACTTGCCTAATAATTCTGCACTCCCTGTAGAGTGCAGGTCATCCTGTGCACTGGACTTTTACTGGGGGCCACTTTCTCTGTCCCATGTGCCTGCCAACAGCAATAACCAACACTTTCTGCATTTCTTGCCATGGTGCGGAGCGCCACACCACAGCATGATGGTGAAGCCTAAAGCTACAAAGACCTTACTACCCGAGTGTGTGGAATCAATGCCCTCCCAGTCTTCAACAGACTGCACCACGAGTGCCCTCCAGCAATTGGAATCCACCCTTGACAAGCACTCCACCCAGTTCAAAAGGGTCCTGCAGGCTATACCGGACACGAAGACATCACAGTAGGAAAGTAGCCTCTTTCTAGCTTGGTTACCCCCACTTTTGGCCACTTGTTTGTCACAGTGTATTTGACTGTGTCTACTGGTATCCTGCTAACCAGGACCCCAGTAGTTATGCTCTCTCCCTTAAAGTATGGTTGTTGGATACTGTTAACACAGTATTTCATTCACAATTGGCATAGTGGTGCCACCTTAGAAGTCCCTAGCATATGGACCCCAGGGCATTGTGGTTCCAGGGGATCCCTATGGGCTGCAGCATATATTTTGCCACCCATAGGAAGCCCATGAAAAGGCTTCTGCAGGACTGCCATTGCAGCCTGCGTGAAAAGGTGCAAGCACCCTTTTACCGCCATTTACACTGCACCAGGTCACTCATAAGTCACTCCTATAGCAAGCCTTCCATCCCTGAGGGCAGGGTAAAAAGTACCTGTGTGTGAAGGAACCCCTGCACTAGCAGAGGTGCCCCCAGGACCATTTTCCCGGACTTCATGAGTGCTGGGACGCCATTTTACGCATGTACTGGACATAGGTCACTACCTATGTCCAGCTAAATAGTGGTAACTTCGAACATAGGCATATTTGGTATCAAACATGTTATATCATACCCGAAGACTTTTGCCAGCTTAGGTTGTATGATTCCATGCACTCTGGGGGCTCCTTAGAGGACCCCCCAGTGCTGCCATTGCAGCCTTCTGAGGTTTTCCAGGCAGCCCCAGCTGCTGCCACCTCACAGACAGGTTTCTGCCCTCCTGTTGCTTGAGAAGCTCAAGCCCAAGAAGGCAGAACAAAGGATTTCCTTTGGAAATAGGTGCCACAGGCTTGGGAGGGGTATGCCTCCCCAAGCCACCCCAAGCCACTGGCAATGCTTTGAAGGGCAAATTCGGTGCACTCTTAGAATAAACCAGTCTACATCAGTTCAGGGACCCCCAGTTCCTGCTCTGGCGCGAAACTGGAGAAAGGAAAGGGGAGTGCCCACTCCACTGTCCATCATCACCCCAGGGGTGGTGCTCAGAACTCCTCCAGAGGGTCTCTGGGTTTTCCCATCTTGGATTCCAAGCTGGCAGGGAATTCTGGAAGCATCTGAGTGGCCAGTGCCAGCAGATGACATCAGAGCCCTCCTGTAAGGAAATGCCTTTCTTGGCATGGTTACCCACTGACTTTTTGCCTTTTGTTGTTGTCAGTTATGATTGAAAGTGTGCTGGGACCCTGCTAACCAGGCCCCAGCACCAGTGTTCTTTCCCATACTGTACCTTTTTTCCCACAATTGGCACAGCCCTAGCACACAGATAAGTCCCTTGTAACTGGCACCGCTGGTACCAAGGGCCCTGTGGCCAGGGAAGGTCTCCAAGGGCTGCAGCATATATAATGCCACCCTGGGGCCCCTCACTCAGCACATGCTCTCAGCTTGTGAGTGCTGGTGGGGGGAAAATGACTAAGTCGACATGGCACTCCCCTCAGGGTGCCATGCCCACCTCTCACTGCCTGTGGCATAGGTAAGTCACCCCTCTAGCAGGCCTTACAGCCCTAAGGCAGGGTGCACTATACCACAGGTGAGGGCATAGTTGCATGAGAACTATGCCCCTACAGTGTCTAAGCAAAACCTTAGACGTTGTTAGTGCAGGGTATCCATAAAGAGTATATGGTCTGGGAGTCTGTCAATCACGAACTCCACAATTCCATAATGGCTACAATGAAATCTGGGAAGTTTGGTATCAACCTTCTCAGCACAATAAATACACACTGATGCCAGTGTGGGATTTACTGTAAAAAACACCCAGAGGGCATCTCAGAGATGCCCCCTGAATACCAGTCCGACTCCTAGTGCTAGGCTGACTAGTTTCTGCCAGCCTGTCACAACCAGACAAGTTTCTGGCCACATGGGGTGACTGCCTCTGTCACTCTGTGGCCAGGAACAAAGCCTGTACTGGGGGGAGGTGCTTCTCACCTACCCCTGTAGGAACTGTAACACCTGGCGGTGAGCTTCAAAGGCTCATGCCTTTTGTTACAGCACCCCAGGGCATCCCAGCTAGTGGAGATGCCTGCCCCTCCGGCCACTGCCCTCACTTTTGGCAGCAAGGCTGGAGGAGATAATGAGAAAAACAAGGAGGAGTCACCCACCAATCAAGACAGCCCCTAAGGTGTCCTGAGCTGAGGTGACCCCTGCCTTTAGAAATCCTCCAACTTGAGTTTGGAGGATTCCCCCAATCAGGGCCGGCTTTAGGACTGGTGGCGCCCTGTGCGACAGTTTATTGTGGCCCCACCCCCCATGACCACCTACTCGGTTTCACTCACTACCACCTGGCAAATGTGCCCTTCATCTCTCCATCGCTCCCCTTTCACATACATTCATGTGTTTTAAAGCACTTGTAAAGGCTGGTTTTACTAATCCACTCAGCTAGCCACTTAAAATATAGGAGAGCCCTAGCATCTTTCTAACACCACATTAGCGTAATTTTTTACGCTAATGTGGTGTTCGAAGGCCAAAAACGCTGTGCCATATTTACAAAGTGGCGCAATGCATGCACTGCACCACTTTGTATCCCTTTGTGCTACATTAAGCCTGTGCCAGGCATAATGTATGCAAAGGTGGCATTCCCCCGTTAGGGAGGGCCAAAAAAAATGGTGCAAAGAAATCTGACCGATTTCTTTGCACTGTTTTTTTCCAGCACTTTAAACGCCTGCTAAGAGCAGGCGTTAAAAAGAGGCATCTGTTGGTTACAATGGGCATCAGGGTGCTTTGCAGGATTAGCATACAAATTTTTTATGCTAATCCTGCAAAGCGCTGACTAGCGTCAAAAATTCTGGCACTAGTTCCCTAACTACTGCCATGTTGCGCCTTATTTTAAATACGTGTGCAGCGCAATTTTTTTTAAATATGCCCCATAGGGCAGTGCTTAATTTGTAAATGAAAAGGTGCTGTGCCCAAAGCACTTCTCTTAAACTCGCGGCTGCTGCAGTTAAATGTGTGAACACGGAATACAGAGGCAGCATAATCCTGAAACCATCCCGGGCCTCTTCAATCTATTTACAGGCACTCCCTGCCCCTTGCGGACTTCTGCTTTTTTCCATTGTGACGCTTTTTCGTTTTTCTCTTCCTCTGTCTTTTTCTCGCAGTAGATGCTTGAGGCAGAAAAATAAGTGTTGGCCCACAAAAATAAGTGCTGGTGCTCCCTGCCGGGAACAACAAGCACAAATTAAGCACTGCCATAGGGGTATATTTAAGAGCCCCTAGTGCCAATATAACACCACATTAGTGTAATTTTTTTACACTAATGGGGCGTTAGAAGGCCAAAAAACACTGCGCCATATATACACAAAGAGGCGCAATGCATGCATTGCGCCATATATACAAAGAGGCACAATGCATGTACTGCGCCACTTTGTAACTCTTTGCGCTACATTATGCCTGCACCAGGCATAATGTATGCAAAGGGAGCATTCCCCCATGGGGGGGAGGGGTGGTCAAAAAAATTATACAAAGAAATCTGTTGGATTTCTTTGCGTCATTTTTTTTGGCACTTTTAACGCCTTCTCAGAGCAGGCATTAAAAGCAGACATCCATTGGTTACAATGGGCCTCTGGGTGCTTTGCAAGATTAGCGCCAAAATTGCAGCTAATCCTGCAAAGCGTCAAACTAGCGTAAAAAATTCTGACGCTAGTCCAACTACTGATATTGGTGTACCATATTTTAAATATGACGTACACATGGTGGCGTTAGGGGGGCGCTAAGGGGTACAAGAAAAGTGGCGCTGCACTGTGTTCAGCACCACTTTTCTTAAATATGCCCCATAGTTCTGTTTTTTGCAGCAGGCATATTAACCCTCTATACTACTTTATGTTGAGTCAAAGCTGACACTAGGCAAAACTACCATCTTTCTCTCTAGCAGGAACATTAATCACAAGAGGTATTTTGACATTTTAATTGTTTCTCGAAGGCTAACCGCACAAGGAACTTTTCAGCAGGTGCTTTTAAATTGCAAGTTTTGGAAGTTATTGATAAACACAGTGCCCCCCTGAGGTCGGCGCCCTGTGCAGTCGCACCGCCCAAAAGCTGGTCCTGCCCCCAATAGGAATGGGGATGTGCCCCCCTCAGGGAGGAGGCACAAAGAGGGTGAAGCCACCCTCCAGGACAGTAGCCTTTGGCTACTGCCTCCTAGACCTAAACACACTCCTAAATTTAGTATTTAGGGGCGACCCTGAACCCAGGAAATCAGATTCCTGCAACCTGAAGAAAGAAGGACTGCTGACCGGAAAGCCCCGTAGAGACGACGGAGATGACAACTGACTTGACCCCAGCCCTACCGGCCTGTCTGCAGACTCAAAGAACCTGCACAGCGACGCATCCGACAGGGACCAGCGACCTCTGAGGACTGCCCCGAACCTAAAGACCAAGAAACTCCCGAGAGCAGCAGCACTGTTCAAAACCTGCAACAACTTTGCAACACAGAAACAACTTTCAAAGAACTCTCTTCCTGCCGGAAGCGTGAGACTTCTCACACTGCACCCAACGCCCCCGGCTCGAGTTCAGGAGAACCAACACCGCAGAGAGGACTCCCAGTCGATTATGACGACATGGGCACCCTGAGTTGACCCCCCTGCACCCCAAAAGCGACGCCTGCAGAAAAGATCCAGAGGCTCCCCCTGACTGCGACTGCCTGGTAACAAGGAACCCGATGCCTAGACCAAGCACTTCACCTGCAGCCCCCAGGACTGAGAGGAACCACCTACCAGTGCAGGAGTGACCAGCAGGCGGCCCTCATCCTAGCCCAGTCAGTGGCTGGCCCGAGAATCCCCCCTGTGTCCTACCTGCATCGCCTAAGTGACCCCCAGGTCCCTCCATTGCTTTCAATAGCAAATCCGACATCTACTTTGTCCACTGCACCTGGCCACCCCTGTGCCGCTGAGGGTGTGTTATTCCCCCCCAGTGCTCTACAAAACCCCCCTGGTCTGCTGCCTGAGGACGCAGGTACTTACCTGTAAGCAGACTAGGACCGGAGCACCCCTGTTCTTCATAGGCGCCTATGTGTATTGGGCCCTCCTTTGACCTCTGCACCTGACCGGCCCGTTGTTGCTGGTGCAGTGGCTTTGGGGTTGCCTTGAACCCCCAACGGTGGGCTGCCTATGCCTAGGAGACTAACTGTTTTAAATCAAAGTTGTATACTTCACTGTGTGAAGTACCTTGCATTTTATGTATTAACCTCAAATCTTGAATCTTGTGGTTCTAAAATGAATTAAGAAAATATATTTTTCTATATAAAAATTATTGGCCTGGAATTGTCTTTGAGTGTGTGTTCCTCATTTATTGCCTGTGTGTGTACAACAAATGCTTAACACTACCCTCTGATAAGCCTACTGCGCGACCACACTACCACAAAATAGAGCATTAGAATTATCTCTTTTTGCCACTATCTTACCTCTAAGGGGAACCCTTGGACTCTGTGCATGCTATTTCTTACTTTGAAATAGTACATACAGAGCCAACTTCCTACATTGGTGGATCAGCGGTGGGGTACAAGACTTTGCATTTGCTGGACTACTCAGCCAATACCTGATCACACAACTAAATTCCAAAAATGGTCATTAGAAACTGATTTTTGAAATTTGAGCTATTTTTCTAAATTTTTAAAAGTCCTGCTAGGGCCTTGTGTTAGTCCCGGTTAGCATTTCTTTTAGAGTTTAAAAGTTTTGTAAAAGTTTGAATTAAGTTCTAGAGATAGTTTTAGATTCTTAAAAAGTATTCCAACTTTTAGAAACATAATGTCTGCTGCAGAAGAGATAGTGATGGAACTCAACCTCACCCCTTACCTGCATCTTAGGATGTCAGAGTTAAAGTCTCTCTACAAAATCAAAAAGATAAAGACTGGTTCAAACCCTACCAAAGTACAGCTCCAGGAGCTTTTGGCAGAGTTTGCTAAAAACAACCCCTCTGATGATATCTTCACAGAGGGGGAAGCTAGTGATGAGGAGGGAAATTTCCCACCCCCTCTCCTAGTTAGGGAGCCCAGGGTTTCTCCAACCCTGACTCCAGAAGTGATAGTCAGAGATGTTGCTTCTCTCACAGGAGAGTCCAACAGCTCTGCAAGCATTGAGGGCAGCCTCAATGAAGATAACCTAATTCTAGCCAGGTTGGCCAAAAGATTGGCTTTGGAAAGACAGATCCTAGCCATTGAAAGGGAAAGACAAGAGATGGGCTTAGGTCCCATCAATGGTGGCAGAAACATAAATAGGGTCAGAGATTCTCCTGACATGCTAAAGATCCCTAAAGGGATTGTAACTAAATATGAAGATGCTGATGACATCACCAAATGGTTCACAGCTTTTGAGAGGGCTTGTGCAACCAGAAAAGTAAACAGATCTCACTGGGGTGCTCTCCTTTGGGAAATGTTCACTGGAAAGTGTAGGGATAGACTCCTCACACTCTATGGAAAAGATGCAGAATCCTATGACCTCATGAAGGCTACCCTGATTGAGGGCTTTGGATTCTCAACAGAGGAGTACAGGATTAGGTTCAGGGGGGCTCAAAAATCCTCGAGCCAGACCTGGGTGGATTTTGTTGACTTCTCAGTCAAAACATTGGATGTTGGATTCATGGCTGTGGTGTAAATGATTATGATGGGCTGTACAATTTATTTGTGAAAGAACACCTGTTAAGTAATTGTTTTAATGATAAACTGCATCAGCATCTGGTAGACCTAGGACCAATTTCTCCCCAAGAATTGGGAAAGAAGGCAGACCATTGGGTCAAGACTAGGGTGACCAAGACTTCCACAGGGGGTGACCAAAAGAAAGGGGTCACAAAGAGTCCCCAGGGGAAAAGTGTTGAGACATCCAAGGGAAAAAGTAAAGAGTCTTCTACAGGGCCCCAAAAACCTGCTCAGGAGGGAGGGTCCAAAGCCTCTTCACAATCCAATTTTGGGTACAAGGGTAAAAACTTTGATCCCAAGAAGGCCTGGTGTCGTAGCTGTAATCAGCAGGGACACCAAACTGGAGACAAGGCCTGTCCCAAGAAAGGTTCCACTTCAAACTCTACTCCAGCTAACACTGGAATAGCCAGTCTCCAGGTGGGATCAACAGTGTGCCCAGAGCAAATCAGGGTTCACACTGAAGCTACATTAGTCTCTGAGGGTGGGGTGGACTTAGCCACACTGGCTGCCTGGCCCCCTAATATGCAAAAATACATGCAGCAACTCTTAATTAATGTCTAATTAATGAATGACTAGTGTAGAAGGCCTGAGGGATACAGGTGCCAGTGTCACCATGGTGACAGAGAAACTGGTTTCCCCTGGTCAATACCTGGCTGGACAAACGTATCCAGTCACCAACACTGACAATCAGACTAAAGTACATCCCATGGCTATGGTAACTTTAGAGTGGGGAGGGGTCAATGGCCTGAAACAGGTGGTGGTCTCCTCAAATATCCCTGTAGACTGTTTGCTTGGAAATGACCTGGAGTCCTTAGCATGGGCTGAGGTAGAACTCAAAACCCATGCAGCCATGCTGGGTATCCCTGAAATGGTGTGTGTCAAGACAAGGGCACAGTGCAAGGCTCAGGGTGAAAAAGTGGTGTTGGAGCCTGGAAAAAGGGCCCAACCCTCCAAGAGAAAATGAAAGAAGACTGGGGAACCAGCTTCAACACAACAAGAGAAAGAGAACCTCTCTTCCCAGGAAGAAGTTCTGCCCTCTGAGGGAACTGAGCCCATGGAGTTGGAACCTTATCAGGTTGAACTCTTAGGCCCAGGGGGACCCACAAAGGGAACAGTTGTGTAAGGGGCAAGAAACCTGTCCCTCTCTTGAAGGCCTTAGGCAGCAAGCTGCTGAAGAGACCAAAGGAAAGATCATTGGAACACATAGAGTCTATTGGGAAGATGGACTCCTCTACACTTGGGCAAGAGATCCCAAACCTGGTGCCACTAGGAGAGTGGAAGTGCCTCAGGAGTTTAGAGAGTTCATTCTAACCTTAGCTCATGATATTCCACTTTCTGGGCATTTGGGACAAACCAAGACTTGGGAAAGGTTAGTTAACCATTTCTATTGGCCCAACATGTCCCAGAAAGTAAAGGAGTTTTGTGTCTCCTGTGCCACCTGTCAAACCAGTGGAAAGACAGGTGAACACCCAAAGGCCCCCCTCATTCCACTTCCAGTGGTGGGGGTCCCGTTTGAAAGAGTGGGTGTGGACATAGTGGGTCCACTTGAATCTCCCACAGCCTCAGGGAACCAGTATATCCTAGTGGTAGTGGATCATGCCACTAGGTACCCTGAAGCAATTCCCCTTAGGTCAACTACTGCCCCTGCAGTAGCTAAAGCACTCATTGGTATCTTTACCAGAATGAGATTTCCTAAGGAGGTGGTGTCTGACAGGGGTACCAACTTCATGTCAGCATACCTGAAACATATGTGGAATGAGTGTGGTGTGACTTACAAATTCACCACACCATACCATCCACAAACCAATGGCCTCGTAGAAAGATTTAACAAGACATTAAAAGGCATGATCATGGAGCTCCCTGAAAAGCTCAAAAGGAGATGGGATGTGCTCTTGCCAAGTCTGCTTTTCGCCTACAGAGAGGTGCCTCAGAGGGGAGTAGGGTTTTCCCCCTTTGAACTTCTGTTTGGCCATCCTGTAAGGGGACCACTAGCTCTTGTAAAAGAAGGCTGGGAGAGACCTCTTCATGAGCCTAAACAAGATATAGTGGACTATGTACTATGCCTACGTTCCAGGATGGCAGAGTACATGGAAAAGGCAAGTAAAAACCTTGAGGCCAGCCAACAACTCCAGAAGATGTGGTATGACCTAAAAAGGCTGCTATGGTTGAGTTTCAGCCAGGGCAGAAAGTCTGGGTTCTGGAGCCTGTGACTCCCAGAGCACTTCAGGACAGATGGAGTGGTCCTTACCCAGTGCTAGAAAGAAAGAGTCAGGTCACCTACCTGGTAGACCTAGGCACTAGCAGGACCCCCAAAAGGGTGATCCATGTGAACCGCCTAAAACTTTTTCATGACAGGGCAGATGTGAATCTGTTGATGGTAACAGATGAGGATCAGGAAGCTGAGAGTGAACCTCTCCCTGATCTCCTCTCCACAGACCCTAAAGATGGCTCAGTAGATGGTGTGATCTATTCAGACACCCTCTCTGGCCAACAGCAATCTGACTGTAAGAAAGTCTTACAACAGTTTGCTGAGCTCTTTTCCCTAACCCCTGGTCAGACACACCTGTGTACCCATGATGTGGACACAGAAGACAGCATGCCTGTCAAAAACAAAATTTTCAGACAGTCTGACCAAGTTAAGGAAAGCATCAAAGTGGAAGTCCACAAGATGCTGGAATTGGGAGTCATTGAGCACTCTGACAGTCCCTGGGCTAGCCCAGTGGTCTTAGTCCCCAAACCTCACACCAAAGATGGAAAGAGAGAGATGAGGTTTTGTGTGGACTACAGAGGACTTAATTCTGTCACCAAGACAGATGCCCATCCCATTCCAAGGGCAGATGAATTGATTGATAAACTAGGTGCTGCCAGATACTTAAGTACCTTTGACTGGACAGCAGGGTACTGGCAAATCAAAATGGCAACAGGAGCAAAAGAAAAGACAGCATTCTCCACACCTGGTGGGCACTATCAGTTCACTGTTATGCCTTTTGGTCTAAAGAATGCCCCTGCCACCTTCAAAGGTTGGTGAATCAAGTCCTTGCTGGCTTGGAGTCCTTTAGTGCAGCTTATCTTGACGATATTGCTGTCTTTAGCTCCAGCTGGCAGGATCACCTGGTCCACCTGAGGAAGGTTTTGAAGGCCCTGCAAGCAGCAGGCCTCTCTATCAAGGCATCCAAATGCCACATAGGGCAGGGAACTGTGGTTTACTTGGGACACCTTGTAGGTGGAGGCCAAGTTCAGCCACTCCAGCCCAAGATCCAGACTATTCTGGACTGGGCAGCTCCAAAAACCCAGACTCAAGTCAGGGCATTCCTTGGCTTGACTGGGTACTACAGGAGGTTTGTGAAGAGATATGGATCAATAGTGACACCCCTCACAGAACTTACCTCCAAGAAAATGCCCAAAAAGGTAAACTGGACTGTAGAATGCCAAAAAGCCATTGACACCCTGAAACAAGCTATGTGCACAGCACCAGTTCTAAAAGCTCCAGATTACTCCAAGCAGTTCATTGTGCAGACTAATGCCTCTGAACATGGGATAGGGGCAGTTTTGTCCCAAACAAATGATGATGGCCTTGACCAGCCTGTTGCTTTCATTAGCAGGAGGTTACTCCCCAGGGAGCAGCGTTGGAGTGCCATTGAGAGGGAGGCCTTTGCTGTGGTTTGGTCCCTGAAGAAGCTGAGACCATACCTCTTTGGTACTCACTTTGTAGTTCAAACTGACCATAGACCTCTCAGATGGCTAATGCAAATGAAAGGTGAAAATCCAAAACTGTTGAGGTGTCCATCTCCCTACAGGGAATGGACTTTTCGTGGAACACAGACCTGGGACTGCCCATGCCAATGCAGATGGCCTTTCCAGGTTCTTCCACTTAGAAAATGAAGTATCTTTTGGGAAAGGTTAGTCTCATCTCGTTTGCGTGGGGGGGGGGGATTTGTGTAAGGAAATGCCTCTTGGCATGGTTACCCCCTGACTTTTTGCCTTTGCTGATGCCAAGTTATGATTTGAAAGTGTGCTGAGGCCTGCTAACCAGGCCCCAGCACCAGTGTTCTTTCCCTATTACTGTACCTTTGTTTCCACAATTGGCACACCCTGGCACCCAGGTAAGTCCCTTGTAACTGGTACCCCTGGTACCAAGGGCCCTGATGCCAGGGAGGGTCTCTAAGGGCTGCAGCATGTCTTATGCCACCCTGGGGACCCCTCACTCAGCACAGACACACTGTTTGCCAGCTTGTGTGTGCTGGTGGGGAGAAAATGACTAAGTCGACATGGCACCCCCCTCAGGGTGCCATGCCAACCTCACACTGCCTATGGCATAGATAAGTCACCCCTCTAGCAGGCCTTACAGCCCTAAGGCAGGGTGCACTATACCATAGGTGAGGGCATAGGTGCATGAGCACTGTGCCCCTACAGTGTCTAAGCAAAACCTTAGACATTGTAAGTGCAGGGTAGCCATAAGAGTATATGGTCTGAGAGTCTGTCAAACACGAACTCCACAGCACCATAATGGCTACACTGAAAACTGGGAAGTTTGGTATCAAACTTCTCAGCACAATAAATGCACACTGATGCCAGTGTACATTTTATTGTGAAATACACCCCAGAGGGCATCTTAGAGATGCCCCCTGAAAACATACCCGACTTCCTGTGTGGGCTGACTAGTTTTGCCAGCCTTCCACACACCAGACATGTTGCTGGCCACATGGGGAGAGTGCCTTTGTCGCTCTGTGGCTAGTAACAAAGCCTGTACTGGGTGGAGGTGCTTCTCACTCCCTTTGTTACAGCGCCACAGGGCACTCCAGCTAGTGGAGATGCCCGCCCCCTCCGGCCACGGCCCCACTTTTGGCGGCAAGGCCGGAGGAGATAATGAGAAAAACAAGGAGGAGTCACTGGCCAGTCAGGACAACCCCTAAGGTGTCCTGAGCTGAGGTGACTCTGACTTTTAGAAATCCTCCATCTTGCAGATGGAGGATTCCCCCAATAGGATTAGGGATGTGGCCCCCTCTCCTCAGGGAGGAGGCACAAAGAGGGTGTAGCCATCCTCAGGGCTAGTAGCCTTTGGCTACAAACCCCCCAGACCTAAATACACCCCTAAATTGAGTATTTAGGGCCCCCCAGAACCAAGCAAGATAGATTCCTGCAACCTGAAGACGAAGAAGGACTGCTGACCTGAAAGCCCTGCAGAGAAGATGGAGACACCAACTGCTTTGACCCCAGCCCTACCGGCCTGTCTCCACACTTCAAGAAAAACTGCAACAGCGACGCGTCCCCCAGGGTCCAGCGACCTCTGAAGCCTCAGAGGACTACCTTGCATCTAAAAGGACCAAGAACTTCCGAGGACAGCGGCTCTGCTCCAAAGAAGAAACAACTTTGCAACAAAGAAACAAACTTTAAAGGACTGCACGTTTCCCGCCGGAAGCGTGAGACTTTCCACTCTGCGCCCGACGCCCCCGGCTCGACCTGCGGAGAACCAACACTACATGGAGGACTCCCCTGCGACTGCGACCCTGTGAGTAGCCAGAGTTGACCCCCCTGAGCCTCTCCAGCTACGCCTGCAGAGGGAATCCAGAGGCTCTCCCTGAACGCGACTGCCTGCTTCCAAGAACCTGACGCCTGGTAAAGACACTGCACCCGCAGCCCCAAGGACCTGAAGGATCCGACCTCCAGTGCAGAAGCGACCCCCAGGTGGCCCTCTCCCTTGCCCAGGTGGTGGCTACCCTGGGGAGCCCCCCCTTGCCTGCTTGCTTCGCTGAAGAGACCCCTGGGTCTCCCATTGAACTCCATTGCAAACCTGATGCCTGTTTGCACTATGCACCCGGCCGCCCCTGTGCCGCCGAGGGTGTACTTTTTGTGCTGACTTGTGTCCCCCCCCCCCCCCCACGGTGCCCTACAAAACCCCCCTGGTCTGCCCTCCGAAGACGTGGGTACCTACCTGCTGGCAGACCGGAACCGGGGCACCCCCTTCTCCATTGAAGTCTATGTGTTTTGGGCACCACTTTGACCTCTGCACATGACCGGCCCTGAGCTGCTGGTGTGGTAACTTTGGGGTTGCCCTGAACCCCCACTGGTGGGCTACCTTGGACCCAAATTTGAACCCTGTAGGTGGTTTACTTACCTGCAAAACTAACAAATACTTACCTCCCCCAGGAACTGTTGAAAATTGCAGTGTCTAGTTTTGAAATAGCTTATTGCCATTTTTGCCAAAACTGTACATGCTATTTTGCGGATTCAAAGTTCGTATGATACCTAAGTGAAGTACCTTTCATTTGAAGTACTGATTGTAAATCTTGAACCTGTGGTTCTTAAAATAAACTAAGAAATGAAAATGTCACTTACCCAGTGTACATCTGTTCGTGGCATCAGTCGCTGAAGATTCACATGTTGTGCATAACCCGCCATCTGGTGTTGGGTCGGAGTGTTACAAGTTGTTTTTCTTCGAAGAAGTCTTTCGAGTCACGGACCGAGTGACTCCTCCTTTTGTCTCCATTGCGCATGGGCGTCGACTCCATCTTCGATTGTTTTCCCCGCAGAGGGTGAGGTAGGAGTTGTGTTGTAGTAATAGTGCCCATGCAATGGAGTGACTAAGTATGTACCTATTTAAGGTTTAAATAATATATTTACAAATGTACAAAGCTTAAGCTAACTTCCGAACTGCTACAGGCTCCCGGGGAGGCGGGTGGGCACATGTGAATCTTCAGCGACTGATGCCACGAACAGATGTACACTGGGTAAGTGACATTTTCAGTTCGATGGCATCTGTCGCTGTAGATACACATGTTGTGCATAGACTAGTAAGCAGTTATCTCCCCAAAAGCGGTGGCTCAGCCTGTAGGAGTGGAAGTAGTTTGAAATAAGGTTCTTAACACGGCTTGACCTACTGTGGCTTGTTGTGCGGATAGCACGTCTACACAGTAGTGCTTGGTGAACGTGTGAGGCATAGACCATGTGGCTGCCTTACATATTTCGTGCATTGGAATATTTCCTAGAAAGGCCATGGTGGCACCTTTCTTTCTGGTTGAGTGTGCCCTTGGTGTAATGGGCAGCTGTCGTTTTGCTTTAAGGTAGCAGATTTGGATGCACTTAACTATCCATCTGGCTATACCTTGTTTTGATATTGGGTTTCCTGCATGAGGTTTTTGGAATGCAATAAATAGCCGTTTAGTTTTTCTGATGTTCTTTGTTCTGTCAATGTAGTACATTAATGCTCTTTTGACATCTAATGTATGTAGTGCCCTCTCAGCTACGGAATCTGGCTGTGGGAAGAATACTGGTAGTTCTACCGTTTGATTTAGGTGGAATGGTGAAATAACCTTCGGTAAAAATTTAGGATTAGTCCTTAGGACTACCTTATTTTTGTGTAGTTGGATAAAAGGTTCTTGTATTGTAAACGCCTGAATTTCACTTACTCTTCTTAGAGATGTGATGGCGATGAGAAATGCAACTTTCCAGGTTAGGAATTGTATTTCGCAAGAATGCATAGGTTCAAAGGGTGGACCCATGAGTCTTGTTAAGACGATGTTGAGGTTCCATGAAGGAACGGGTGGTGTCCTTGGTGGTATAATTCTTTTGAGGCCTTCCATAAACGCTTTAATGACAGGTATCCTAAATAGTGAAGTTGAATGGGTAATCTGCAGGTATGCAGATATTGCTGTGAGGTGTATTTTAATGGAAGAGAAGGCTAGGTTCGATTTTTGTAAGTGTAGCAAGTAGCCCACTACATCCTTTGGAGATGCGTGTAATGGTTGAATTTGATTCTGATGGCAGTAGCAAACAAACCTTTTCCATTTGCTTGCATAGCAGTGTCTAGTGGATGGTCTTCTAGCTTGCTTTATGACTTCCATACATTCTTGTGTGAGGTTTAAGTGTCCGAATTCTAGGATTTCAGGAGCCAGATTGCTAGATTCAGCGATGCTGGGTTTGGATGCCTGATCTGTTGTTTGTGTTGTGTTAACAGATCTGGCCTGTTGGGCAACTTGACGTGGGGTACTACTGATAAGTCTAGCAGTGTTGTGTACCAAGATTGCCTTGCCCATGTTGGTGCTATCAGTATGAGTTTGAGTTTGTTTTGACTCAATTTGTTTACTAGATATGGAAGGAGAGGGAGAGGGGGAAAAGCGTACGCAAATATCCCTGACCAGTTCATCCATAGGGCATTGCCTTGAGACTGCCTGTGTGGGTATCTGGATGCGAAGTTTTGGCATTTTGCGTTCTCCTTTGTTGCAAATAAGTCTATTTGAGGTGTTCCCCAAAGTTTGAAGTAAGTGTTTAGAATTTGGGGGTGAATTTCCTATTCGTGGACCTGTTGGTGATCTCGAGAGAGATTGTCTGCAAGTTGATTCTGGATCCCCGGAATAAACTGTGCTATTAGGCGAACGTGGTTGTGAATTGCCCAGCGCCATATCTTTTGTGCTAGAAGGCTCAGCTGCAGTGAGTGTGTCCCCCCTGTTTGTTTAGATAATACATTGTTGTCATGTTGTCTGTTTTGACAAGAATGTACTTGTGAGTTATGATTGGTTGGAATACTTTTAGTGCTTGAAAAACTGCTAGCAGTTCCAGGTGATTTATGTGCAGTTTTGTTTGATGTACGTCCCATTGTCCTTGTATGCTGTGTTGATCGAGGTGTGCTCCCCACCCAGTCATGGAAGCATCTGTCGTTATTACGTATTGTGGCACTGGGTCTTGGAAAGGCCGCCCTTTGTTTAAATTTATACTGTTCCACCATAGAAGCGAGAGGTATGTTTGGCGGTCTATCAACACCAGATCTAGAAGGTGACCCTGTGCTTGTGACCATTGTGATGCTAGGCACTGTTGTAAGGGCCTCATGTGCAGTCTTGCGTTCGGGACAATGGCTATGCATGAGGACATCATGCCTAGGAGTTGTAATATCATTTTTGCTTGTATTCTCTGTGTTGGGTACATGCGTTGTATGATCTTGTTGAAATTTTGAATTCTCTGTGGACTTGGAGTGGCTAATCCTTGTGTTGTGTCTATTATGGCTCCTAGGTATTGTTGTACTTTGCACGGCAGAATGTGTGATTTTGCATAGTTGATGGTGAAACCGAGTTTGTAGAGGTTTTGTATGATCTGATTTGTGTGGTGTGAGCACCTTGTCAGTGAATTGGTCTTGATTAGCCAGTCATCTAGATACAGGAATACGTGTATTTGCTGCCTTCTGATGTGTGCAGCCACTACTGCTAGACATTTTGTAAAGACTCTTGGCGCGGTTGTTAAACCAAACGGCAATACTTTGAATTGGTAATGTATTCCTTTGAATACAAACCTGAGGTATTTCCTGTGCGACTGATGTATTGGTATGTGGAAATACGCGTCTTTGAGATCTAAGGTTGTCATGTAGTCCTGTTGCTTTAGCAATGGTAACACCTCTTGTAGCGTGACCATGTGAAAGTGTTCTGATTTGATGTAGGTGTTTAGTGTTCTGAGGTCTAGGATTGGTCTCAGTGTTTTGTCCTTTTTTGGTATTAGGAAGTACAGTGAATAAACTCCTGTGTTTATTTGTGTTTCTGGTACTAGTTCTATTGCGTTCTTTTGCAACAATGCTTGAACTTCTGTTTCCAGAAGGTCTGAATGTTGTTTTGATAAATTCTGTGCTTTTGGTGGTATGTTTGGAGGGATTTGTAGAAATTCTATGCAATAACCATGTTGGATAATTGCTAAGACCCAAGTGTCTGTAGTTATTTCCTCCCATGCTTGGTAATACTGACCTATTCTTCCCCCCACTGGTGTTGTGTGGAGGGGATGAGTGACATGTGAGTCACTACTTGGTTGTAGGGGTTTTGGGGCTTTGATATTTTCCCCTATTCCTAGGGAATTGTCCTCTGTATTGGCCCCGAAAGCCTCCCCTCTGGTACTGTCCCTGGTAGCTGGACGGTGTTGTCTGTGAGGTGCTGGCTTGTGTGGCCTGACCCCGAAACCCCCCTCTAAAGGTTGTCTTGCGGAAGGTGCTGTAAGTGCCTCTGCTCTGCGGGGAGTAGAGTGCGCCCATGGCTTTAGCAGTGTCAGTGTCTTTTTTCAGTTTCTCAATTGCCGTGTCCACCTCTGGTCCGAACAGTTGTTTTTCATTGAATGGCATATTGAGCACTGCCTGCTGTATCTCTGGTTTAAACCCAGACGTTCGTAGCCATGCGTGCCGTCTTATAGTCACAGATGTGTTAATTGTTCTCGCAGCTGTGTCCGCTGCGTCCATAGAGGAGCGTATCTGATTATTAGATATGTTCTGTCCTTCCTCAACCACCTGCTTCGCCCTCTTTTGTAGTTCCTTGGGTAGATGCTCAATGAGGTGTTGCATCTCGTCCCAATGGGCTCTGTCATAGCACGCAAGTAGTGCTTGGGAGTTAGCGATGCGCCACTGGTTTGCAGCCTGTGCTGCGACTCTCTTTCCGGCTGCATCTTACTTGCGGCTCTCTTTATCTGGGGGTGGTGCATCCCCAGATGTGTGGGAGTTGGCTCTCTTGCGAGCTGCTCCTACTACGACGGAATCTGGTGGCAGCTGTGTGGTGATGAAAACAGGGTCTGTGGGAGGTGCTTTATATTTCTTTTCCACCCTTGGTGTTATTGCCCTACTCTTGACCGGCTCCTTGAAGATTTCCTTTGCGTGCCGAAGCATTCCTGGGAGCATAGGCAAGCTTTGGTAGGAGCTGTGGGTGGAGGAGAGGGTGTTGAATAAGAAGTCATCCTCGACTGGTTCTGAGTGGAGGTTTACGTTGTGGAACTCTGCCGCTCTAGCCATCACTTGTGAATAAGCCGTGCTGTCTTCTGGTGGTGAGGGCTTTGTGGGATACGCCTCTGGACTGTTGTCCGACACTGGGGCGTCGTATAAGTCCCAAGCGCCTTGGTCCTGGTCACCTTGGCTCGCGGTGGTGTGAGCCGGGGAATGTGATGGAGTTTGTGCTGGTGAAACGTTAGTTACAGGTGGAGGAGAGGGTGGCGGAGTTACCTTTTTCACCATTTTTGGGGGAAGGGTGCTTATTTTCCCTGTTCCTTCCTGTATGAAAATACGTTTCTGCGTATGGTCCACTTCGGTGGATTGCAACCCTTCCTCAAATCTATGCTTTCGCATCTGAGAGGACAGTGATTGCTCCTCTGAATAGGAACCGGTAACTGGGTCGGTTGCGGCTCGTTTTGGCACCGAAACCCTATCTGTACTCTTTTTCGGCTCCGAGGTGACTTTTTTCTTTTTTGGAGTCGAAACCTCTCGGCGTCGATCTTCCTCGGTGCCACTGTCTCGGCGTCGAGCCGTTTCGGCACCGCTATCTCGGCGTCGATCTTTTTCAGCAGCACTGTCTCGGTCCCGAGCAGGCTGCGTGCCGGTGTCTCGACCGGAGTCGGACGATCTCGGCACTGTTTCGCCCTTTTTCGGTGCCGACGGTCGGTCACCGAATTTATGGGTCGAGCCATGGCCTGGTGGCAGTGGCGTCCCCTGGGCCTTGTCACTTTTCTTGTGTGTTGCCTTCGACGTCTTACTCACAGTTCTTTGATCGTCGAATTCCTCGGAGTCCGATTCGTGGATCGAGAAGGCTTTTTCCTCCTCTTGTTCCTCGAACTCTTGGTGTGCTGTCGGCGTGGACGCCATCTGAAGTCTTCTGGCTCGACGGTCACGGAGTGTCTTTCGGGACCGGAACGCACGACAGGCCTCGCAAGTCTCTTCACTGTGCTCAGGCGACAGGCACAGGTTACAGACCAAATGTTGGTCTGAATACGGGTATTTGTTGTGGCATTTGGGACAGAAACGAAACGGGGTCCGTTCCATCTGCGTTGTCTGACACGCGGTCGGGCCGACCAGGCCCCGACGGGGGATCGAAAGCTACCCCAAAGGGCACCGGAGCTCTTCAAACTTCGATGCGGTGTCGATTCTATCTAAGCCGATCCCGAACGCAACAATACCGACGTAATCTTCCGATAGTTAGCTAACTTTCCGTTCCGAAACTCGGAGCAACAGGAACACGTCCGAACCCGATGGCGGAAAGAAAACAATCGAAGATGGAGTCGACGCCCATGCGCAATGGAGACAAAAGGAGGAGTCACTCGGTCCCGTGACTCGAAAGACTTCTTCGAAGAAAAACAACTTGTAACACTCCGACCCAACACCAGATGGCGGGCTATGCACAACATGTGTATCTACAGCGACAGATGCCATCGAACATATATTTTTCTATGCAAAAACCTATTGGCCTGGAATTGTCTTGGAGTGTGTGTTCCTCATTTATTGCCTGTGTGTGTACAACAAATGCTTAACACTACCCTCTGATAAGCCTACTGCTCGACCACACTACCACAAAATAGAGCATTAGAATTATCTCTTTTTGCCACTATCTTACCTCTAAGGGGAACCCTTGGACTCTGTGCATGCTATTTCTTACTTTGAAATAGTACATACAGAGCCAACTTCCTACAGTCACTGCCTGTCAGCTTCCTGGGCAGTGAGGCGCGTATTACACCATGAACTGATGTCACTGGAGTCAGAGCTGCACCCTTTAGAGAAAGTGTTTGCTGCCTAGACAGTCGGGCCTCTGGGAACTCTGGAAAAAAACAGAGAGAGGCAGAGATGCACTTAGGCAGGCAAGACTATAAGCACTATCTGACCAGACTGCACGCTGAAAGCGATCAGTCGGAAAGACTTCTTGCGTGGCTCGTCTGGGACAATCAGCAATACACCCCCAATTGCGGCCATAAAATTGGGTAATAGTTGCTTGGCCATCACACAAGGCAGCATTTATGATGCCTTCCGAGACTATTAGCGCACGCTGTGGATCCTGCTCCTGCCCCTCTGCAGCTGGAGGCCTTTCTGGAGGGTCTTCCTCTGACACTGCTTTCACCACTCTAGAGGGCCCAACTTGACAAACCCATCCATTTTGAAGAACTTCGGGCCACACTAGCTCAGATACCTCTGAACAAAATGCCAGGCCCAGATGGCATAACGGTTGAGTATTACACCGTTTACTCTGCACTTCTCATCCAGCCCTTGCTCGATGTGCTCAGCGAGGCACAGACTCATAGTCCGCTCCTGCACTTCCAACTCAAGACGCTGATGGTAGCCCTTTCCAAGCCTGGATGCGATCCACTGGATGTTCTCTCCAACAGGCCGCTGTCTCTCCTTAACCTTGACTGTCAAGTGCTGGGTAAAATACTTGCGAATAGACTTTGCCCCTTGATTAGTATGCTGATCCATGAAGAAGACAAATCTGGTCCCAGCACGTTCCTCAATATCAGACATCTCTTGAGAATTCTCCACGATAACCCACGGGCTGAACATGACAGCGAGGCTGTCTCCTTAGACATTGAGAAGGCTTTAACCACCCTCAGCTGGGAGTTCCTGCTAATGAACCTGTGACACATGGGTTTCGGTCCGGGATTCTTGAGGTGGATTTGTATCTTGTACTCCAGCCTTCTGATGATTGACCCCAGACAGTTTTTCAATATGCAGGCATAACAGGCAGGGGTATCCGCTTTCTCCATTGTTATCACCTTGCCGTTTGCATCTCTTGCCACAGAAATGGGAGATTCAGGACGTAGATATCCACCACATTGTGTCGCTTTATGCTGGCGACGTGTTGCTAAACCTATGCAATGGTGAGATCTCCCTGCCAAATTTGATGGTCCTACTAGACACCTTTAGGGACATATTCAGTCTTCAGGTGAAGTGGACGAAGTCCTGCCTGTTTCCCCTCACACCGGTCCCAGCATCCCTAAGAGCTGCTCTACCGGATCACTGCTTACAATGGTGCTATGATTCCTTTAAGTCTCTGGGGATACAAACAACCCATTCCGATGATGTCCTTAATGAGGGCAACCTGGGACGAGCTCTTTGTTCTATCCGTGGATCACTCCCCTCCTGTGCTCCCTGCACTCTCCCTGTTGGGATGGGTTACAGTAGCTAAGATGCTCATACTTCCCAGGCTACTGTACTTCTTTGTCGCACAACTGATTCATCAATTGGTGAGTGACACCTGGGGAACTGGCGAAGCAGAACCACTCTCATCTGTCACCCTCCATGTGCTATTACTTGGGGTTGGTCAAAAACGAGCCAGCTCCCTTTTATATGAAACTTTGACCACAGGTGCTCACACTGATATGGAGGCGGACTCAACTGCTGGAACGCGGTCCTCCTACAACCATTGCTTCCGAAAACATCGGAGCGAGCCCTTCAACAAGTGAAGGTCGTCTTGCGGAACCCTAGACTCTGTTTACTACAGTGGGAACAGGCGGAGGAGAGTGTGCTACGCTCCTTGAAGCATAAAGGCCTGGCCCGCATGGGCAGCGAGAAATGGGACAAATTTGTGATCAATATCGATGCAAAGAAAAACACACATCCTCCGTGAGAGGGCAGCTTGCTATTATGGACTAGTCACCTACATATCTACCAGCCCACACAAGGGCCCCAATGTGAACACTTTACTTACTACACTGGTTTGCTTCTGACACTGCCTTGTCAAGGACACTGTGCTGAGGACATCGCTCAACGCTTGAACTGCCCCCTTTGTCCCTACCTCCACTTCCTCACATACAACAAATGTGAGACTCCCTCTACCCCCCCCCCCCACGAACGTGTCCACCACCTTGCCCTCCCTCATTAGAAAAGTCTAAGACTGTATGTTTAATATACTTACATTGGGCCTGGATTGCCTCAGTCGACTCCTGTGCAATATGCATGCAGCTCTTCTTACATTGTGTAATTTGTTGACTTCAGCAGAGTGTGGGGTTTTTCTCTATCCCTTCTCTAAATGTTGTTATTATAAAATAATAAAAACAGGTTTACATTAGAAGAACAAGTTACTTCAGTAGCACCATATCTGGTAGAGACTCTAGGACAGGACAGACACTCCGTGAGCTAAAGTAATGTTCCCAAGCCTGTCCTTTGGTGGAATCAGCATGCAAGCCCTCAGGTGGTTACTTTGTGGATTTTGATGCAGAGCATTATCCATTGCGAGATCGTCTGTTTTTGCATCACCTTCCTTTTCCTGGCTTCAACATACCCCACCGTGGTTGATCACCCACCTGGATCACTTTGTGAGGTGAAGGTAGAACGATAATGGTCTTTTTCGGTCCGTCCGGTGGAGTCTCTACTCTTCTTTAGCGGGATGAGGTGGTGCGTAGGAGGTACTCAGAGTGAAAGTCCGGCCTACTTGGAAAGTAGTTAACAGTCAGTAAAATGGATGCACAAGTCCAAAGGACCAGATTGTCTGGATAGATAGTAAGGTACTGAGGATTTGCAGACAGTGTCTGTAACTCACTGACCCTCCTAGAAAGGCTGTTTAGATGGTCAGTGAAAGGCAATGTCTCTTCTGGCATTGTCACTGCAAAATATTTCGACTGATGCTGTTGGTTTCCTGATTCATAGTGCACTGAGCCTGCTAATTAGATCGCAGTGACAGGGCCATGACTTTGAAATGTATGATGAATTGGCTGTACACACCTGGAAATGGCTAACTTACCTGTAAGCCCCAAGTATATGGTACACAGTGCTTGTAACCTAGAGGGGTACCCCAGGGCTTGCAGCACCCAGCTTGAGGTCACCCACGTAAAACAAGCCCCCCCAGTCCAGAACTGCAGACTAGTAGAGCAGTGGTGCACTGCTAGTCCAACTTTTCCATTTCCTGTACATCTATGCAAGTCACCCCTCTGTCACGCCTACTGAGTCCTAAGACAGGGTGCAACATATGACATGGGAAGGACATGTATTTTACATGTCCTGACAGTAAGCAAGTGAAAACACTGTTTCTACTGTGGAAAGACTTGGTCGCCAAGTTGGAGAGTACAGGACTACATGCTCACCCCTCAGCTATGCTAACTCCTGAGCTGAGAAAGCACTCTAAGGTATAAAACAACTTGTTACATTAAGCCTGACTTACAGCTTAAGTCGAAATTAATGTAGCTTGTTGCAGTGTGCATCTTTTACAAAACTGCTACCTTGTTGCCTTAAACTACTGTGCCTTACCCGGCACACATGGTACCTATTCCATGAGACACCCTTTTGCCCTCCTGAAGAGACATGCCAAAGACTCTAAGGAAGGTGAACAGTGAGGGATTGCTAGGTAGGAAGAAGTTAGCTCGCTTCCGCAGGAAACCACTTGGGTTCTAGCCCCATAACGCAGACTTCAAAGGAACTGTCTTTGAAGGGCAGATGTGTTCATAATAGGGAGGACGGCAGCCCCATAGTTAGGGGGACAGGCTAGTAGGGAGAGCAGATGCCAAACCGGTTCAGGGGTGTGTAGCCCGTAGGTATCCACACCTCAGGGGTGGGCTAGTGAGGTCTGAACAACAAGACAGGGATCTCGTCATCTTTAGAGTGGGCAAAATTATGCATCCTGGGATAGCCAGATGCCACACCAAAGAGGAAGTGTTGAGCATATGGGAAGGACCCTAGTGGCCAATTAGCTACCAACTACAACCTGCTCTGAGGGCATTTTCAGAATGTAAAGGGGCACCCCTGCCACCCAGACCTCAAATCTCAACTGACCTGGAAGAAGAACTGCCTTGCTGCACCGAGGAACCAGCAAACAGAGGCTTCACCCTCAAAGACTGCACCTGCTGGCTAAAGGAGAGAGGGACTGTGCCTGCTGTGTCCTGCTAAATGAGAATCAGTATCCACAGCTCAGACAAGCCAAGAGATTCCAAGAGCTAACTGGCCTCCTGTTTGCATAACAGGGACACAACAGCTGAAGAAGCCTGCTGGGGAAAGATGGCAGCCCAACGTTTTCAAGCTACTATCACCACTGCTGTGCAGGACCAAGGTCCAAGACCCGACGCACAGAGTTGCACTCGAGTTCGCTAAGGTCAGAAGTGTTGTCTGAGACTTCCTTGAACCCTCAGAAGGCGAGTTATCAACCCAGGAAGCATTGGTCTGTGACACTGAGCGAATGTTCCACCATGCAATAGTTTAGTGGCTATTGGACTTTCGCCATACCAGAGAGGACCTTCTGCAATGTTAACCCTGAAGCCACAACCCCCACACCGTCTTTGTGAACCAAGGAGTGCCTGCAGGAAGACCCCCATTGACGGCATTGCAGCACAGCATTGTCAGCATCCTTCAGAGCTTGCATTAGGATCACTATATAGGAACTCATAGGAACACATTGCAACGTGAATAAAGTGCTTTGAACTACTTGAGGACTGCTTCTTCTGTGAAGGTAACGGTTTCTAAGGGCCGGTTTCTAAGGGCCTTGCTGGTCCTCCTGACTAGCTCATTATTGGAGTTGGTCGCGCTTGACCGCAGTGACACTCACCTACGTTTTCTCTAGAAAAAATTCAAAATGTCAAATTCATTGAATTTGCCAAGACTTGTTCGAGGCTGACTGAAAAAGCTTTGATTTATAATTTCTTTAAAAAATCCATACCTCCAGACACCGACCGGTGTACCTTTTTTGTTGTGGTGTCTAAATCGCTAAAAGGACAGTCTATTTTTATAAATTGATGTCTGACGTCTTTTGACATGTTGATTTCTTCTTACATTTTTTAGGTGCTGTTTAAATGCTTTACACTAGTTCCTCCGTGTAAGCCTTGCTGCTCAATGCCACAGCTAGTCAGGTTGAGCTGAAGGTTTGACAGATGAAACCTACTGGACCTAAAGGGGTTGTTAAGTGTGTTAGACTGAGAGGTAGTACAACCACACCATATTATACACCACATAATACATCGTATTTCCTTACAGGATACTAAACCACTACCGGAATTCATTTATATTATTATAGAATATAAACATGTCTGCAATATCTTCAACAATACTACTCAATTGTAACTTACGTGAATGAAAGGGACTTGAAGGATCAGAATCAAATACACTACACAGATCAGTAGTACTTGATGTAGCAGAAGCAGGTGGTGGTGTCAGTGGAGTCCGTGGAGAGTTTGGAGCAGATGCTGTGCTTTCTACTTCACTCTCTGGGATGCGACTGTAACTAATTTTCCTTGGCTCCTGCTGCAGTGGTGTGGGGTGCTTCATGGTGCCTGGTCTTGGATTTGAAGGGCGAACACCAGGAGATTTTAAGTTATAGGTATACCGTTTTGGCTGCAGAGACAGAAAATGCTATGAGACAAACTTGTTCTTGCACAAAATATAATTTTTCCTGTTTTACTTTTACTGTCTATGGATAAGCATGACTTCCTTTGTCAGGTGTGAGTTCCCAGTATAAAAAGTGTTAAAAGCACAATTACCTACACTTTCCCCGTCATAAACAATCGTGTCCTATCATACTAAAATGACTAAACTTAGTTTTAGGCTTTTCTTGAAGATTAAGATTTAAGCAACACTGCTAAGCTGCTATATCCTCTGTTACATCTAGCATTCTTCATGGACTCCCATTCTTCTGTTTAATATTAAGTTACAAATATTGCACATCACACGCTTTCACCCCTACAATACATGTAAAAAATTCAAATCTTTGTATCTTTCTGCGCACTTTAAAATTTGCATTGGGTACTTAATATGAGCAAGTTACTTACCATCAGTAGCAATCTTTAGGCTGAGTGTTATACATGCAGATTCTTCACCTGTTGAATCTTCGAGAAAAAAAAAAAACTTACAATAACTTCCCTAGCGCTAACAAACGGCACTGCATGGCTCCAGATGTTTCTAAGGACAGGACATCATAGAGTCGTAAAAAATGCCACCCTTTGCGCAAACATCAGTTATTGTCCTTTTTCACACCGTCAGAAGCAAACAACGAAGGAACTAAGAATTATGGCAGTGTACTCATGCTTGACCTTACTACCAAACATTTTCTAGACAACTCCTCAGTACAGAAACTAGAGTAGGTAGAGTATCCACACAAGAGACTGTTACTGAAGTGTTTTCCTGAAGATACTTCTATGCACCTTTTGAATCAACACCTGAGGAGATTCCCAAGGATGAGATGTATGAAGCTGGCCTGGTTGTGGTGAGCACCTATGGTGTTATCACCTTACACCAGGTCTACACTATTAGTGAAGTGTAAGCAGTGTCTAGGAAGCCAGGGCTCTCTAAAGGTAGCTGTGGATGAGCAGCCAAGACTTATTTAGGAGACGTACAAGTTACTTACCTTCGGTAATGACATATCTGGTAGAGACATATTCTAGTTGCAGATCCCTTACCTTTGAATTTCGCAGGCATCAGTCTGGATCCGGCGATTTTTTTTTTCCAGCAGTACCTCTGCGCGCCATCAGGTGGCGTCGGTCGACTCCGCGGGTGTCGTTGGCATTGTGGTTGCCGTGATGACATTGCGGTCATATATAGGCACCACCCCAACACGAAGACGTCAGTTTCTTTTCACGACTCTCCACGCCAGTAGGCGGAGCCATGAACAACACTGAGAATGAAGCACCAAAACTAGGGCCCTTAAAGGGAAGTTCCTGTCCCTAGAAATGAGTTCGCAGTGCAGGGAGGATGGGCGGGTCGGTAAGGAATCTGCAACTACCAGATATATTGTTACCAAAGGAAAGTAACTTGTACATGTGACAGAGACTTTTAGTTGCAGATTCCTTACCTTTGAATAGATACCCAAGCAATACCATCCCCGGTGGTGGGCTGCGAACCAAGATCACACCAAGAAGTCCTGCATGACCGAACAGCCAAAGTAGCCGTCCCTGTGGACCTGACTGTCCAGGCAGTAGAGTCTGGTAAAAGTGTGCAGAGACGCCCACGTAGGTGCCTGACAGATGTCCCGGACTGGAACGCCCTGTGCTATCGCTGTGGTAGCAGCGCTAGCTCTGGTGGAGTGAGCACGCAAACCTTTAGGAGGTTGCTTCTTAGCCAGAGCGCAGCACATTTTGATGCATAAGAGCACCCATCTTGAAATGGTCCTCTTCTGCACCGCCTTCCCCTTCTTTGCACCCGCATATCCCACAAAGAGTTGATTGTCCACTCGGAAGTCTTTGGTACGATCAAGGCAGAACGCCAATGCTCCTTTTCGATCCAGGCGGTGGAGTCTCTCCTCTTCATGTGAGGGACGTGGGGGGTGCATAAAAGGTAGGCAAAGTGATGGACTGCGCGACATGGAAGGGTGTCACTACTTTAGGTAAAAAAGAAGCCCTTGTGCGAAGTACCACTTTGTCAGGGTGTATTGCCAGGAACGGTGGTTTGCAGGCAGAGGTGATGGCAACCAAGAAGACAGTTTTGATGGTTAAGAGCTGTAAAGGGCAGTTGTGAAGCGGCTCGAATGGGGCACACACAGGGTATGCTAAGACTAGGTTCAGATCCCATTGGGGCATGATGAATGGGATAGGAGGAAAAAGATGTGTGAGACCTTTAAGAAACCTCCCAACAATTGGAGATTTGGATAACTAATGTTGATCTGGTAACCTCAAGAAAGCAGAGGCAGCAGAGAGATATTCTTAATGGTGCCCAGTGTAGAGTCTTGTTGGGCAAGGGAAAGAATAAAGAGAAGAACTTGAGAGAGAGGAGCAGATAGAGGATCGACAGATTTGTCGATGTACCATGCCACAAATTTCTTCCGACAGGTGTATACAGTTTTGTTTGAGGGATGCCAGGCTGCCAAGATGATGTTACAGACTTTGGGTGGCAGGTCAAAAGACATCAACTGTCGCTTAATCTCCACGCAAGGAGGCGGAGGATGGACAGGTTCGGGTGGATGACCCTCCCCTGTTGCTGCGACAGAAGATCCTCCTGAAGAGGCATTCTGATTGGAGGACCCATTGCCATGCTCAAGAGCTCAGGATACCAGACTGTTCGTGCCCAGTCCGGGGCCACCAGGATTACTTGGGCCGGGTCTTGCCTGATGATCTTCAGAACTCTGGGCAGAAGTGGTATGGGCGGGAAGGCGTACATGAGGCCGGAGTTCCACTCGTGACGAAAAGCATCGCTGAGTGAGTGGCACCTTGGAAACTGCAACGCGCAAAACAGCTGACATTGCGTGTTCTCTATGGAGGCGAACAAGTCTAACCAAGATTCTCCCCACTGAAGGAAGAGACCTTGCACCACCTCTGGATGGAGATGCGATTCATGATTGACTACGCATAGACAGCTGAGTTCGTCTGCCCTGGCGTTCAGGGAGCCCGCCATGTGTTGAACCACCAGGGAAACTCCCTGATGTTCTAGCCAAGTCCATAGGCAAAGATCCTCTTGACAAAGGGTCCAAGACCCCACTCCACTGGTTTGTTGCAGTACCACATGGTGGTGGTATTGTCTGTGAACACCTGCACTGTTTTCCCTAAGAGAGAGAGGGAAGATATGCTTTTAATGCTAGTCGAATCACTCAGAGCTCCAGAAGGTTGATATGGAGCCTGGTTTCCGCTAGAGACCAGAGGCCTCTGATCTCAGCCTCTCCCATGTGGCAGCGTCATCATAGGAGTGACGCATGTGTCACCACTGTAAGATCTGGTTAGGGAAAGGAGAGGGATTTGCCTTTGACCCAATCCTGATTCGTTAACCACCACTGCAGGTCTCTCGCAGTTCCTTCCGAGATCTGGACCTTGTTGTAGAAATTTCCCTGATGCTGTGCCTACTGGAACTTCAGGTCCCACAGCAGAGCCCGCATATGCCATCTGACCTTTTGAACTAGCAGGATGCAAGAGGCCATAAGGCCCAGCAGCCTTGGAGTCATTCTCACCGAAATCCAGGATAGAGGCTGAAACATCTGTATCATAGTACAAATATCCTGGACTTGCTTTTCAGGAGGATACGCTCGAAACTGCATTTTATCCAGAACTGCTCCAATGAAAGGGAGCGTCTGATAAGGAGTCAGGTGTGAATTCGGCATGTTGATAGTAAACCCCAGCAAATGCAAAAGGTTTGCTGTTGTCTGGAGGTGGGAGACGACTGTCTGGGGCGAGTTCGCATTTAACAGCCAATCGTCGAGGTAGGGGAAGACTGGAACCCCTAACCTGCGCAGGTGAGCAGCCACTACTATCATCACTTTGGGAACACTGGTAAGGCCAAAAGGGAGCACAGTGAAATGAAAGTGATCGTGACCTACCACGAATCATAGGTAATGTCTGTGGGCCGGCAAGACTGGGATGTGGTAGTATGCATCTTGCAAGTCCAACGCTACCATCCAGTCTCCTGGGTCCAGGGCATATAGGAACAGAGCCAATGTCAACATTTTGAATTTCTTCTTGAGGAAAAAATTTAGGGACTGAAGGTCCAATATAGGACGAAGACCCTTGCCCTTTTTCGGCACCAGAAAGTAGCGGGAATAACAACCATGACTTACTTCTGGCAGAAGGACCCTCTCTGTAGCTCCTTTGGCCAAAAGGGCCTGGACTTGCTCGCGGGTAAAGCACCATATGATCCTGCGATATGCGATTGTACGAAGGTGGCATGGTTGGAGATGTCTCGAAGGGGAGGGAGTAGCCCCTTCGAACGATCTGGAGGATCAATCTGTCCGAGGTAATGGACTACCATTGGGGCAGGTGATGGCGAATCCTGACACCAACTGGTTCCTGGTGTACCCGCGGACTAGGAAGGTTTGGAGGTTGAGGAGGGGGCTGGAGTGGAATGGGCGACCCACTGGCTCCCTGATCCCCGGGAATGTGGGATTCCACGGGAGCGGTCGTGCAGGGGCTGTACAGCATGCGCGGGGTCGATGGCTAGGGGGGGAAAGAACGCGGTTGGGTGCCCCTTCCGTAGCCACGAAAAGGGCAAAAGGCGAACTGCTGGGGTCTAGGAGCAGGCACGAGGCCAAGGGACCGGGACGTGGCTCGGGAATCCTTGAAGAGCTCGAGCGTGGAGTCCGCCTTGTCTCCAAAGAGACGTGTGCCATCAAAGGGCATGTCCATTAGAGATTGCTGGACATCCCGAGAAGACAGATGTTCTCAGCCAGGTGTGGCATCTCAATGCCACCGTCGATGCAACCTTTCAGCCCAGAGAGTCGGTTGTATCCAGTCCACAACGAATCATGAACTTTGCTGCGGACCCACCCAAGCGGGAGACCCTAAATAGCCCTAAAAGGGGGTTTGGTCACCTGCAAGGTGACCACTTATCAGGAGGGGGCTGTGACGTCACCTACCTGACCCGGCCACTCAGATGCTCCCAGGGGCTTCTGCACATCTTGGATTCAAGATGACAGGGCCAAGTGACCACCCGGAGAAGCTCTGGGCACCACTTCTGGGGTGGTGATGGACAGGAGAGTGGTCACTCTTTCCTTTGTCCAGATTCATGCCAGAGCAGGCAGGGACTTGGGGTCCCTGGAATGATGCAAACCGGTTTATGCAAGGAAGGCACCAAATGTGCCCTTCAAAGCATACAAGTGGCTTGGGGAGGCTACCCCTCCAAAGCACGGTAACACCCATTTCCAAGGAAAAGGGTGTTACTTCCCTTTCCCACAGGAAAGCCTTTGTTCTGCCTTCCTCTGCCTGTGCTGGTCGAGCAGCAGGAGGGCAGAAACCTGTCTGAGGGGTGGCAGCAGCACAGACTGCCTGGAAAACCCCAAAAGACTGGTAGGAGCAACGGTGGAGGTCCTTTAAGGAGCTCCCAGAGTACACAGAATCATACAACCAATACTGGCAATGGTATTGGGGTATGATTCAAACATGTTTGAAACCAAACATGCCCAGATTCAGAATTACCATTATGTAACTGGACACAGATAGTAACCTGTGTCCAGTACTCGGGTAAAATGGCTTCCCCGCACTTATGAAGTCCAGTGCAATGGTGCTGGAGTTCGTAGGGGCACCTCTGCTCATGCAGGGGTGCCCTCACACACAGGCAACTGCAACCTGCCCTCTGGCTAGGAGGGTCTACCATAGGGGTGACTTGCAGTGACCTGCTGCAGTGACCTGTAGTGAAAGGTTGCATGCACCTTTTCACACAGGCTGCAATGGCAGGCCTCCAGATACATTTTGTATGGGCTCCCATGAGTGACAATACATGCTGCAGCCCATGGGGAACCCTTGGTGCCCCATTGCCCTGGGTACCTAAGAGGCACCAGTATGTCAATTGTGGGGGTGTGCAAAAGTCCTAAGCAACCAAATTTAGAGGAAGGCAGCACAATCACTGTGGTCCCAGATAGCAGGTTCCCAGCTAACACAGTCAAAGCATACTGTCAGCAGGCAAAAAGTAGGGGTAACCATGCCAAAAAGAGGGTACTTTCCTACAGGAGGATCTTAGGAGTCAGAGATATGAACAACTCGTAGCACAGACCTGGCAAAATTAAATTCTCTGTTGGTTTGGAATTGAAGGCAGTAATGCTTAATGGAGGTGTGATCTGGCAGCTCACCTCAGCGTAGCAGATGTCCAAAATGAAAATGCACTTAACAAATGCTTAAGTGGCCGCCATTGCCATGCTGGAATGTTGTCTACAGATGCTTCTGTCTAGGTGTCAGCACAACTCAATGCAGTGGGAAATCCAGAGGGAAGCCTTTCTCTTCTGGACCGCTTTGACCATTTTGTGTCCAACAAAAACAAGGAAGAGCTGATCAACACAATGTTTGTGAGTTGCGTCAATGTAGAAACTCAGAACCCAGCTTAAGTGCAAGTGATGAAGTCTCTCTCTACCCTCCTCCTCCTTGGTCCGATGCAAGGGGAGAAGAACATCTTCAGGGTAATGGACTGACTGACATGAAAGGGTGCCACTATATTCAACAGGAAATAAGAGTCTGAAACAACCATTTGTTTGGGAAGAACAAAGTGAGAGAGAAAGAAAACAAATGGGTCAGACCCTTCAAAAAACACATCACAAAAGGTGACTTCAACTGAGAGGCATATCTGGTAAACACAGAAAAACTGTTAACTCTGACAAGTAACTTTTTACAGAATCTAAACAAAACCTCGCCAGCCACAGAAAATGTAAAAATATCGGACAAGCGAGCCATAAAGTTAGTCTATTTTTTGCCTAGCACACCTCGTTAAATAGTGTAACAAGCATCATGAATAAATACATTTTGTGGAGGGACGTTGTAAATAAAGGATGACGTTGCCAACCTCCAGATAAAGGCACTCAAATTTTCCACGCTCAATATACAGGCATGCCCTGTTTGTTGGTAATCTAGAGGGAATTCATGTTAGCGAGGACATGAATTACTCTGCCATGCAATGAGGGCAGGAAAACCTTGAAGGCCAACTGAAATGCCTGCAACTCTACCAGATTGATGCAGCACTGCTTCTATGCTGAAAATCAGAGATACCAGATCTCTAGGTCGCCCAGATCACCTGCTCAACCAACTGTCGTAACAGCAATTGTAACTATAACTATTGCAGGAGTGCATAACAGTTTCCTGTGGGTCAGACAATCCTGCAAGAGCCATCCCTTCAGGTCCGCAAATACTATCAGAAATGCATGAAATCCACCACAAACAGCATGTTTTTCTGTGGTACTAGAGGAATGGAGTACAAAAATAGGCATCCTGCACATCAAGAAAGACCACCCATCCACGAGAGTTCAAGACCAGCAAGAACTGAGCAACAGAGATTACTCTGACTTTGTCATTGTGAAGATAAGAGTTCAGGACTTGAAGGATCAAAACAGGCCGAAGTCCCCGACCTTCCTAAGGAGGAAAAAGAAGCTGGAGTAGGGTCTGTGTACTACGAGTGCCTCCAGTACCAACTATATGGCTCCCAAGCCTAAGAGGGATAGCACCTCCTTAAGGAGCATTTAAGTATAATGGGCTGATCTAGTACAGCAGACGGGTGGGATAAGAGGATGAACTTCCTGAAAAAGAAAGGCATATCAATTCTCCACAATTTGGAGAACACAATTTATTGACCTTTTTGCTGAAAAGAGAAAGGCGCCCCTCCTTCGATGCTTGTGTTCACAGACAACCTGAAGAGGTTTGTGATACAGATGGCATGATGGGATAAAAGGGCTACTGCTGCTAATGTTGCTCTGTGGCTTCAGGCACACAACAAACGGCTGCAGCTGCTAAACAGGGCATGAGGGAGTAACTAAGTTGGAGCAGAGGTTTATAGCTCACTAATATTCTGTCGACCAATTAAGAGGTAATCATCAGTATTGCATGGAGAGGGATGATTATACACCTATCATTTTCTTCTCTGTGGGGCACAGTAATGGGCTTCTGTACAGCATCGTAATGAGAGTCAAAATGGTATATCAGCCTGATGTTCCAAGCAGAAAATGGCAGTGGCATGCACAAGAGGTCATCTTTACAAGAGGCTCTCACTTTCTCCTTTGTTTGAGCCAAGGTAGATTATCCCTTGGGAAACAGAAGAAGCTGGTTCCAGAATCAGCACTGCTGACTTTCAGATCTGTTCCCTGTATTGGAAGTGACACCCGGGAAAAGAATAATTCATATGTGGAATCCCTTTTGCGTTTCTCGTGTGAGAACTTTTCTTTGGAATGAACCCTTTTTGAGGATGTGGATGGTGATCTGGAGAAGAAGTGATCCTGTCGTAAACAGGACTAACCCATAAAGAGCTTGGTATCTATTTTCTTCACTGTCTTAGAGAATGTGAGGTCATCATAAACGTAACAGAAAGTGGAGTCATGCTTGAAGCTTAGGTAACTGAGAAAAACACCGTAAGATTGGCTGTTTTCTTACAACAAGTGCAAAACTATAAGAAGATTAACCTCTCTGGAGTGGTGGGGACATTGCCTTGGTTGTACAGTGTCACAAATAGACTAGGTATAACTTGTAGCATGCACAAAAACAGTAACTAACGAATGCTGCTTAGTGATGGTCAATCCAAAGAAGAATCTGTAGTTGTGTTTTGAGCCACATGATGCTACCACCTATCACACTGATCAAGATTTTTCCAGACAGAGTCCTACACTGGGGGAATAGTCAAAAACTTGAGGAATCTGCAGTTAGATGGAGTCCCTACCAAAAAGGGTGTTACCAAAGGTAAGCAACTTCTGATAGAGACTTCTAACCTCAGACTCATCTTCTGAATGAATACCCAAGCAGGAGGTAGGCTTGTGAAGCGGTTAAACAGTCCTGCAGGACAGAGCAAGCAAACTGCCCTTCTCTACGGACCTGGCTGTCCAGACAGTATAGTGCTTTGTGAACATATGGAGTGACACGCACGTAGCTGTCTGTGAGATGTCCATGACAGGCATCCCGTATGCCAAAGCATTAGTCGCACTCTTGGCTCTGGTAGAATAAGCCTCCAAGCCTTTGATGGGCTGTTTTTGCCACTGTGTAGCAGATCTTAATACAGAGTATGATCCAGAGAAAGATGGTTCTCGCTTCACAGCCTCATCTTTCTGTGCTCTAGTGAAACAGAGAAATAGCTGAGGTTCTCTGGTACAATCATCACAGAAGCCTGATATCCCTTTTTGGATCCAGACAGTTGGATTTACCCTCCAGCTTAAAGGTGTGAGGTGTACCAAAGAAGGGAAGGAAGAATGATATTCTGACTGACATGAAGACATGAAAAGGAGACCCAACTGTCAGGAGATAGGAGGCTTGAGTCCGCAGAACCTGATTGTCTGGGTAAAAAGTGGTATAGGAGGGTGTTCGTAAACAGGGTCTATAAGTCATTCACCTGCTGCACCAATGTTAGCAAACAAGGAAGACTGTATTGAGAATAAGGGGCCTGGGAGAACAGCTGTGTAGAAGCGCAAAAGGCGCACAAGATATATTGTAACCCCATGAGGAAATGCATCACAAATGTTGATTTGAACAGTGCAGGCTGGTCCAGCAACCATAAAGAGCTGACAGGAACCCTTTAGGACCTGCTGGGCTAGGAACAACAGAAAACAATCCATCAGACAGCTTGATGGTCCACGGGGTCTGGGACAGACAGGACATGGACTAGCATGCACAGTTTACCATGGAATGCAACAGGAGACCCACCCGAAAGGGTAACCTGATTGGAGGACACATAGTTATGCAGAGGAGCTTAGGATACCATAACCTACCAGTCTAGTCTTGGGCCACTAGGCTGACTTGGGCCTGGACATTCTTGATTTTCTTCTGAATTTGTGCCAGGAGTATCAGCAGGAAGGCGTACAGGATTTCCATTCTATGAGGAATTAATCTACGAGTGAGAGCCTCTTTGGAAATTCCAAAGTGCAGACATTCTGCCTTCTCTGCAGTGGAGAACAGATCGAGCCAAGGGTCTCCCGATTCGCAGAAGAGACCTTTAATTCCTCTGGATGCAACCACCATTCACTATCAGATAGACATCGCATGCTGAGTTTGTCCACTCAGATGTCCACAGAACCTGCCAGATGGTGTGCCACCAGAAATACCATGTCCAGGGGATGTAGGTGTTGTCTGTGAGCACCTGCATCAGCCTTCCTTTCGTGGATGGCAAGGAGTCTCAACACCAAGCCAGTGGCTCCCAGCTCCAAAGGATTGATATGGAGTCAGGCCTCTGCAGAAGAGCCTCTGTTTTTTACTTCACTCAAGTGGCCACCCCAACCCAGCTCTGGATTAGGAAGAAAGAGAGGTCTGTCACTGACCCAATCACGGTTCAGCAGCCATTGCTGCAGGTCTTCTGAAGTCTGCTCTGAAATCTGGAACCGATTGTAAGAAACTCTCCTGGTGCTTTGACCACTAGGACTTCAGATCCCACTGCAGAGCCCACATATGCCAATGGGTATGTTCGACCACAAGGATACAAGAGGCAAAATCCCAGAAACTTCAATTACCGGCGCTGCAATCCACAACAGAGGCTGAAATATCAGAATCGTAGCCTGAAAGTCCTGGACTTTTCCGCTTGAGGAGGAAAGTACGAATTAATGCCATATCCAAAATAGCACAGATGAAAGGGAGTGTCTTTGAAGGAGTCAGGTGAGACTTCTGCATGTTGATAGTCAACTCCAACAATGTTACGAGATTCTCCATCATCTGGAGACTACTGACTGAGGTGAACCTTCCTTCAACAGCCAGTCATCAAGTTAGGGGAAAATTGGTAGTCCTGACCTCAAAGACGTGCTGCGACCATCACTTTGGTGAACATCAGAGGGGTACTGGTGAGACCAAAGGAAGCCCTGCAAGCTGAAAACGCTAATTGCCCACCAAGAACTGCAGGTATGGCATTTGGGCCTGCAGAAGAGGGATTAGGAAATACGCATCCAGCAGGTCCAACACCACCATCCAGTCTCCGGGGTGTAGGGTAGACAGGACCTGGGCTAGTGTGAGCATTTTGAATTCGTCCTCCACGGGAAGGTAAAGATCTAAAACAGATCAAAAACCTCCATCTATTGGCACAAGGAAGTATCAGGTTTAACACCCCAGGTCTTGCTTTCAAGGCTGAACCCTCTCAACGGCCCTTTGGTCGAGAAGGGCCTGCACATTCTGCTTTTAGACAGTCCTCTGTCAGCTGCCTTGAAAGTGGAGGACAATGCAGCAGGGTGAAGAGAAACAACTTGGAGGAACCACTTTGAAGACATGGCTTTCCACAATTGCTCGAAATACTGGATTTTGCCTTAGACAGAGGGGCCCAGCAGGGGCCCACTAATGTGCTTTTGTGGCTCTGGATGTTGAAGGGGCAGGAGGCTGAGCTGCATATTATAAACTCGGACATGAAACGGCTGGATGGTCTGCTGTGTTGGCAGTAGGCTCTGGCCAAACTGAAAACCCCTACTATAGATAAGAAGGGGTTGATATTGCTGAAGAAATTGTCGATTGTAGGCAGACAGATTCAATAAATGTGATGTGACCCATCTCTCTTTAAAATGTTATAGGATTGAATCTGCATTTTCGCAAAGAAGTCAAGAGCCTTTAAAACGCATGACAATTATGGATGCCTGGACATCGCCACAGAAGCCCAAAGACCTCATCCAAGCATGGCTTCTAACTGCCAAACTGGTACCCATTGCTCAATCTAAGCAGTCTGGGTCCAAACTAGAATAGATTATGAATTATCATGCATCACGTCCATCCTAGATATCTTGAGTAAGGGACGCTTGGAGGTCATCGGCAACTTCCGGTAAAACTTTTGTCAGTGTTCCAAAGGGCATGGGATTAGCGTCCTATAAAACGGCTAGTGTTCACTGACCTCACAGCAAGGCTCGTGGTCCCATATGGCCTTTTGATTCATCTGGGTGCAGTCATCACCGGTCCTGCAAGAGTGCACAGTCACCAGGCACCAAAGACACAGTTTGTGAGAGTCTGTGTCAGCTTCCTCGAGATCCACACCTGAAGGTACAGAAAGAAAGCAAATTACGTCAGTGCGCATGGGTGGCACTTATATGAGCCTCTACTTGTCACGTCCGGAGTGGCTAACATCGGTGTGGGGCCACATGATGCCAACTTATGGTGCGCAAATAGAGGCAAATCAATCACCAGAGGCAGGCTAGAACCACTCAAAAAGCGGGACCTGGTGAGATGATGGGCCATCGAGACGTGCTGTCTCTCAAAGGCATTCTGATGTTTACCACAGAAAGCTGAAGGCAAGACGAGGTCAAGCAGAAAGCCTGTAATAAGAAGAGGTGAAAACTGGGAGCCTAAAGACCAATGACTGCCTCTGCATATAAAGTGAATCCAGAGAGAGCACTCCGGATCTGTACTGAAAGGCATAGAAATAAACTAACCTTGGGTCATTAGGTAGTGTTTATATGGCTCTGTGATGTCAGGATCAGGAAAGAGCAGGATTAAAGATGGAGCCAAGGCGTCATGTGCTGTGCAGGAGAGCAATTTGAAATTTCTGGATCCAGTGTGGCACCTGAGATGAATCATAAGGTGAGAAAACTGCAGCAAGACGTATCCATCAGAATCTATAGGCACTGGTAGAGACTTGATGACAAAGGAGGTGGATCTAAAGGGAAATTTTAATGAAAACTCTAATAAACAATTGATGACAGAAAGCTATGAGAGGACTGACTTCCACATACAATGTGATAGAAATCTCACATATGGTGGCCGCTGGGGACAGCAGAACTCAGTGCATTCTTCCCTCAATGGTTTCCGTTCGAGTCTTTAATAATAATGTGACTGTACTATTTAAGAATGATTTTTTTATGGTGTTTTTTAAATCAAATTGTTGCTGCTAATAAAACATTACACTAGGTCTGCCAATTCGCCAATGGGTAATGGTTTAAGCAATGTGAATCAATGAAAGATCCAAATCTGAAAAATAAATAGTTACATTAGTCTATGTTTGTACTGCACTTTGAACTGACGGGCTATTTAAGGGTGGGTTCATTTAGAGCTTTCAGACGGGTTTTTAAGTGGAACCCGAATGGCCAAAAAGCTACGTTTAACTGCAAGTTCCAGTCATTAGGTGCAATAATGGGTCATAAACTTCTGCTGTACTTCCGATTCCATGTCAAACTTGCAAGTTAGATTTTCCATCAAACTCATTCATTCTCCCTCCAAGTCTTTGATTATTCCTTTCACTGCATATATCTTGAATGGACAGCCTGTTTCATGACTCACAGAGGGGATAACCGTTCTGTCTCCGTCATATATTTTTCTCATTTCTGAATCCTGACATACCTGTACTTTTTGCCTTATCTGTGTGTAAATATTTGGGATTTTCTTCTCGAAATTAAGTAAAACAATGTGAGATTCAGTGTTGTTCCACTCTGCTAACATGGGATATTATATTAGCTTAACTTTTTCCTAGCCTTAGGTTCCCTTCTTTTCCTGTGAAGTTGAATATCTTAAGTCCATCACCTTCCCGCGATTATCCTTTCTTACTGAGGGCTGTTGATGCTACTATATCCTTTTGTCTGAAAATCTGCTCTCTTCCATCTCCCGATTTTGGTGTATTCTCTTTATATTCAGTAACTAGTAAGTAATACATCCCTAATCGTTTTTGCTTGGGTCAAGTAAGAAGGCACTTTCCTAGACAATTACTTCCACGTCCGTTTTTCATAATCGGTACGTACAGGACTGAAAACACTCGTGCTAATAACAGATGACATCTTCAAACACTGCAAACTATTTTGTAATCGCAAAAACGCATGTATTATTTAATTTACGGTGAAGTAAAGTTCACACCCATAAAGGTGCAGACTGCAGTGACATTGCAATATCCGTACATTCAGTGCTTTCCTAGTCCACTTGTTTCTTATGTGAAAGTTTAAAACACTGCCCCGCCCATCTTACACAATACCTTTCTGAAAGAGAATGATATGTTCTGTTTAAACTTCAACAATCACACATAAGCCTACGCAGAAGTCAAATGCAGAAAATCCATGTTGTCCGGATCTCTGCATTCAACAAGTAGCAAGCTGCATCAACACAATATTTTGTGGCTGCTTCCTCAATATATTCTCCTCCATCTCTCACCGAGGGTCCAGGTTGGACCAGGCAGCCAAATGATTAATGCAGCCCTGGGGAGAGGCAGGGTTCTTGCTCTTCAAAATAAGGAGTGCACAGCAACATATAGCTGAAACTGTAGTCAAGATGTGGCTCCAAAAAGGCTACACTAGTTGTTCTGAACATATTGAGCACCTATTCAAACAACATGTACCCATCTACAAAGCAGAAATCCTCTGATGCTTGTAGGAGGAGGTTTCACGTTGTCATGTTTCTGAATTTACTAACCATCAGCAGCATTTTCACTAAACAATGCCAAATTTCCCTCATACTGGCATGGTGCTGAATATTTATGGAAAACATACTGCAAAAACAACAAGGTGATAGGTGGAATGCTGGAATTAATCTTGGTCGCTAGAAATCGCTTGGGGCCACGTTCCAGACCATCATTTTTTACTCATTACGACGCTCTAGACAGAGACCCACCTTATACAAATCAATCTTGGCCCTGCTCTAATAGCAAAAGCCCAGCCCAAACTGCCAAAGCCAGATCCCCTCTCGATGGGAACACATGCAATTCAAGACCAGTTTTAACCTACTTAGGTCTCGTAAAAGAGGTACTGCTTGAGGCCTATGGCACAATGAGCACGGGACCTAGGTCAGGGCATTCTAGTTGCACTTAGGGCATATACTACAAAAACAACGAGGTGATAGAAGGAATGCTTGAATTATTCTCAACTGCTGGCAATTGCTCAGGTCGCATTCCCATCCATCTTTTTTTCCACTCACCATGCCACTCAAAAACAGAGTAAGCAAGCATTCCGTTCAATACTTTTCTGTATTCCATATTGTGACGCCCTATGTGCTGCTGGATCCAAGGTGGACCTGACCAAAGAAACTGGCCTTGGATTTCTTGTGTTGCAGTTGCGCAGGACCAAGGCTAATGCACCTTTGGCTGGATTTAATCTGAGGTTGCACAGTGGACAAAAATAAAAAAACAATGAATCGGGATGCAGCCTGAGTAACAACTAGTTGCTGAGATGAATTAAAGTATTTCAACCAGCACTTTTGTGTATCCTTCAATACTGATTAGAAGCATAAAATGATCTATAACCATATCTACACTCTTGTCTTGGGTCCCTTTTTAAGGCATCTATAGTTACAATACGGAGTTGAGATTTTGCTAGAGTACCTACCTTATGGAGCTATCAGGTCATAAGGTAGTCAGGTAAACAAGTGGCAAGGAGTAATAGATACAACCCTCTCTACCTCTAAGTGCTTCTTAAGGGTAATTAAACAAATATTGTTTTTACTGTTCTGCCTCTGCAAATTGCCTGGCTTTACACCCCCCTCCTCTCAAACAAGCACAGTTTTAAGTTCCATCAATGCTAGTTAGGAATGTGAAATGGGGACAAGAGAAATGGCCACTGCTGAGAAGGCAATAAGCAGCTCTGTGCAATCCTGCACAGTGCAAAGGAGAGCAACAGCTCACCCTTTTGAAGCAGCACCCTTTAAAGCATACTGCATGGTGTGTACACTTCCACTTCAGAATTTTCACTTTTACGGAAGAAATAAAAAATTGCAGCTCTCAGCGCTGCAAACACATTACAATCGTACTTTTATCAACATTTTTTTTAATCCTTACTAGATATGCTATTTTATACACAAACCTTTAAATATTTAAGTAAAATGAAAAACAATTGCTTGATTAACGTGAATACGTACAAATCGTGGCAGTGTTTTTGCATTTCTGGGTTCTATTTCTAATGATTTTCTGAAAAGATAATCTTCAAAGTCTTTTTCCGTGCTGCCGTTCATTGGATTCAAATTTTCAAAAAAACGCTGTAGGGATAGAGTTTCAAGAAATTAAATAAGCATGGCGTAGGCACAGACAATTAAAAAATATATATAACATTCTTGTGTCACACATATCAATAACAAGCATTTGCAATGTGATGAGTATTGCATTTGCTCGAGTTAGAGCTTTTGGAGTTGTAAATTCCTAACTGGACATTTCTTGCCATATAAATTGAAAACGAAAAGTAAAACAGTTGACATAAGCGAGACGATTCAAAGGGCCACGGCCGCCATGAGCATGAGTGCAAAGGAGAGACACAAAATGAAAAAAGTTTGCTCGCAGTCAAACATATCGATAAAAGTGCAATTATCCATGTAACAGGGTCGGTATCCAAAGCGGTAACAAAACCGCTGAAGGAGGGACAATTGCAAAGCATTTACCAATGATAACAAAGGTGTTTTTAAAGGCAAGCCCATGAACGAATGATAGTGATGTGAGTGTGGTTGGCGTGGTCAAAAGCCCACAAGACTTAGAACAGGTCAAAGTGCTTGTGCGCTCAACCTAAAAAAGCCAAAGGTGTAAATGAAGTGCTTGTAAAGGGGAACACATTGTAGTTAAATTTAAAGAAATCAAAAATAGGCCAACTGGGGAAAGATGCAACAGTTGTGCTAAGTAGCATACGTGGTTGGATGTGCCCAGAGCTGAAGGGAAAAAAGAGTTGGTACTCTTTTGTCACCAGGATGAAAGCTGCTGGCGTTGCAAGTACTTGCTGTTATGAGAAAAGTGCTGGTGAAAAGGGGGAGAGGTTTGAGGTCTGTTCACTTTCCAAAACACAACCTTCAGCCAGCGCATTTCATTCAAAATAACTTTTTGGCATCTGGCGTGCCAACTTCGGAAAGCAGTAGGAAGCTTTTAGGGTCTTTTTGTGCAATACACTTTGGAACACCCCACAAGAGGGAACAGAACTGACTTTGGGACTACTGTTAAGGAATGTGTGTTGAGACTGCTGCCTTGAAAAAGTTATTTGGAAAGTTTTTTTTAAATGAAACAGGTTGACTGAGGTTTTTTTTTTTTTTTTTAATCAAGTGAACAAAGGAATGGTAAAGCACTCGAAATATTTAACTATACTTTTTGCAGATATTCTTTCCTTATGATTTTGGACCACAATCATAAGAATCATACTTTTGTATGATAAAGAACAAATATTATAAACATTACAATGTTTTAAACATTGTTTAACTTGCGTTTTTCTTTGCTCTAGGTTGCGTAGCAGGAGTAAGCTTGGCGATATTTTTTAATTTGGATTATTGTACACTCGTTAGTTAAGAGGGCACCGAAGCAAGTTGTCACATGGCCTTTCAGGAGAAACCAGGGCTTTTGAATTCAAAGATGTAGGGGTGAAGGAAATAGGGTCAATTGTTACTGTGGTTGTTCAATCTGGCCATGGTACGGCCTTGCCCAGCTGTGATTAATTCACTTAAGTGATACTGACCCGGTACTGCCTTGGGGGTTAGGTTTGATAAAGGCAATGAGAAGTAATTTATCAACGTCTGGGAGGTTTTGGTGAAGGACGTTCATTTTTAGGACAGCACTCATTCTCAGTAGGGATTGGCGAGATGTAGTGAAATATTATGCGGTTCAGAAAAAAAGTGGAAACTTAACAGGGATGGATGTTTTTTGCCAGGGAGGCACTGGAATGAATGAGCATAATGACATTACAAAAGAGGACTACACTGCATTAAACTTTACACTTTATTAAAATAAATTACACTTTATTAAAATTAAATATGTAATTTCTAAATAACGAGTTTTATTTGATGGGAAATGAGGGACAAGCTAACTACGAAACTGGCTGGGAGGCATTGGTGTTGAGGTTTTTGAATAATTGGCTGTTCGAGAGACAGCCCTATTTCTGTTAGATTCCATGGGCTATTGGAACAACCGCAAACTAGCAAAGAATGAAACATGAAATAAAGGGGAGGGGGAAATGCCCGAATCCAGGCTTTTCGTAGGTGGCAGATACACATAAGGCTCACGCACTAGGCTGGGAAGGTTAAGGACCTTGCCGGGAGGCTGCTGGCAGATGGAGCATCGGGGAGCAACACTTGGCTCAAGTGCGGAATGACGGTGAATGAAAAGAGATGGTGCTGAATGTCTGAACTTTTTGGTTGAGAGGTTTTCAAGTTGGGGGGAGAATTAAGTGTGTAGGGGCTATGTTGTTTAAATGTATTATTGAGAAGGGGTTTGCTATATGTTGAACTTAACAGACGTTATGTTGCATATCTGTCCTCATAAAGTGTCCCTTTGCTCTTACACGATCTGTATTTATTATGGGGAGTTCCGCAAGATGGAGTGAATGGATAAAATGAAAGCCATTCACAGAATGCAGAACTTCTCTTATGGTTCACACAAGACATGTTGCTACGTGACAGCTGTAACCACTGTCAGATGACGAGGAGTATAACGTTGACATGCTGTGGAATGCAGAGAGATGCATGCGATCGTTAGCAAATCTCGGGGAGAACTGCGTTCAAAATCATAAGGAGGGACACTCTTACACAATGAAGAACACAAGCTTAGGAATAACTGGGCAACCTAGTTCAAGTTGTCCCTGGGAGAAAATCACGTGTGACACTACCTCAATCTTGGCTTTTAGTACAATATTTGTTAACTGGAAATTTAACACCACCACTGAGACTGCTGAAGGGCCAACTACAAATCCCAGAATGTGAAGTGCTTTTGGCAAAAAGACAGGGCTGGGAGATTAAAGTTACTTAACATCTCCGTTATTTGCATAACCACGAAAAGTCTAATTTCCTAAACTAGGAGGCATATGTAAGAACCCCTAGTGCCTCCTGGTGTCACATTAGCATCATATTTGTATGGTAATGTGGCTCAACGAGGCTAAAATCGGAGTGCCATATTTACAAAGTGGCGCAATGCAAGCACTGCACCACTTTGTAACCCCTTGCGCCACATTATGACTGTACCAGGCATAATGTATGCAAGGAGGGTGTTATCCTGTTTGAGGGGGTGTGGTGGGGGAAGAAGAAAGAAAGAAAGAAAGAAAGAAAGAAAGAAAGAAAGAAAGAAAGAAAGAAAGAAAGAAAGAAAGAAAGAAAGAAAGAAAGAAAGAAAGAAAGAAAGAAAGAAAGAAAGAAAGAAAGAAAGAAGGTTTAAAAAAAATTAAAATTATTTCTTTGCGTCATTCTTTTTTTGCCATTTTTAACACCTGCTCAAAGCAGGCGTTAAAATAGGCATGCCATTGTCTTCAAGGGCCCTTTTATGTATTGTTCAGGGTTAGCGCCAAAATTATAGCGTTAACCCTGAACAGTACATCAATAGTGTCAGAATTTATGACGTTATTGCCCCTTACCCTGTGCCATGGTGTGCCAGATTTAAATATGGTGCACACGTGGTGGAGGCAGGGGGCGCATGGGGCTGCAAGAAAAGTGGCACTGCACTGGGTGTAGAGTAACTTTTCTCAAATCAGGGCCAAAGCGTTCCAGTTATGAGGTCACATGTGGAAGTTAAATCATGTAATGTGTACATACCTTCCCCCACTACAAGCGCAGAGGCACTACAGCTGTTGAAACAATGCAGCAATGACCTGGAGTGGATGTTTATACTGGGGAAGGCCACCGTGCAGCCCAGCGTGGCCATCCCTAGCCAGACGTGAACAAAGTAGGGCTCACTGCTCATAAGTAGGGCAAACGTGTCTCCATTCTTGAACGATGCATGGCGGAGTAGGACCTGGGCCACCCAGTTGCTCCTGCTGTACACTTGCCGATATGAGTGACTCAGCTCTTCGAAAATCAGGAACTGCTTGTCGGGCACTCTGTCCACCACAGCCAGAAAGTGATCCAGTACCGTCTCCACCCGGTCTGTGCTTTTGTAGAACTCTGCGTGCATCCAGGCATGGAGCACCTTCAGCAGGTAGCGCAAGTCCAGTCACAAGCAGGGGGAAGAGCCACTGCATGAGGTGCAAGGCAAGCGCACCACCGCGCAGGCGGAGAGACCAGCCAGAACCACGGGTGCAGCTGGGGAGAGCAAGGGCCTGCAATAGGCGGTGTACTCTCATCACTTGTGGAGCAGCAATAGCCTAGCACATGACTTGATGCATGTGGAATTCACAACAGTAATTCCCTCTCGGAAAAGGTACGGAGACAGGAAAAGGACGGGTGAGGGGAAGTCGAAGAGCAATCTCACAGAAAATGCACGTTTGTTACTATTCAGATTGTAAATGCTTCAGTGTTGCCAGCACAGTGAGCTTCAGTCAACAAACATCTTTTCCTCGCATTTCAACAAAACTTTAATGAAGTTAGCAGAGCAGCCATAAAAGATTTATGGCCCAAATAAAGAAGATAAGCAATGCCCTATGTCCGATGGCATGAGTGCATAGCAGGGAGGGGCCCTGGAGAGAGAAAGACTCTGCGATGCAAGGGCATATTGTGGCTTTCGTGAGCCGTGAGCTGAATGACTGGTGTTTCTCTAGTAAAATAAGCTTATTTTAGGAGCCGGAGGTAAACTAGGACAGCACAGGAATAAAGCCAGAACAAATATCAGCGAAATGGGAGGAGATGGGAGGAACGGAATGCTGCAATAAAACGCAGGCAGCTGTCAGTCTAAAACATGCACAGTGAAAGGGGAGCACCAAAGAAATAACAAAAATAGTCAGTCACAGCAACAGATAAAGAAACTAAAGCGGAATAATACAGTAGTTGGTCACTGCTCTGAAACAGAAAAAGGAGGGAGAAAAAGGCAGAACTGACTGTAGGAGGCTGGCCTGGTTTGTATTGGGTACCTTGGGTACTTACACCTTATACCAGGTCCACTTATCCCTTTTTAGTGAAATGTAGTAGTTTTCTAGCAACTTAGGCAGAGGTAGCTGTAGCACAGCAGCTTAGGCTGAACTAGGAGACATGCAAAGCTCCTGCAATAACACTTATAGTTACACAGTACTTATACACAAGTAAAGCCAATACTCAGTGTTACCAAAAATAAAGGTAGTTTATTTGGGTGACACAAGGCCAAAAATATCTTAGAGGCAATCCTCCTTCTGGCGGTAAGTATTATACACAATATATACACTAGGCACCAAAATAAGGTAAGTAATTAGACATAAGATAATGCAAACAACAGAAAATACCATATAATGCAATAGGAAGAAATAGGTCTAGGGGCAACACAAACCATATACTAAGAAAGTGGAATGCAAATCACAAATTCCCCCCTAGACAAGTGTAGTGTGTAGAGAATCGCTGGGAGAGTAAGAATACCACAAAGGTGAGTAAAATACCCCACCCCAGAGCCCAGGAAAGTAGGAGTAAAGTACTGCAAGTTTCCTTAGGGCACACATGATTAGAATTACTGCAAGAACCAAGCAAGACTGCAAGCAACAATTGGTGGATTCCTGGACCTGAAGACCTGTAAAGAGAGGAGACCAAGTCCAGAAGTCGCAGAAGATTCCAGGAAGGACAGGAGCCCCTGCCGACCTAGAAGATGGAGCAAAAGAGGAGTCTCCGGTTGGAAGAAGACTGCAGAAGATCACCAAGGAAGATGGCTGCAGGTTCCTTTGAGATGCAATGGATGTCCCACGTGGAGATGTTGGATGCAGGTGAGTTTCGGCTCTGGATTAATCCAACAGGCCTTGGTTCAAGCAATGTCGCGGACTGCATCAAAGTGGAGCAGCCTGGATCCAGGAGGGACCTGGGGGCCTCAACTCGGACTGAGGAAGCAGAGGGGGCTCCCAACACTGGAGGGAACCCACAGATGACGTGGCAGCCCCCACGGAGGTTCCAGGACATGGGGACAAAGAAGGTGCAAATTGCGGTTGTTGCAGCACTACAAAAGAAGGCCCCACGCTGCCTGAGAACAACTCAGCGAGTGAGCATCACAGGATAGAGTGCTGGGGACATGGGTCAGGCTGTGCACGAAGGATTCTTTCAAACAGTGCACAGAGGCCTCAGGATGTGAAGATAACGCGGTGCACAGGGGTACTGTCGCAAAAGGGGAAAGCAAGCTCTTACCTCCTCCAAATCTGGATGGCAGGATCTTAGGACAGTCTGTGTCGAAGGGGTCCACCACCTGTGTTCCAAGGAGCATGCTTGTCGCCAGGAGAGGAGTCCAAGTGAACCGGTCATCGTCTTAGAAGGTGCCTGCTGGAGCAGGGAAGTGACTCCGTCACTCCATGTGAGATTTCTTCGGTCCTTCTGGTGCAGGGTTACGACAGGGAGTCCCCAGAGCATGTACACTGTGGAAACTGTTGCAGTTGCTGGCTGGAGCTGAAGTTGCAGAGTCGAAGTAGCCCTTCTGGATACTTTGTTGCAGTTACAGCAGTTCCTGGAGCAGTCTGCGGTCGATCAGAGGTCAGAGGTTGAAGTAGTAGTTGCAGAGGATTCCTGATAGAAACTTGCAAGCAGAATCTGAAGAGAAACCCACAGGAGAGACCCCAATTAGCCCTGAGAGGGGAATTGGCTACCTTATCAGGTATGGATCTATCAGGAGGGGTATCTGTAGTCACCTGCTGGCACTGGCCACTCAGAGATCTCCAGTGTTTCCCCACACCTTGGAAAATAAGATTGCTAACACCAGGGACACACTGGAGAAGCTCTGGGCACCACCCCTATGGTGGTGATGGACAGGGGAGTTGTCACTCCCATTTCCTTTATCCATTTTCAAGCCAGAGCAGGGACTGGGGGTCCCTGAACCGGCGTAGACTGGCTTATGCAAGGAGGACACCATCTGTGCCCTTCAAAGCATTTCCAGAGGCTCTGGGAGGCCCCTCCCAAGCCTGTCACACCTGATTCCAAAGGGAGAGGGTGCAACACCCTCCTCCCAAAGGAAATGCATTGTTATGCCTTCTTGGGACTGAGCTGCTCAGACCCCAGGTGGTCAGAAACCTGTCTGTGAGGTGGCAGCAGCTGTAGCTGCAGTGCAAGCCTCAGAGAGTTGGTTTGGCAATACTGGGGGTCCATGGTGGAGCCCCCCAGGATGCATGGGATTTGCCCCCCAATACCAGGTATTGACCTATATGTAGTGAACGCGTGTAATAGTATCTCCGCACTCACGAAGACTGGGGAATTGGCCTTTGACAGAGTGGGGGCACCTTTGCTAATGTAAGGGTGCCCTCACACTAAGTAACTTTGCACCTAGCCTTCAGTAAATGAAGGTTAGACATATAGGTGACTTATAAGTTACTTAAGTACAGTGAAAATGGCTGTGAAATAGTGTGTGCACTATTTCACGCAGGCTGCAGTGGCAGTCCTGTGAAAGGGTTTGTCTGAGCTCATTATGGGTGGCAAAAGGAATGCTGCAGCCCTTAAGGATCTCCTGGAACCCCAATGCCCTGGGTACCATATACTAGGGACATATAAGGGGGGGTCCAGTGTGCCAATTGGAATTGGTAAATTAAGTCACTAGCCTATAGTGACAAATTTGGAAGCAGAGAGAGCATAAGCACTGAGGTTCTGGTTAGCAGAGCCTCAGTGACACAGCTAAGCACTACTGACAACACACACACAGGCCACAAACTATGAGCACTGGGGTCCTGGCTAGCAGGATCCCAGTGACACAGTAAAAACACACTGACACACACTCACAAACATGCCAAATGTGGGGGAAACCATGCTAGAAAGAGGCTACTTTCTCACACTGACCACTAGCAAGCAAGAAGTTTTAAATCACACTGCCACCAACAAATGAAATTGCTTTCAGTCCACAGTATAAGTATACTTAAATATACACCAGGTCGGGGGAGGAGTCAAGATGGCGACCAAAGCGGACGCCTAAATTGGAGCTCCGCGAAGGCCCCGGAGGAGATATCCTGCTACGGTGTTATCTGCGGTCTGAGATCTGAGGGACCGGTACAGGGAGCTGACCAACGGTCCATGGGGGACCTACGGCACCTCTGCAAGCCTGGACGGTGCCCGGCGTGACATGAACGCAGAACTGTGGCAGCGACCTGAGGGGAGATCTTGCCGCAATAACATTAGGCTAGTGGGATTTGCTGAACAAGTTGAAGCTCCCAATACGGAACTCTTTGTGGAGCAATGGTTGATTGATACTGTACAGGGCGGTAATCCCTCTAAATTATTTTCTGCGCCTCCACGTCCCATAATTGCTCGACTCTTAAATTCCCGGAACAGGGATTTCATTCTGCAGCTATCCCGGTCACATGGCCCGTGGCGTCACGAGAAAGCAGATATTTCAGCCTACCCGGATTTCAATGTTGAAGTGCAAACACAACGTAATTCCTTTGTCAAGGTGAAACAGCGTCTACGAGAATTGTATTATAAATATGCGTTGTTGTTTCTTGCAAAGCTTCGGGTGATTGATGGTGAGGCCACGCGGATCTTCCATTCACCAGAAGATGCATGGACCTGGCTGCATGCAAAGGGACTGATGCACCCGGCTCCAGATCATCACGATGACACCCCCGGTTAATCCCGCGTAATAAGCGACGTCAGTGAAAATCCAGTAAGGCCAGACCATCCCGAGCCCAAGCGGCTCGAGAACAAGAGGACGCAATAAAAGAAGCATCGCAATTGTCTAACAACTTCTTTTTTGCCCTAACAGAGAACCCTGAGATACCCTCTGATACCGACACAGGAACTCCACCGCCCTCACGGGGCTCACTAGATGAAGAGGGCCAGACACTGAACACACGTTTAGCAGACGATCTGTAAATGCTGACCTTTTGTGAACTAATGGAGCAGTTGGATACTATGGATCACCTCATTACGGAGCTGCGCACCACCTGAGCTGTGCAGTCCCTCGAGGCCCTGGACGTAGAAACATTATGATGCTCCGGGGTCTACAATGCGGCATTCCACACGGCTTATAGCCCTCCCCCCCCCCCCAAAAAGCAAGGAACGTTGAGTATGGTGCTTTCACCGAATGGATAGGAGTGCATTGTAATATTATATCTATTAGTAGTATGCTTTTAGGATTTTGCCATGATACCTGTTATTGATCAGGCCTGGGCTCTGGTTTGCTTGTTTTTAATGTTTTAAGTGCTTGGTGATCGGGAGGGGATTGAAGGGGGGGGGGGATGCAGGATTCATGGAACTTTCAATCCAGGCTAACATGGCTACAGAATATACTATGTTGACTTGGAACATCCGAGGTATGGGTAATCCCATTAAGCGATACAGGATATAATCCTATTTTAGAAGATGCCAGATACATTTCCCTGTTTACAAGAGACACACTGGACACAGGGGGAGTTACTTAAGCTTAGCCGTCGATGGAGGGGTCAGATTTATGGCACGGGTTATTCGGCGTATGCTAGGGGCGCTTTAATTTGGATAGCGCCAGAGGTGCCATTCATTAACACTAAAACACATATTGATCGTGAGGGAAGGTATGTTCTGTTAAAGGGTCACTAAGACGGTCACTCCATCCTTCTAACCTCCATATATGGTCCTAATACCACACAGGGAACCTTCTTAACTGAGTTATCCCGACTTTGCTCCAAGACTGAGCGCTCCTAGCTTATGGGGAGGAGACTTTAATTGTATCCAAAATACCGCTCTGGATCGGTCGATCCCTCCCTTGCCGAATACTCCCGGTCTGCAAGCTACCAAACATTTCCAACAATGGTCAGAATCTATGCATTTACATGATATCTGGCGCTTACATCACCCCGATGACAGGGAATATTCTTATTATGCACCGGGCTATCATATACATACAAGACTAGATAACATTTTCTGTGATTCACTTATGTGGCCCTCTATCCGTAGTTCCGAGTATTTGGGTAGGACTTTATCCAACCATAATCCCTTTCGGGTAGTTTTTGAATGGGGGCAACCTAAACCAAAGATTCCAATGTGGAGACTACGAGTGGAAGCCCTGCAGGACATACCTTATGGAGTTCAGTTGGGCACAGCTATTACAGAATACTTTCAGTACAATGAAGGATCGGTGGGAGACACTAGAGTGGAATGGGATGCGATGAAGGTGGTGGTACGGGGCCACTGTATGACCACCTCTTGGGGAGCGAAATCCGCCCTTATGCGTAGCATACGGACTCTTGAACAGGAAATATGCCGGCTGGAAAAAGCAGCTATACCTGATTCCTTAGCGCGACGATCGATGCCAGCCCAGCGTAGTTAATATCGAGCAGAATGAGATAGACTTGGGAAACTAGACTATAACGCGTACTTGACTCAACAACATAAAGAGGGAGACAAACCAGGGCATATGTTGGCCTGGCTGCTACGCTCTGAGATACCTCGAACGATGCTGGGTGCGATCAGGAATGAAAGGGGTGAGGTGGTCATACTCAGGGGGTAATTAATGAGGTCTTTGTTCAATATTATAAAATGTTATACAAGGCACAAACGACCCCCACTACTTTTGATTGTCATCCAATGCTGCACGATCTCCCCCTCTCTGTACTCACACAACAGCAGAAGCACGACTTGGAGCAGCCCGTACAATTGGATAAAGTGAAATTGGCAATTCAAGAAATGGCTAGAGGGAAGACCCCGGGCTTGGATGGGCTGCCTATTGAATTTTATGCTACATATGGGGCTTCTGTCGCTCCTCAGCTATTGACCCTGTATGAGGCATCTTATCAGCGACGGGAACTTCTCACCTCGCTGAATGAAGCCCTGATCGTGGTACTTCCCAAGCCCAGTAAGGACCCTCTGGAAGTGAGTTCCTACCGACCCTCATCTATGCTTAACATCGATTATAAAATCCTCAGTAAGATACTGGCAAATAGATTGCTCCCTCTATTTTCCTTTTTAATTCATCCTTATCAAAATGGCTTTGTGCTACACAGAGCCACTTATTATAACACCAGAATACTGTGCCACATCATTGATGCGGTCTCCAAGGGTAATGGCTGCCCAGTGGCAGTATCCTTAAACTTTGAAAAAGCGTTTGATACGATAGGTTGGCCTTACCTGATGTGGACGCTGAAACGCTTTGGAATAGGTCCCCAATTTATACAGTGGATACAGTTGCTCTATACTGCGCCCCAAGCTAGAGACCGTACTGGCCAATATGTGTCAGACTCCTTCCCTATTCAAAGAGGGACAAGACAGGGTTGCTCGCTGTCTCCGGTACTCTTTGTTCTCGCCATGGAGCCCCTTGCGGCGCACCTGCGGATGGTGGAAAGTGCGTGGGGCCTATGGGTCGATGGTAGGTGGCATATTACGTCTCTATATGCAGATGACGTATTAATTTATTTGCGGGAGACAGACAGTGCCTTAACTGGTTTATTTACGATACTGGACCAATTTAGTGAGCTATCAGGCCTTAAGGTAAATTGGGGTAAATACTGTGTGTTCCCTCTATATAGGGCCAGCGATGCTTTGAACCAATCGCTCAGACAAGGGAGGTTAATATGGGTCACTGGAATCTTTCGCTATTTAGGAATCTATGTATTGCAGGCAGAAATGGACTTGGTGGAAGGCAATTACAACAAAGCACTGTCATCAATCCGTGGGTCTTTACCCTTCTGGACGCGACTACCCCTCTCCCCAATGGGCAGAGCAGCTATTGCGAAAATTTTGGTACTCCCTAGATTGCTTTATTTGTTCTTAGCATTACCAATTCCACCCGTACGGGTCATCTTTAATACCATATGCAGTCTATTGATCTCACTTATATGGGGTTGAGGACGTAAGAGGGTATCCTTAGATGTGTTACAGTACCCAATGCTTGAAGGGGGTATGGCGATCCAGAGTATGGAGCGATATTATGCAGCGGCACAATTGCAGTGGATAATGACCTGGCTGACTGGAAGACAAACAATAGAGGGAACTATGGTACGACACACGGTGGGAGAAACAGGGGTGCTGCGATCGCTCTTCGGACGAGATGACTGTTAAACGGGCACAGAACTGTTGCTGCGTACAGCGAGGTCAGTTTGGACTCGATATCTCCAACGGTGGCGACAGCTGCTCCCCTATTCTCCTAAACTCCCATTATGGGAAATACCCCAGGTATATGATCTCACACAGGTATATGATTTCTGCACATGGCAAGAGGGTGGGTTGTTGCACATAGGCGATCTTTATGAAGAGGGGAGGCTGCGTTCCTTTACAGATTCCAGAGCAGCATTTCATTTAGATCCTGGACAGTTTCTTGCACACGCGGCTTTACATGCCGTCGTGAAGCAAATATGGCAAGTAGGCCCCCTGAAACCGGCAATACACCCTGGACTTCATTATATGTTAACACGAAGTCGGGAAAAGAAAGCAGTATCCAATTTATATCTCCTGCTAAGGGAAACCCCGACCGCGCCACATCCTCGTAGCAAAGCAGGGAGGGATAAGGGATTAGGTATTGAATTGACAGACCAACAGTGGAAAATGGCTTTAGAACGGGTGAGATATGTTTCACGTAATGCCAGACTGCAATTTACACATTTCAATTATGCCCACCAAACGTATTTGGCCCCTCATCAACTTCAGCGCATGTTTCCAGGAACCTCACCGGCGTGCCCACGATGTGGTCACGACGATGCCACCTTCCTACATATGACATGGGAATGCCCGGAGATACACAGCGTTTGGATGCATGTCACACAACATGTATCTGACATCATAGATGTGCCCCTCACATTAGATCCCCTCCTTTGTTTATTGGGGGTGACTAGAAGGAATAAACTGGCCAAATATTATCTGAAATTTGTTGATCTTGCCTTTGCACTGTTTAAACGTCTGATCGCTATGTCATGGAAGGCACCATGACCTCCTGAAGTACGGGACTGGCTTCGAACGGTGCTACGTTGGACCACGGCAGAGGCTTATGCATTAGAAAGGGATAGACGTATTCACGGGGGAGGCGGAGGGGTAACGCTTTGGGATACCTATTTAGGGAAATTGGAAGATAAATTGAGCAAACACGAGATTGGAGGAGGGACATCACCAAAGCGCCCCTACTAACGGTGGATGCACTTATTGTATACACTGCTGCTGTATGACCCGTCCCCATACTCTGTATTGTATGGATGTTCCTTTCAAATCCCAGTCCCCACCCTCTGCATGTCAGCGATGCTCCAGCCGGCCTTACAAAGATTCCTGAGATCATTGCGGAATTTGGGTGTTGGACCACCCTGAGAACAGATACCAGATGTGCCCTAACACTCAATTGGGGGACATGGATCCTGGGCTGCTTACCTCCCATCTCCCCTTGATTACTGTAAACGCGTATATAGGCCTGTGACTGACGTGTTGCAGTTGCCATGGTTGAGAGTAGCCGACGTCCTACTTCCTACACACCAAGCAGGTTTTTTGTTGTAGCATAAGGTATGTTTTATCCCTTCTTATCCCTACTTAGAGACCACACTAAGATAGATGTCATTTGATTATATTGTGATGTATCATAACTGACTGGAGACAATGACACGTGATGGGGCCGGTTTAACATGTGTTGATTGTTATACTGAATACATATGGGTCCTCCAATCTCTATGTGTCTCTCTTCATGACAACAGATGATTAAGATGCCACCAGTATATGCATGTGATGCTTTCTTACCTGCTGCAGATGAGAAATTGTTACCTATAATCTTTGATATATATTGGCGTAATTGATATTGGTTGACTACCCTGTATTGTTTGAAAAAAAAAAAAAAAAAAATATATATATATATATATATATATATATATATATATATATATATATATATATATATATATATTTTACACACCAGGTCGAACACTTACGCACCACCTAAAAAGGCAAGAGACAAATTATTCAGAACATGGGAGCCTGACATGGTCTTCAAAAGGGGTCAAGAATACAGTTATCTGGCCTTTAAAGACCTAATACAAGAAAACCATCCACTATGGGAATTATCTTAAGAGTGTACTCTATGGTTGCTTATTTATGGAAAATAACAGAGAACATCCTTAAAGCAATATCTGTACAGTAAAGTATATGTTTGTGGTGTTAAAATATATTTCAGCAATTTTGGAATTCGGGAAACCTCAAGGATGTGGTGAGGTTATGTTAAGCTTGGCACTGCTTCCAAAGAGAAATTTTACTTGTGTTAATACTGCAAGGTCTACGCAACAAAAAAACGAATCCCACTGCCACAGAGGAGAACCTTGCAGATGCTGAGTGAAGCAATTGACATAGAGCAATTAGGGTGTCTTGGACACAGTCATTTTTGTTCGCATTTTTGTTCTCCTTCATTACAATGTGCAGAAGAGAAAGAAGTGGTTTCTTTTCCATTCCAGTCAGAATTCATCTTCTAAAAGTGTTCTTGCGGAAATTGATAATGGGCAAAACCGCGGACACTGAGCATTATCGATGGTTCTGAACAGATCTTGCAATGGTTCTCCTCTCTGATAGAAGACGCCCTGCATCACCGTGGGAAACAGATACCATTCTTGATCTACCAGGTGACAAATTCATCCACTCTGCCACTCAGGGAACTTGTCAGGAGGTTGGTGACTAGAAAGATGTTCTGCTGCCCCAGTAACAACCAGACAGCCACAGCCCCGATATGGTGGTGTTATTGGCTGTGAGAACCTGAACCAGCCTCCCCTTGATGGATAGCAGGAAAGCCTTCTGGTTCAAATAAATGGCTCGAACCTTCAGTAGGTTGACTCCCCACTGGACCCCAGATGCCTCTGAGACCCACATTCCTCAGATGATCCACACCTGCTAACCAAGTAGCAACACCTCCATTACCACTGTCAGCTTTGGGTGGGAAAGGGAGAGGGGTTTGCTGCAAGGAAAATTGTGGTCGGTCAGTCACCACTGCAGATCTTGCGCTGTCTTTCAAGACCTGGAAGTCATTGGAAATACAGTCTTGATGTGAAGCCCGCTGTGATTTCCAGGTTTGAATTAAAACAATTAGGAGCAAAGCTTGAACATCCCGACTCACTTGGCGGTGGGAGAACTTTGAACATCACCATAACCAAGATCACGAAATTAATCAAAAAATTATTTTGGCTCATTTGAGGTGAATTCCAACATTGTTAGGAGTTCTCGTATTCTCTGGAGGTGGTTTATGACTGGCTGAGGAGAGCCTACCTTCAGTAGCCTATCGTCAAAGTAGAGGAATACAGGTTCCCCCGACTTTGGTAAATGAACCACAAACACCACTGCCATGGACACCCAAAGGGGGGTGAGGGGGGGGGGGGGCAGGGGTTTGGAGGAGTGGTCGAAGGGGACCATAGCAAAATAAAATTATTTCTGGCCCACACTGAAGTGTAGGTAATGCCAGAGGGTCGAAGGTCTAGGATAGACTGGAAGTTCTGGTCCTTTTCTGTCATCACATAGAAGTAGTGTGACTAACAACCTTTAAATCTCTCAAAGGTTGTTACCCGCTAAATGGCAATGCATTAGGAGTATATCCTGCAGCAGGATAGAGAGGGAGGAATGTAGGCTGGGGTGTAAATAAAAGGCAGGGCATAACTCCTATGGATAATCTGTAAGAACTATCTGTTGCACCAGATTGATCACCAATCTGGAAAGAAATACAGAATCTAGTACCCTATCAGTCAGGCGTTAACTGCTCAGGATAAGCTCAAGTGCCTTGGTGGCTGTTGTAGCAAGTGAAGAGGAGCTAGAGGACTGGTTCCCCCACTAGGCTGTGCAATGTCTGTCAGTGTTACGTTTGCTCCCCTGAAAGGACTGAGCTGTTTGCTGCATCACTGGTTATGAAAGTTGACATTAGAAAAAGGCTTACCCTTTGAGTGGTCCCTAAATTTACATAACTGACAGGGAATTGTTTTGTAGAAGTAAAAACCTCAAAAATTAAAGCACTGTCACCCTTCTTTCTGAAGCGCTGAGATACATAAAGGGCATGTATATCAGCAATGCCTGAGCACAGCCGGAAAATCTGGTTGAACTCATTGAGGTGTGTCTGTGGAGAATGACACTGGTACCAACTGCTCTGCCAATGCAATCTTAAGCCTATTTTAATCCACCCTGCCCATCAAGGATCATCTGAGCCAAAGAACCCAAAGGTCTTCCAGGACTGTCTGCAAGATTTCACTGGCCATATCGCAAAAAGCATGTGAAGAACAGCCTGACTGAAAGACTAAGTTTATGCACCACATTGCCAAGCTTTCCGAATTAAAAAATTGCTTGCCAAAATCATTAATCATTATGGATTCTCTATCGGGGGAACTGGTCAGAAATGAGTTAGGATTAACCTTACTGGTTGAAGATTGTATAATGAGACCTTCAGCAGTAGGGTGCTTGGTGAGGAAATCTGGATCACTGGATACAGTCCTGTTGTCTGGCTACCTGCCGACCGGTGGGTGGTCAAGGACATGGGTTTGACAATGTAGTCATCAAGGCATCCATGAGGCAGTCACTGAATTGGTACAGGGGCTTCAATGTTGCAGGCCGAGGTTGGATAGTCTTTGTTAGAACACCTGTCTTCGTATCAATACTGCTGGAAATCCAGTATCTCAGCTGCTCTTCTAACCATAACCTCAAATGAGGCACGTCCCTTCATTGGTGGCCCATGTAATGAGCTAAACTCTTTCAATGGAGAGGTCAAGTCCAATGGCATTTTGTGAATCAAGGTATAAGTCGTCATAAGCATAGTGAGGGGGAAACAAGCCACCCCCCACCCCACCACGATCATCAACATCATTATCCTGGATTGCACCCTGTTCAGGCACAGGATCAAAGTCAAAGATAAAAAGAAAATTGAGACTTGTAGTTGCATTGAAGGCACCTGCAGGAAAATGCCACTTTTGGCATGGTCACCCCCCACTTTTTGCCAAGTGTTGATGCCAGCTTTGATTAGAAGTGTGCTGGGACCCTGCTAACCAGACCCCAGTGCCAGTGTTCTTTCCCTAAAACTGTACCTTTGTTTCCACAATTGGCACAGCCCTGGCACACAGTTAAGTCCCTTGTAAGAGGTACTACCAAGAGCCCTGTGGCCAGGGAAGGTCCCTCAGGGCTGTAGCATGTATTATGCCACCCTAAGGGACCCCTCACTCAGTACACGCACACTGCCTTGCAGCTTGTGTGTGCTAGTGGGGAGAAAAGACAAAGTCAACATGGTACTCCCCTCAGAGTGCCACGCCCACCAACCACTGCCTGTGGCATAGGTAAGTCACCCCTCAAGCAGGCCTTACAGCCCTCAGGCAGGGTGCACTATACCAAAGGTGAGGGCATAGCTGCATGAGCACTATGCCCCTACAGTGTCTAAGTCAATCCTTAGACATTGTAAGTGCAGGGTAGCCATACGGAGTATATGGTCTGGGAGTTTGTCATTACAAACTCCACAGCACCATAATGGCTACACTGAACACTGGGAAATTTGGCATCAAACATCTCACCACAATAAACCCACACTGATGCCAGTGTGGGATTTATTGAAAAATGCACACAGACTGCATCTTAGAGATGCCCCCTGTATGTTAGCCCAACTGCTAGTGTAAGGCTGACCGGTCTATGCCAGCCTGCCACTTCCAGATGAGATTGTGACCACATGGGGTGACTGCCTTTGTGCACTCTGTGGTCAGAAACAAAGCCTGTCCTGGGTGGAGGTGCTTCACACCTACCCCTGCAGGAACTGTTACACCTGGTGGTGAGCCTCAAAGGCTCAGGCCTGGTGTTACAGTGCCCCATGGCACTACAGCCAGTGGAGATTCCCATCCCCCCGGACTAGCCCCCACTTTTGGCATCAAGTCCAGAGGGATAATGAGATAAACAAGAAGTCACCCCCTTAGCCAGGACCACCCCTAAGGCGTCCAGAGCTAAAGTGACCCCCTCCTTGAGAAATCCTCCATCTTGCGTTGGAGGATTAGGATCAATAGGGATGTGCCCCCCTCCCCAGAGGGAGTGGGCACCAGGGGTGTGTAGCCACCCTCTGGGACAGTAGCCGTTGGCTACTGCCCCCTGGCCCTAGGGGAGACCCTGAACCCAGCTCTTCAGATGCCTGACGACCTCAAGAAAGAAGGCGGACTGCTGAGCTGAAATCCCCACAGAGAAGAGAAGGAGACAACAACTGACTAGCCCCCAGCCCTACCGGCCCGTCTCCTGCTTCAATAAGCTGCAAAATAAGAAGCAACGCGTTCTGCAGGACCAGCTCCTGCTGAAAAGCCTCCAGGGGACTGCCTGCATCACCGAGGATCAAGAAACTCTAGTGGACAGCTGACCTGTCCAACAAGAAGACAAAGAAACCATCTTTAAAGGGACTCTCACCTCACTCCAGAAGCGTGAGTCCAACCTACTCTGCACCCGATGCCCCTGGCCCGTGTCCAGAGAAACCAACTAGCCAGAGAGGATCCCCAGGCGATTCAGACTACGTGTCCACCCTGGGCTGACCTCTCCAGACCCTCACGACGACTCCTGCAGAGGGAATTCTGAGGACCCCCATGATCGCGACTGCCCGGGACAAAGATGTCCTTCGCCTGGAGAAGAACTGCACCCGCAGCCCCCAGGCCTGAGAGAAACCAACCACAGGTGCAGCAATGATAAGCAGGCAGCCTTCACCCTTGCCCAGTTGGTGGCTTGCCCGATAAGCCCCCCTGCCCTGTCGGCAGAGCCTAAGTGACCCCCGGGTCCCTCCATAGAGTTCTATTGAAAACCCGACGCCCTGTTTGCACACTGCACCCAGCCACCCCAGTGCCGCTGAGGGTGTGGTTTTTGAGCCTACTTGAGGCCCCTCCTGTGCTCCTTCAAACCCCCCTGGTCTGCCCTCCAACAACGCGGGTACTTACCTGCAATCAGACCGTAACCGGAGTACCCCCTGTCTCCGTAGGGGCCCACGTTATTTTGGATCCTGTTTGACCTCTGCACCTAACCAGCCCTGTGTTGCTGGGTGTTTGGGGTTATCTTGAACCCCCAACGGTGGGCTACCTATGCACCGGAGATTAAACCTGTAAGTTTGTTACTTACCTCAAAAACTGTACTTTACTTACCTCCCCCAGGAACTGCTGAAAATTGCAGTGTCCACTTTTAAAATAGCTTTTTGCCATTTTAAAGAAAACGGAGTACATTGTTGATTACATTCAAAGTTCTAAGTAAGTATTACTATGCAAAAGTATCTTTTATTTAATGTACTTACCTGCTAAACGAATCTTGTGGTTCTAGAAATAAATTAACAAAATAATATTTTTCTATATAAAAGCCTATTGGTCTGGAGTTGTCATTGTGTGTTTTCACTTATTGCTTGTGTGTTTACAAATGCTTAACACTACCCTCTGATAAGTCTAACTGCTCTACCACAAATATAGCATTAGTATTATCTATTATTCCCTCTGTCAAGCCTCTTGGGGAACCCCTGGACTCTGTGCAAACTATATCTCATTTTGATATAGTATATACAGAGCCAGCTCCCTACAGCACCATTTTAGAGTCAGGTTGCATAACAACCAGTTGCTTTTTCATAATCATATAGCATGACATCGGTCAGCACCTGTGGAGCTGGTATCAGTGTTCGGTGATGGGAACTGGTGTTGATCTTGTGTAAGTCTGTTCCAAAATGATGGTCTCGTTAACAAGTCCCATAGGGTCAGATGGCATCAAGGTAGGGCCCGCCAGCAGTAACCCAACTGGACGTCCCTGAAGTTACATGGAACCTAAAGGTGGCACCAGAACGAGCCAAACACAGCTTTACAGCATGGCATTTTTGAAGTCCTTGATCTGCTGTGGGGTTGAGGGCAGCCCAGAGAACAATTAGTGCGCCAGGACCAACTGAGCCTTCGGTTCAGTGGTCAGTGACTTCAAAATAGTACGACAAATCTTGACACCTTCATGCCTTCTCTATGAAACCAGAGCTGCAGGATGATATAGAGGCCCAGTTCACTTTTTATGTACTTGCATTTAGGCTTTGAGTTCAACCTACCTATAGTTTTAGAGCAGGAAATGGATCAGTCACAGGAACAGTCTTGTGACCCGACCGACGAATTGGAGCAAAACCTGGGTGACGACAAAGACTAAGTCTTATGCTTGGCAGTGTACACCTTCTTCTCCTGGTGTGATATTGCTTTTGGGTGTATTAGGGCACACTGGTGTCATATTTGTGAATCATGGCCGAGCCCAGGTACCACAAAAACCACACCCTTTGTGTGGGTCTGTAACTGTTATCTGCTTCCTGGAGTTACAAAACAGCATGAATTTTCTTGATTTCGGTGGGGAAATCGTTTTCTAGCGCGCTATCTGTGTGAAGGTGCCGGAAGACTAACAAAGTTGAGAGCGGACTGCCGGTTCAGCATCAGAAGGTGGGGAAAATAAAGAACTGATGTCAGCATACTTGGGAGGTGCTTGCATACCTCAGCTGTATACAGTCAGTGTAGAGTTGCACATCGGCAACTATTGGCACACTCGGGCATTGCTGAAAAGTTCTCCAGATCCAGTTTGGTGCCATATGGATATTCTCAAGGTGAGGTATCTGTATTTAGAAGTATCCATCAGAATTGATGTTAGTGTTGCTTCTGTAAATACAACCACATGAGTCTCTTTATTGGAACAATTAACAGATTTTATTGGTTAAGCCATTGCATTTACATGATAGAAGAATTCTTATTTCAACAATATGGACCGTGAAGTAAAAATTCTGTATGTGTAACTGGATTTCAAATGGAATGAACAACAGGTGTGCATGTCTGTGCTAATTGTGAATGCTAGGTTTTGGCTAAAGTACCCTTGAAGTAAAAAACGTTGTTCAGTGGCTCATCTAATCAGAGGACTTGACTGCAGCTTGCGATGTCAAGCACAAATGGCAAAATCAGGATTTGTACTTAATACTTACTCTGACTGTCAATTATCCATTTTAGTTAGTTTTCTCTGCTTAAATAGCAGCAACACCAAATAGATATAAGTGCTATAAGATGCAATACATTTTATCAGCCACTGACCTGGGTACCAGAGCTCTGCCCTGATGCACTCGTGTCTGCTGCCCAGCTGCAGCACACAAGGCCACTGGCTCAACCTGTGGTTCACCTGGACTGACTCACCGCCTTGTGCAACTGCTGTAATTGTTGTCACAGTAATAGTTTTTTTGTAAAGTGTAATAACAGTCTAATTTTTCTGGACCCTTAGTTGTCTGCCTGCTCTGCCACCTTGCTGTGCCCTGTTGCTGCCTGTACTTGGTCATTTTTTACCCGCCGTTCTTTCGCCAATGTTTTTCACCTCCCCAGCCCTCCTTGCCAGCTCCTGCCACCTCCCAGGACTACTTATGGAGACGACTATGCAGTGGACGTGCTGCCGGCATGCCAAAGGCAAGCCCCTCTGCACCCATCTGTGCCTGGACCCCACCCAGCACCAGGAACCCTAGCCCTACTCACCCCAAAAGATACCCCTCTGTGGATCTCTGTACTCTCAACCCCAGACGCAACAACAAATGGTGCTTTGCATCACCCCACCACACAGCAGGACCATTCACCTACACCCACTGCCGATACTACTCCACCCCAGAACTGACTGCCATCAATGCCACCAACACCTCACTGTTCCCGCCGACTGAAATGGCCTTGGAGCAACTCAGGTGCATCCTATCCTGCGCAACGCCACATTGCTCTGTAAACACACAACCAAACTCTGGGATATCATCTCCACCCTCACCCCTGATGTAACCTTCATCACAGAGACCTGGTTCTCCCCCGACTCGGCCCCGGACATCTCCATGACAACACCCTCCAGTTACGAAATTAAACACCTCGACCGCACAAATAGGCACTGAGGCGGCATCACCATTATACACAAGGAATCAATCACCTGTGCTTTCACCAACGACGAAACCACACCCATCATGGAACACATGAACTTCCAGCTCCATGCCGACTACACCACCACCAAAGGGACCTTCGCATACAGACCACCAAGAACTGGCCTCAGTGATGCCATTACTGAATTCATCACCCTGCTCGCCATTGAATCTGAACACTACGTCTTCCTGAGAGACCTCAACTACCACCTGGATGACCCCACCTACACCAACTCCACTGACCTACTGGAAATTGGCCTCAAGCAGTTGGTCAAGGGTCCCAGGCACAAAGCAGGACACACGCTGGACACCATCTTCACATTCTGCAACAGAATCAGCTACAGCCAAATTGTGGAACTCACCTGGTCGGACCACTACATCGTACACTTCACCCTCGCCGGATCCCCCCCCCAGTACCGTCCCCATCCACCACAGTGCCCCCTCCCGCGAATGGACCAAGGTCACTCAGCAGCAGTGAACCAACACCCTCAACACCTCACAGCCCAACATCACCACCAATGGATCAGGCAGTACAGAACTTCAATGATTAGATCTTCAGCGCCGCCGACCTAGTCATCCTGACCAAACCGGCCAAAACCCACAGAACCACCAAAAAATCTAGCTGGTACACTCCGGAATCAAAACGCAGGTGCAAACAACTGAAGAGAAGATGGTGCATGAGCAAGAACCACGCTGACCAAGAGACCTTCAGAACAGCCTTCAAAGACCACCAACACCAGATCAAACTGCAAAAAAAAAAAGGCCCTGACCCTCTGGATCGAGAATAGCACCAACCAAACCAAGGAACTCATCACCATTGTCAGAGTTTGCCTGCCCATCAACCATCGAAAACTCCACACCTCTCCCCCTCCCCCCTGCAAGAACCCTGCGATGCCCTCGCTGACCACTTCCACAACAAGACACAAATCATCTTCAACTCTTTGAACTTCCCAGCATAGCATCAACCTCCACCTTCGACCACCCGCTCAGCGCATGGGAACAACTCCGCACACTGAACACGATCATACTCATGAGCTCCATCCACTCGGGAGCACCCATTGACCCCAGCACCCACAGGATCTTCAACCTTGGAAGAAACAAGATTGGCTGCCAACTCACGACCATTCTCAATGCCTCGTTAACCACAGCCACTTTTCCAGAAGCCTGGAAACACAGAAAGATCAGAACCCTCCTCAAGATGTTCTCTGCAGACCCCAGCGAACTCCAGAATTACCACCCAATCTCTCTGCTCCCGTTCTCTGCCAAAGTCTCGAAGAAGGCCATCAACTTTCAACTCACCAAACACCTAGAGAGAAACAACCTGCTAGGCCCCTCCCAATCAAGCTTCAGAGCCAATCACAGAACTGAGGCAGGTGTGATCAGCGCAACTGATTATATCCGAGCCCTGCTCTACAGAGGCGAAGCAGCTACCCTGATCCTGCTCAACCTCTCCACTGCCTTGAACACTGTCTTCCCACCACACACTGATCAACTGACTACGCCAGATTGGGATCACAGACGATGCGCTGAGATGGATGGCATCCTTATTCACGGGACGCACCCAGACAGTTCCCCCCCCACCACCCCTTCACCTCACAGGTCAAGCACACCATCTGCAGAATCCCCAAAGGCTCCTACCTAAGTCCAACACTCTTCAATGTCTACTCGCCAATAATTGCGAATATTGTGAGATGGCACAATATCAACATCATCTCCAACTCTGATGTCATGCAGCTCGTCTTCTGGCTCTCAACAGACCCCACCAAGACAAAGACCAGCTTCCAGAACTGTACGAAGAATGTTTCCACCTGGATGAAGGACAACTGCCTGAAGCTTAACACAGACAAAACAGAGGTTCTGATCTTCAGCAGTCACTCAACCCTCTGGAACGACTCCTGGTGGCCAGCAGAACTCAGACCCACCGCCACACGGAAAGATCATGCCAGCAACCTCGGCATCATTCTTGACAACAAACTCTCCATGGAATGCCAGGTCAACGCCGTTTTGGCAACCTGCTTCCACACGCTCTGCAAGTTTTTTTAAATGGTTCGCCATCAGCAAGAGGAAGACAGTGACGCAGGAACTCATCACTAGCCATCTGGACTATGGCAACTCACTCTACGCAAGCACCACAGCAAAGACTCCAGACCACCCAGAATGCAGCTGCCAGTTTGATCCTCAACCTGCCCAAGAGAACCCACATCACCCAAACCAGACCCTGAAAGACCTCCATTGGCTCCTGATCCAGAAAAAAATGCCACTTCAAGCTCCTGACCCATGCCTACAAATTCCTCCATAACCAGGGACCAGGCTACCTGAATCGCCTCCACCAACCGACCAGGAACCACCACTAGGCACACATCGCCCTTGCAAAGATACCACGCATACACCACTGCTACGTCAGAGGATGTTCGTTTCCCCACCTCGCTGCCAAAGCCTGGAACGCCCCCTCTCTCTCTCCGCACCCTCGCTGACCCCATTCAGAAAGGGACTGAAAACCTGGCTTTTCGAATAAACACCTGCAGCAAGCACCTGGATACCCACACTCAGGTGACAAGCTGGCTATACAAATAAGACAAGATTGATTAATCAGCAAATGCTACAAGAATTTGGGCAATAGTCCTACCACTAAATTTCAAAAGGAATTTCTTCAGGCAGAGGACATCCCTGAAAAAACACTATCACTGAGGTTTTGAATGAAATAGAACTCACAAATAAGAGTAATATGAGGGGATCTGGCATTTCAATTTTGTGTATTTTCAACAAATAGGTCTTCCATCCGAAGTTGATGTTCTATTCTTGATCCATTTATAGTGAGTCAGGTGTACGGATTGTATTATCAAGGTTTATACAAGCCTCTTGTTAGCCGATCTGAACCAGAGACAAAAGGACAAGATCATCACGTCGTCACACTGCTGATCCTAACATGTACTGACCACAGAGGATAGCTATCCATTTTAATCTGGAGGTCAGGTAAAATTTTCATATAAAAACAAAGTAAGTGGGGTGCTGATATATTAGACTGTGTAAAGCATTGATTTAGATGCCTAGACTTAGCCAGTGTGAATTTTTATGTGCACTCACATGTTTGAATGAAACTCAATCAGCAAGGAAACATCAATAGCTCATGATTAGAGTTGTGCCTCTGTAGGAGTCTTTTTAATCTCATTTAGGCCATTGTGTAGTCTAAATAAGTTATAATTCCAATAAATTATTAAATGCTTTTTCACAGCGTTCAATTGTCCAACAAAAAAGTAGTTACTCTATATAAACGTTTTGATTACACATTTGCATAAAGTCTGCATTTGTACACATTAACTTCCTCACATGGTAGGTGTTTGAGAAGAAATAGTACTATGCAATCGTGACTGAGGTTATAAAAAATAATATAAGACCTGACTCAGAGTTTGCGGGACAGGTACTCCGTCACAAACATGATGGATACCCTGTCTTTCCTGTTACAGCGAGTCAGAACCTGACTCAGAGGGCCGTGGGGTTAAGTAGTAGCTACTCGGCTCAACCTTGGGGGTGAGGCCTTTTGCTCCTGATGTCCTTGGGCCCCCGACCTACTACTAATCCTGAGGAAGAATCCTTTTGGCACTTCACTCTGATTGGTATGCGGGTCAAGCAGTCCAAAGCTTCTTGGGGGACGCTAGACAAAGGGGGAGGTGAACACTGGCTCATAACTCAAAATACGTTCAGTGGTAGCAATAAATGACTGTCCAGTCAAATATTTGAATTTATGAAAAAAGGAGTATTATACACCAAGACAAAGTAAAATACAGCATTCACAAACAATACACAGTCCCCCTGAGGTCAGGGCTCCAGTGCTTTATTGGCCTGTTCCTGAGTCCCACTCTCTCTCGCTAGCGGTAGAGGGTATTTCACAATCCCTATAGACGACATTCAAATTAGTACCCACTAGCAGTCTGAGTCTCAGAAGTTTCACTCTGACTTCAATAAAAGTCAAAAGTGTTCCAGCATCAAAGTGCTATGTGGCAGGCAATGTTTGCCGGGCACCTCTGGCCCGTTAATCAGTATTAACAGCACCAAGAAGACCTGCACGACCAGAGTATCCAAGCACACCTCCTTTGAAGGTGCTGACGCTGATGGCTCCATTGAGTATCACGCACACAGCCCTGCAGGACAGCAATGGATGTCCTCACGTTCCTCACATGCAGTCGTGCAGGGTGTACTTAACACTCCTCCAATGCTGGTAAATTTTCTTGGATCCTCCACACAGATGGGGGTTGGGGTGGAGGGTAATTAGTTGCTTCTTGTGCAGATCCTCAGTAGGGGCTTGGGCCCGCACCGGTTACCATGGAGGCTTCTTCCTCTTGACAATGGTCTCAACCAGACCGCACTCCTTGCCTTTTTCTTGGTAGTCCAACCTACCACCCTGGGTCACCAACTTCACTCCACACACAGGCTATGACCCACCGGCACAGCAGTCATCTTTATGTTGCCTCCACCTGTTACACAGGGTTGCGGACTTCACTCCGCACATGGCCCGATTGGCAGTAATCTTTATGGTGGCCCAACCTGGCAAGGGTGGTTGCCAACTTCCATCTGCACGCTAGCTATGACCCAATCAGTGTAGAAGCCGTCACCCTGCTTCAGAGATACAATGACCAGAATCTCCCACAGGACTTCGCTGCCTGAAGTTCTCTTCTTTTCCTTACAGAGTGCAACAGCCTTGGCAAGCAGGAAGGACTGATGCTTCAGGCTTGAGGGAGAGGAGGTGTTTAATTCACCGATTGATGTCCTCTCAACCAGCCTCTAGTCCTGGTCACTGACAGAAGTCTTGTGGAGCTCCTTCTCCTTGTAAAGCCCAAGTGATTGCTTGACAGTTGACAATTTTGGGGCCCTCGAGCTCCCCTATTTATAGTCCACTTCTAGGCACCAAATGTGATTTAGGGTCTGAGTATCTGAAATGTAAGTTGGGTGTCAGATTCCTTTTGATGTGCCCTGTCCTCAGCCCTGCCCCTCCTCCAGAAAGCGGTGTTTCACAGCAGGAGTGACTACAAATCTAAAAGCCCCACAACACAGGCCATTGGGGTGACTAGAGGTTCACACCTGGATGACAGCAACAATGATATGTGTAACAAAAGCTTTCCCCAGGCCCTGAGCTCTACTCTTCATGATTCTTATCAGTCCCATCTTCCTTTAGGGATATGCCTGGGTCCCTTTCCAGTGACTACTCTCTGAAACAAAGAGCACACTTGAAGTATACAGCAGAGCCTGGTTCTCCCATCCTCTAGTGCAGTAGTTCCCAAACTGTTCACCACAGCACCCTGGTGCACCGCCAATACCAGTCAACATCGCTGCAGTTGGAGTTGCCGAGCTGAGTCCATTATGAATAAGGCCCCCTGTTTTCCGTTTTTACTGATTTTTACAGATAAACACAGACAGAAAAAAAAGTGTTTTATGTCCGGATTTATTTTTAAAAATGGAAAAATACAGAAAAATCTGTTTCTTTTGATTGACTTTTCATACTGTTTTCATCGGTTCCAAGTCAACCGCTGGGCAGATAGGTGGCATGGAGAGCTTAAAAACAAGATGAGATTTCCTTACATTGCAACATGTGTCAACATGCATTTGAAGTATAATGCTAATATTTACCTGTGGGTGGACTGTTATGTTAAATTTGGCTGCTTAATTTGCTAAAACACAACAGGCTTCAAAGTACAAACACGTTTATTAGTTAATTAAATGTGGAAATACACCATTTTACACCTTCATTTATTCACAGAACACAAAATAAATATGGATAAATATTGATAAGATGGACAAAAAATAAATATGGATAAATACAGACGGAAATGTAACAAAAATAAATACCAAGAAACCGGGAGCCCTAATTATTATGAATTATTACGGCCTCTGGAGTGCAGGCCGGGTGCGCTGCGTCTGGTGACCAAAAGGTGGTGCACTTGCTGCATTTTAGCGACACACCGGCGAGCACGAAGCGTAAAAGCACTCAATCTTCCAGTATCTCAGTCCAAAGTTATTTAGTAATGGACCGATAATTCAAAATAGATGGAGGAGCAAATCAATGTATACAAATAATTGTGACAGAAAACAATTTACCTGAAAATAAAAAAAGAATATCTACTATTTTGAAATCACTTTGTATCACGGTTACGGGTCGAAAAAAACAAATCATGAATAAAGGTCCCATAATAAACCAGAGTGCCAAAAAAGAAAACACTCTTACAAAATAACAGACAAGCACTGTGCCTTAATGTGAATTACGGCATGAAGCATTTGCGGTTTTGGTTTCATGGAGGAGGAGCGCCAGTCACAAAGAAATTGATAAGCGGCAGAGGAATCAGTGGTAAAGATACGTAAAGGGGCCGGGGAAAAACGAGCTTTAGATGTGGGAAAAAGTGTTAAAGCAAAAAACGAGGGAATAAGAGTAAGCACTAGTGTGAAGAAAAGTAAACAGTGGGAGACCTCTTAAAAGAAATAAATAAAGCCAAGTAGAAGGTATAGGCAAATTTGAAAAGAACAGAGAGATATGGATAGAATGTAGTGTTCCCTCATTGAAAAAATACAATTTCAAATTAACATCATTTTTATTAGACAATTAAAACTATAAACAGTGATACCATACGGTTGTAAATTTCCGTTTGAATATTTGTCAAACAGCGCAAGCTTAGAAGAGAAGACTGTAAACCTATGGGTTTGTGGGGTCAAAAGGGGAATGGTGGGAAGCTGGATGGTAGGGGCGGTAGAGTGGAGCGATGCCAACCAGGGTTTCCAAGTCAGATAAAATGAGTAGCATAGTTGTGTTAATGCAAATTACTTCATTAAAATTATTAATGAATGTTTATGTGTTCTAAATAATGAATTTGATAGAAAATGATTAACGTAGAAAAATAAGGTGCACATTTGAAATTGTGACCTCGGAGAATGGCCACCAGAATTCACGAAATGTACTAAATGAGTGATTAACATACATGGAATATGGAAAACATATTAAAATTATGTAGTAATATGTCATATTGAGAGTTATAACCTATGTCTTGCAATAATTGTAGGCCTTAACTTAGCGAGTGTCTTGGCCTAGTCTTGCCAGGCCTCATGCAGAAAGCTGAATTTCTTAGCGTCTAATAGAAAAGTGCTGACGAAATGAACTCACCGTAAACTGCTCATTGTTTTAATAAAATGTTTAACTAGACCTTTTTGTGAGAACCGGACAGGAGATGATGATTCCTGAAAGTATTGAAAAGAGTGTAATGCGTGCTAGATGTACTTTCCCAAAACTCGAACAATGAAGGCACAGACTGGAGAAGAAGATGCAATATTTTTAATACCTGACCAGCTGGGTGATGAGGACATCATAAAGCAGACCAATCAACAAAATGTGAAATATTAGAATACATAGATTTGTAACAGTACAAACATTGGGTAGAGTCATAACTTGTGACTAATTGACCAATTGGAAATTGGGGGATAGCCTGGGTAACTTCAATATAACAACGTGACAGAGAGACGAGACATCAGATGTTAGATGCTACGGGAGCAAGACTGCGAGATCGTAGAGGTGATTTGAGATTCTGTCATTAGGCACACACTCTTTGAGAGCCTGATGTGAGGTTGATTGACTGATGACCTGAAGACGAAGACTGACTCTGTTGCTGATCCATACCGAGGATAGGTAGATATGACAATGTGACTGAATTATATTTTTGTGTCTTTCCTTTCTAGGTACCAACTGCGCTGTTTAAATAGTACTCTTAGATAGATGTTTTCTAAATTCCAGTTCCTAAACTGTTTTTGCATGAAGTCCCACATGCTGATGCTAATCTGGGTTAGATGAGGTTTTTCTTATATGACGATTGACAGATTCAGAGACAAATGGTTGACGGACTGTTTTGCTGGATTCTATGATTAGAAAAGATCTATTGCCTTTGTTTCTTCTCTTGACCTATGTTAATGCTTTAGAATACGCTTTGATGCAAGATTTGATTAGATATGTTTTTGGCGCCTTCTAATAAATTAATACAGATTTCGATTGGATTGCGGTTGAATTAATCTCATGACTTAGTATTGTAACTAAAAGGGAAATAAAATAATTAAAAAGTATAACGAGTTGTGGTTATTCATGACTGAAAGGACATGGGGTGAGGTTTATTGATTTTTATTAATGATGAATAATGTTTATTGAGTTTTGTGAATTGACTATTGGGAACACCGACGATACCCTAGCTAGGATACTCCATGCGAATCCAAAGATTCATCGACCCTTGTAAGTTTACTTATTAAGGACCAGGCGCGCTATCAGGTTTTTGGTAGCAGCTTGATGGTTAGTTTCCTTGGAGAACTAGTTAGGTGATTATGGTGGTAGTTTAAGATTGGTTAGTTATTCATTATTGAGATTTGGATTTTGTTTTCTGAAATGACAATTGTAGCAAAGATGATGTCCCCTTAAGCCCAGAAATGACTTACCCAAATCCTGGAGCCCACTAGTGGAGTTGGGTATGTTCTCCGCGTTTTAGTGATAGTGTGAGAGTGATAGGTTGCGCTTGCACAGCTTATGCAAATCGCAGGTGAATTGTGACGTATGTGAGGAAAGTTAGGGAGTCTGCGTACTCCAGATGAAGTTTTAGTAGGGGTGTGCGTACTCTGCAGTATGAGAGTAGGGAAGTCGTCGAACTTCATATGTGTGTGGCGCTTCGTGATCAAAAACTGTCCACATGGTTGCTGATGTACGGACCCTGCGTGGTCTATGACTCCGGAGTATATTGACAAGTGTAGGGGACACTTGGTTATATGTTGTAATCTGTTTGATTTAGTAGGTTAATCAGGTGAGGTCAACAAGTCGGTGTGAGAATTAAAGTGGACGAGAGAAATTTTCAACTGAGATTTGGCGAGTCCTATGTGCACCAGGACAGACCCATTGATCAGTTGAGTAAAATTTGCGGGTCAAATTTTGCTTGCGAGTGAGGGAGACCGAGAAAGAGGAATAACTGCATGAGCGAAAGGGCCATCAGTGAAAATCCGTAAGGTCTCTAAAGCGACTGTGTTACCTTCCTGTAGTAAACCGGCAGATTTGTTATTGGCTAGTGCTCACAATAATTTGCATTTGTTTTGTGTGAATTGAAGTTAGGATGATGAGCCACAAGACTTTATCAGCCGCAGTGTGTGTGAGTGCGACGTCATTGGAGCCGCGCTGGGACAGGTTGGTTAGTGAGAAGGGTCACGCACCGATTGGCAGCAGTCTGAGAGGCAATTGTTTGAGAACGTGGGTGAAGGGAATCGTGGGAGTAAAAGTAATTTCCTGATTTGATTAGAATATCCAAAAGTAGAAAAGATGAAAAGATTAAAGCTTTTCAAGGCGCTTAAGAGCGCCCTGAAGGGAGATACATACATTAAGGTGGCTGTGGGGGAGCCTACCCCACCGGAAAATTCTCTGGCTTATGTTGTGATGGAGGAGCGAGGTGTCGCGCCGTGTCTTTGGTTAAGGCAATGGTGCAAACTGATAAAGAAACAAGGAGCTTTAGCGTTTCCTGAGCATGGAACGTTTAATTTGAGAATTTTAGATCAGTTGCGGATGGCATTGTATGAAACAAGGCCCCTTCCGAGACCAGCACAGTTTGAGGCATTAGCAGTTTGGGAGCTGATAGCAAGACAGCAGCAAGAAATAAAGTTCCAGAGGAGAATAAGAAAAGTAGAGAAGTCTCTAGCGGAAGCAAGATGGGATTGGGGACAGAAGAAGTGGAGGACAGTGACATTGCAGGATGTTAAGTTGTTTCCTGCTATTACGGAGGAAGAGGAGACGGAAGGGACAAAAGAGACTAGCAAAAATGATAAGGGTTTGGCTCAGAGTAAAGAGACGAAAAAGGCTTCCAGAGTAGAAGATTCAGATGACGAGGACCTTATTACTCAGATACTGAGGGACCAACCTCCACCATATGCCACCGCATGAAGGGGGTCCAAGTACTAGTTCAGCTCTAACTGCCCCGGCACAGGCAATGGGGACAGTGAGCCCAGTACAGGTTGACATTGGGCAGGTACAAGGCGTGGTGCAGAGTACTCGTAATGTGATGACTGATTCAGTAGTCCAGGGACAGATGCATCCGCCACAGATACAGAGAATTTATCCTGAAGTACTGATTCTTGAGACAACTTCAAACTTAGTGGTGGCTTCGGAACAAGTAGTTCCAAGACCAAGGCTGGTCCAGACTGAGCCGACTCCGATATTGATACCCCAGGCACAACCACAGGGTATACCGAGGTTCACACCATTAAGAGGGACACTGTCAGATTTGACTCCGACAATGAATCAGAGTATGGGAGTAACTTCCACAGAAAGCAGGAGCTAGAGCAGCTCCAGATGCAATATCGCTGCCAAATACTGATGGTCCAGCGGTACCATTGTTTGCGCAGAAGAAATCAAAAACAGGCGAACAGGTTGAAATGTCACAGAGCCTCCTGAGGAGTGGGGTGAGAGAACATGTGCAGGTAGTCTCTTACATGGGTCAGACCTTTGATGGATCGAGGTCACTAATGGATCTCAGTCCATTAGTCGCACTTCCCAATGCTGTAAATACCCCAAGTGTAAGTCAGAGCTTGAAGCTCCTGACACCGCAACCTCCAGGTGCAGTGGTGCAGCAGGTGCCATCACCAAATGCGAGCAACATTACGTTACAGGGATTGACAGCACAGCAGCTGAATGAGTGGTTAGATTGAGTACGGAAATAACTGAACTGGTTGAAGGATCAATGGGGGTGAATAAGATAGAATCCTATACAGAAGAAGAGCTGAGATAATTATGTCCGAGAATCACAAGAGAGGTCGGTAAGATACATCAGAGATTAGCAGAATTAGCACAAAAACATGATATTGAAATTGGGAAAACAAAACATTTGAAAAGGAGCTACAAGTTAGATTTTGAGGCAAAGGATTTTCAACACATGAGGTCAGCCGGAATGAAAGCACATCTTAAAGAATTATTGCAGAGTTCTCAGATATGAAGCATTAGAAAAGTGGGAAGGCAGATGGGCAAAGAAGGATAAGAGGAAACAAGATTCACAAGAAGGGTCGAAAAGTGCACAGACAGATAAGGATCTAGTAAAACTTTTACCAATGAGGGAGATTCCAGAAGGGCAGTTTGTTCATGTTCCTTGGCACAGGAATGATATTCTGTCATTCAATAATGATTATTCAAAATTGAGGGAGAAAGCAGTTGAATGGTACCAGCAGACAGTTAGGTCTGTGAAGCTTTCGAAATGTCTGTGGGAAGACCTGAATACTTTATTGGAGTCAGTAGTTCCAGGAGATTTGTGGATTGAATGCAAAAGAGCTGTAGATTGGCCGACAAGTGAACCAGAAAGGGACAGAACTACTGGTGCACCATCACCTGAAGTAATGAAGCATTATTATAGAGTGATTGAGTTCCTGAAGACAAGAATTTTGCCTAAAAATATTGATTGGCAAAGGATTGACAGGACAGTACAGGAGGTAAAGGAATCAATACATGCGTACTATGAGAGATTGTTGAAGGCGTTTAAGGATTACAGTGGTAAAGAAGCGATCGAGCCAAAAGACATGTTGCATTTTGTGCTCAGGTTTGTGGAAGGACTGAGACCTGAAATAGGACAGATGATTAAGAGTCACTTGATTTGTTGGCAAGGGAAGCCGATTGATGAGGTGTTGCAGTATGCAAAATACTGTAGTGATGAAACTAAGTTGAAACATAAAAAGCTGAAGGAGAAAGCGATGGTGATGCAGATTAAGGCAGCTCAAACAGGAGTGCAAGGGACTTTTGGCCAGCAGATACCACAGCAGTAGGGAACTGTCATGTTCCAACCTCAGATGAGAGGTAGGGGCCGTGGAGTCAATATAAACCGTGGCCCGGATCGGAGTACTGTAGTGGTGCAGAATGATATGCAGGGGATGAAGATGATGTTACAGTGTCACATTTTCGGAGCCGTGGGACACTGGAAGCGGGAGTGGCCAACAATGGTGCAGGAAGGTGTCGTTCAGCAAAGTGGTGATGTCCAGAATGAGAGGTCTTAATCCAAAGTTTCAGAATAATGTGAATCAGAAGCAGAATTTTCAACCCATGCAGCATGTGCAAATGCCTTATGAACAAATGACACAGTTACAACCAATGCAGCAGCAGGTTCCTATGGTACCTAGACAGCAAATGCAGATACCTCAAGCCCCGATGGAGCAGCAACAGGTTAGGCTTACTCAACAGCACACGGGTCAGAGACAAAGACAGAAGTAGTAACTCCGTGCACCAATTCCCATAACACAGTGAGAATGAAATAAATGTTGAATGGATGAGTGATAGTTCGGATGAGGAGCCATGCATGCTTGCAGCCTCCTTAGAGGTAGATCAGAGAGGACCTTTTGTGAAAGGAAGAATGATGGGTCATAAGGTCTCATTTCTGGGGGACACAGGAGCTCCACGCTCCACAGTGAGGAGTGCAGAAGTTCCGAATTTACCTCTTTCAGGAAGAACAGTTCAGGTTGTGGGGGTAGCGAATAAGCATTTGACAAATCCGATCACAGATCCAGTACAAGTCGAGATTTACAACTTCCAGGGACTGCATAGGTTTGTAGTCTGTGATTCAAGTCCAGTATCCCTACTGGGAAGGGACTTATTGTGTAAGACCAAATGTTCAATCTCTTGCTCAACTGCTGGGATAGAGATTCAGACAAATAGTGATGATGAAGAAGAATTAACTCCAGAAACAGAGTGAAACTGCCAATGAAGATTACCCTTTGATTGAGTTTTTCCCGATGTTTACAGTAAATGATCTTCATTCAGATTTGCAGGGAACCGTACAAGAAAACGTGTGAAATCTAACAGGTAAAGAAGTGGGTCTGATTAAGGGAGTAGAGACGATTAAGGTTACTTTGAAACCGAATGTAGTGTTTCCGCAGCTTCCATAGTACAACATGGCACAATATGTCCTGATGAAAGTAGCACAGATAATTGGAGACCTTGTGAAGCAGGGAGTCTTGAAAGAAGTGCTGAGCAGCCCATGTAATTCACCAATAATGAGTTTGAAAAAGCCATGGGGGAAAGTATGAATTGTGCAGGATATGAGAAAGGTAAATGACATGGTGGTCAAATATTGTGCTGTGGTGCCAAATCCAGCAGTAATAATGTTCCAGATTCCATGTGAAGCAGAATGGTTCACAGTATTTGACTTGTCACAAGCCTTCTTTTCTGTGCCTCTTCATGAAGATAGTCAGTTTCTCTTTAGTTTCACATTCTTAGACAGAGGCTATAGTTGGTGCAGACTTCAAGGGTACATGGAGTCACCAACCTTGTTTAACCAGATCTTGAAAAAGAACCTGGATTAATTGGAATTGCTGTTTCAATCAACTCTAGTACAATACATTGCTGATTTGCTGATTGGATACAAAACAAGGGATGTGTGTAAGTATGACTCAATTGCCCTATTGAATCATTTGAAAAAATGTTGTCATAAAAAATTGCAGTCCTGCCAGTAGGTAGTGAAATATTTGGGTCACCAGATTGAGAAAGGGTCAAGGAGAATTTCCAGAGAAAGGATCACAATGATATTGCAGAGAAGTCCCCCGACTTCACAGAGAGATGTCAGGATGTTTCTAGGAATGGTGGGTTATTGTCATCAGTGGATTCCAAATTTTGCTGAGATTTCAAAGCCATTGCAGAAACTGACACATAAGGATGTCACTGATCCCATAACATTAGACCAGGAACAGATGAGTGTTCACTGAGTTGAGAGAGAGTTTGTGCAGAGCTCCAGCTTTAGGATGCCTGATTACACTAAACCATTCACATTGTTTTGTTATGAACGTGATGCATGTTCTTTGTCTGTTTTAACACAGGTCCATAGAGGTGCTTATCGCCCAGTAGCTTACTTTTCAGCTACCTTGGACCCAGTTGCAGCAGCCTTACCAGGTTGTTTGCATGCAGTTTCCGCAGTTGGTCAAAGTCTCTCACATTGTGAGGGAGTAGTGATGAGATATCCCCTGACCGTAATGGTCCCTCACTCAGTTGATATTTTACTGACAAGGACAAAAACTCAGTATTTGACTGGTGCCAGCCTAACAAGGCATGAGACTAGCATTTTAGGCGCTCCAAATGTAACATTGAAAAGATGTACAGTGCCGAACCCGGCAACTTTACTTCCAAACAATACTGCTGAAATTAAAAAAGAGGAAGACATTGAGCATGATTGTCTCGAGGTAACAGAGTTGTGCACAAAACTGAGACCCAACATCAGAGATACTCGATTGGAAGAAAATGACCAAATTGTCTTTGTTGATGGTTCATGTCTCAGAGATGGTGCAGGAACATTGAGAGCAGGCTATGCTGTGTGCACAATTAAGGTACTTTAGAAGCTTCATGGCTTCGAGGAGTATATTCTGCACAAGTTGCAGAATTGGTTGCTCTGTCTAGAGCGTGCCATGTATCTGCTAGACTGAGAGTCACTACCTATACAGATAGCCAATACGGATTTGGAATTGTTCATGATTTTGGTCAATTGTGGTCACAAAGAGGTTTCCCGACCTCTATTGGTTCACAGGTGAGAAATGTCGAAAGAATAAAAGAGTTGCTGAATGCAATACAATTGCCTGAAGAAATTGGCGTGGTGAAATACAGTGCACATCTAAAGTCACAGGACTACGTGTCACTGGGAAATGAATATGCGGATCAAGCCGCAAGATTTTGAGCGTTGAACTGTATATTGTTCAAAGACAAGTGGGAATTGATGTCTGAAGAAGACACTATGTGTACAAGTTTCGCATTAAAAGTAATTGACACAATGGAAGAATTGAAAACTTTGCAAGGTAATGTTGACAAGGAGGAGAAAAGGTCATGGCTTAAAATGAAGTGTGTCCAGAGACAGGATGAGCTATGGGTATCAGAAGAAGGTCAAATGGTTTTGCCAAATAGTTTACTGTCACAAATGGCGAAGTACTATCATGGTCAGGCACACATTGGGAGGGATGCCATGGTTTGTTCGTTTAAAACTGATTGGTTTAACCCCAAGTTTAGACAAGCAGCAGAAGCAGTATGCCATCGCTGTGTTGTTGGTCAGCAATTAAATGCGGTGAAAGGGACCGTGGTGAACTTGAGCCACATTGGAATAGAAGGAGGTCCATTCAGCAGAATGCAGTTGGATTTCATTGAAATGCCTGTGTGTGGAGATATGAAACACGTGTTGGTGATTGTGTGCATTTTCAGTCACTGGATTGAAGCGTAACCTATAAGAAGGAATGATAGCCTCATGGTAGCAAAGCTGTTGCTTAGGGAGTAGATACAATAAGTAAAAAGTATATCTCTCTCCTAGAAATATGAAGGGACAATTGAAACTGACACAAAAAAGCCTTAAATGATACGTGCAGAGTGTTTTTATTTTTTTTATGATCAGACCATAAATAAATGAGCAAAAATCATCTAATTCATACAAAATATGTAATCAAAATTATACATAGAACACCCCCTTAACCAGATCAAAACACAAAACAATTATTCAAATAGACAGACAAGGACCATATACGACTACAAACACGTAGAACATGTAACAAACATATAGACAACATCAAGACACCGGAATCACAAGTAATGACACATAACAGGATATCTCAAAAACAAATAGTAGATCGTAAATCTTCTCTCAAGACACATGTAAATCTCATGTATAAATCATAATAAAAAACAATTAATGCGTGAATCATCTCCACATCGTCTCAAATGGTAAGCTCAGAGTCCATGCAACCAATAAATGGTTGGTATCTCAGAAATCAATGCTCATAACCTCAATATAGAATTCTCACTGATGAAGCTTAATCCGGTATGTCTTAGAAGTGAAGTTCTTTTGGAGAAATATTACTTCATCTGTTTATGAGTTGTCATTCCTGCCAATGCGCATTTCGGTGGGCTTACGCTTCCGAAAAGTGTTCATGCTGCAGACGGCCACCTTCATCAGGGCATTAAATCCATTATTGCACATAGCATCATTTCTTCAAATCTATGTGTGAGTAGAAAACAAAGATATCCATCTATCTCAATCATAAATAAATATACAGGGGGCATCTAAAATATAGATCTGTTACCATGTGTGTACACCGGAATATGTGAGTAAAATGGCCTTCAAGGTCACCAAAATACTACCGTAAAAGGACAGCCATAAGAAACCTCGAAATATAAGGAAGTTCGATTCAAGGGCCTGCATAGCGTCATCTCTGTGGCTATCTTCTTTGTTTGCTCTAACCCGCTAAGAATATTATATATATTCTTTTTGTTTACACTTTTTCGGGCCCTGTCACTGCATGAGTCTTCAGAACTTAATCTTTATATTTCACAAGGTTTGTCATGGGTCTAATCCTCTTTGCATGCAGGGCCATTTTCTGCTCTTCATTCTTTGAGGCAAGAGTCCGTTGCAAGTAATGATGCTATAAGCTGCAATTTTTTCAGCATTGACGCTATGCAGGCCCTCGAATCGAACTTCCTTATATCTCGAGGTTTCTTATGGCTGTCATTTTACAGTAGTATTTTGGTGACCTTGAAGGCCATTTTACTCACAGATTCCGGTGTACACACATGGTAACAGACATATATTTTAGATAGGACCATGACATAGTATTGGTTAGAGGATTCTTTGAACCTACACTAACGTTTGGGATGGCTTATGCACATTAAAACAATCTAACATGCTTGCTTACACCTTTGGAGAAACGCTTCGTAGGTCATACTAACGATAGGAGAAAAGCATTAAAAGAGAAATTAGAGAAAGTCTTAGAGAAAAGGACGCAAGGGAAACTAGCTTTAGAATAATTACATGTAGGGAAGCTTTGTATATATATATATAGACCGAAGTCGCACACTGACACTTTATTTGTGGGTACGAGTGAATGTAGGCATGTGTTTCTGTTTCAGAGTAAATGGACATTTATGTTGAATGGTTAGGACCCTGCGATTCCGGGGATCTACTATATTTGTTGAGTAAATGCTTATTACCATCTTCCAAGAGGATGGAATGGGACATGTTATTTGGGGCCAGCATTCCCAAAGATTTACCAGATAGAGGATTTGAAAAAGTTTCCAAAATTGACTGAATTACATCATAAGAGACAGAGGAGGGAGTCTTATCCTGCGATAGTGGGAGATACATTTGGTGCGGTGATTCCTTCACTGGGAGTCACCCTGAACTCGATCAAGACATGAAAGTTGTCTATTACTGTGGATAACATGCTGACAAATTTTACAGGGGCAATAGTCCTGATAGATACTGAATTGGCTGCGGAAAGAGCCATGACTCTTCAAAATCGTCTTCCTTTAGACATCCTTCTAGCGAAGGATGGCGAAGTCTGTAAAATGATTAACTCTAGGCATTGCTTTTCGTATAATCCTAACAACAGTAAGGAGATAAGAGATTTACTTACTAACCTGACTAACTCAAGTAGTGATTTGAAGGAACCAGGTGTGTGGGAAAAGGTAGGAAAAGGATTTGCTTCAGTAGGAAAATGGCTTAGTAATATTTGGAATGGGGTACTACTAAAAATCATACAGGGAATATTGATTGTAATTGCTTGCATAATAGGAATATGGGGATTATATAAATTGTGTCAAAAGAATAAATTAAAAAGGTCTAAAATTAATCAGAGGAGGGAATAACGAAACAGGGAAGGAATCTATAGGGAAGATTTGAGAAGGTGACAAAATGCTGAGGAAATAGAATTATAAAATGGTAGAGGCAAGAAGTAGTGTGATGACATATTTAGTCATCAGAGGAGGGATTGTTTACGCAAATGACTTAATTCAAATTATTAATGAATGTTTGTGTGTTCTAAATAATGAATTTGATAGATAATGATTAACGTAGAAAAATAATGCGCACGTTTGAAATTGTGACCTCGGAGAACGGCCACCAGAATTCACAAAATGTACTAAATGAGTGATTAACATACATGAAATATGGAAAACGTATTAAAATTATGTAGTAATATGCCACATTGAGACTTATAACCTATGTCTTGCAATAATTGTAGGCCTTAACTTAGCGAGTTTCTTGGCCTAGTCTTACCAGGCCTCATGCAGAAAGCTGAATTTCTTAGAGTCTAATAGAAAAGTGCGGACGAAATGAACTTGCCGTGAACTGCTCATTGTTTTAATAAAATGTTTAACTAGACCTTTTTGTGAGAACTGACGGACAGGAGATGATGATGACTCCTGAAAGTATTGAAAAGAGTGTAATGCATGCTAGATGTACTTTCCCAGGACTCGAAGGCACTGACTTGAGAAGAAGATGCAACATTTTTTATATCTGATGAGCCGGATGATGAGGAATCGTAAAGCAGAGCAATCAACGGCATGTGAACTGTGAAATATTAGAATATGTAGATTTGTAATAGTACAGCCATTGGGTAGAGTCATAACTTGTGACTAATTGACCAATTGGAAACTGGGGGATAGTTTGGGTAACTTCAATATAACAACGTGACAGAGAGACGAGACATAAGATGTTAGATGGAAATGTTAGATGGTAGGGGAGCAAGACTGCGAGATCGTAGAGGTGATTCTAGATTCTGTCATTGGGCTCATACTCTTTGAGAGCCTGATGTGAGGTTGATCGACTGATGACCTGAAGACGAAGACTGACTCGGTTGCTGATCCATACCGAGGATAGGTAAATATGAAAATGTGAGTGACTGAATTATATTTTTGTGTCTTTCCTTTCTAGGTACCAACTGAGCTGTCTAAATAGTACTCTTAGATAGATGTTTTCTAAATTCCTGTTTTTAAATAGTTTTTTGCATGAAGTCCCACTTGCTGATGCTAATCTGGGTTAGATGAGGTTTTTCTTATATGACGATTGACAGATTCAGAGACAAATGGTCGACAGACTGTTTTGCTGAATTCTATGATTAGAAAAGATCTATTGCCTTTGTTTCTTTTGTTGACCTATGTTTATGTTTTAGAATATGCTTTGATGAAAGTTTTGATTGCTTTATGTTTTTGGAGCCTTCTAATAAATTAATAAAGATTTTGACTGAATTGCGGTTGAATTGATCTCAGGACTTAGTATTGTAACTAGTAGGGAAATAAAATCATTAAAACGTATAACGAGTTGTGGTTATTCATGACTGAAAGGTCATGGTGTGATGTTTATTGATTTTTATTAATGATGACTAATGTTTATTGAGTTTTGTGTATTGACTATTGGGAACTCCAACCATTCCCTAGACAGGATACTCCGTGCGAATCAAAAGGTTCATCGACCTATGCGCGTCCCCTTGTAAGTTTACTTACAAAGGACCAGGCACGCTAACAGTTGTACCAATCACCCAGGAAAAAATAAAAACAATCAATTCATATTGCAATTACTCATGAAAGTTTTCCTACAGAAAAAGAAAGATATTTATAATTATATATTTTTTTTAATTTTAACGTACTGCAAACTTGACTGGCCCAAGTGTATTTTAGCGCTCTTTACATGAACAGAGGATTACATTGCACACAGGTTTGTTTCATTTATTTTATTGGGAGACTAAGCTAAGTGATTTGTCCTTTGCAAGACGTAAGTAAGGTAGACGCGGGGACTCAAACCTGGCTCCCCAATTCTATAATTGTAATACCATCAGTTAACATTCCTGTGTGTCTAAGATGCTTATTCTCTTGAGTAAATCTGACATGACTTTGCCAAAAAAACAAACAAAAAAAAAAGGTTCAAAAATGATTATTTCCGGCTCAGATTGGCACACAGTCTACCTAAAAAACGTGTTAAACTGTGCACTTTGGTCATTGTTTGGGCGAGTGTCAAGTGGTAGGAAGAGATTTGTGGTGAGCTTTGCAGAGGGGTCATTAACTAGCTGTCACATTCCGTGTGGTCGTCATCACCATCACCATCACATAATACAAAGGGCGAGTGTAAACTCCTTTCAACTCTCCAGACTAGCTTGAGTTTGTGTTGACTGTTATCATGGCAACAGATTACATGGCTGCTGCAGCATCTCAGCTGACACAGCAGCCTGCGCCTAGCGAGTCTTCACGCAGGAGCACCCCAATAAACATCTTTGCAGCCTGACCTCTCAATCTCTATACAGAAGCCACTTGCATGGACACAACTTCCTAAAGGGTCTAAATATCAGTATTTTCTACTCAGTAGACTGAAACTCACTTCTTTCACTATACCGAACACTGATGACGTAACTGCGACACCCTGCAGTCTAGATATGCACATCCCTGCAACAGAGACTGACCGCTTCACAAAGAAGCAGCTGATGCAGACGCAACCTTTTTTGGGTGTTTCCTGCAGGAGATTTCAAATATACCTCTTCACAAGCAGGACCTGGTATAACTGAAACAACTTTCTGCAGCAGGCTCTTGCTATAAACGGAGGCCAGAAGGGAGATCTTCTGCAATAAAGGCTGTGACTGACTAAACTCTGCCACAGCAATATAAATGCACTCAATGAAGAGACTGTCTAACCTTGTGCAAGTTTAACACTGAGCCACGTTCTTGCAACTGATATTTAATCTGACTTGCTGCAGAAGAGACTGAACTGACATGTAGAAAATGCTGAAAGCCTCACATCCTCAAAGAGCAGCCTGAACTGACTCACCTCAATGCAGAAGAGACTGAACAGGCTGTGCTCCCTGCAATCAGAGGCAGAAAATGAACTGCCTCTCTGAGCAGACATAGATCTGGCTCACATCCCTGCGGTAGGGAATACATTGAGACTGTTCCCTCAGTAGAAGGGAGGCTGCTCCACTGTTATGAAAGAGAGAGTGTGAAACTATGTCCAGAGTGTGTGCCACTCAGATCCTTCTATTTTTTGCTAGCTTACATGATCTGCTGACAATGAGCTTTCTGAGTTGGGAGTGTACCCACACATTACCCTTAGTTAAAAAGCACAAGCCATGCCATAAAGCAGTGGTTCCCAAACTGTGTGCCGTGCAGCCCTGGTGGCCCTGGCTGATTTTGGCTGAATGTGTCCAGCTCCAGGCGGAACACACACGAACAGCAAGCAGATGCAGTCACTGCGTGGCCAGAGGGCACACAAATATTTTGAAAAGAGAGCAGATATATCTTTGCATTGCACGCACTATTATCCACTCCATCACAATTATTTTTAGGCATTAACATGGAAGTTACACAGAGGACATGATTACCACCGACCCCGCCCAAAAAAAAAGTTGGGAGCTAATGGCCAATTGGTCAAGGGAGCTGTGGGTTGAAAACGTTTGGGAACAACTGCTCTAGTGTCCCACCCAGCTCACAGGAATCCAGCAATCCACAAACATGTCTGGAGAGATTCCTCTACATCTTCATACTCTTCCAGTTAGCCCTAGGTCTCCCAAAATAGAACCCATAATCTTCCAGGTACTGTACTATTCAAATGCACATATATACCCAGCACATGCATACAACACACTCACAGTGCCCAATAGCACATACCAATCTGATGTAGGCCAACGATGAGTAAAGCACACAATTGTGGAACTTTAATTGAGTGAGCCTGTAGGCCTTACGTGTACAGAAAAACAGTTTTTCAGGATAAAAATTAGTGAAGACGGATGCACAGCGAGAGCCTGCCACTCACTGACCCTCCTGGCCCATGTAATGGCCACCATAAAGGCCGTCTTGATTGTTAACCGAAGAAGGCAGTTGTCCAACGGCTCAAAAGGCGTACACACTAGGAAAGGAGGACCAGGTTCAAGTCCCACCAGGAATGATGAATGGCCTGGGGTTGGGAAACATGTTGCACACCTTTGAGAAATCTCACCACAATGTGATTTAAATAGGGAAGGTTGGTATGGCAACCACAAAAATGCCGAAATGGCTGAAAGATGGCATTTAACTGCGCCCACGGCAGAGCCCTGCTGGGCCTAAGAAACAACAAATAATAGGGACTGAGAAAGAGGAGCAGATAGGGAATCAATGTTTTTTGATACATAAAATGCCACAAATTTGACCCAGCAGCAGGCGTATACCGATTCTGTGGAGGGCCGTCTCGCCGCCAGAATAATATCATAGACTATGGGACCTCCATGCATGAAGGTGGAAAGCGTGCAAGTCCATGGGGAAGATCCCTCCCCTTTTGCTGAACAGAAGATCCTCCCAAAGAGGCAGCTAGACCGGAGGACCAATGCTCATGCTCAACAACTCAAGATACCAGAATCTCCATGCCACCACATTCTCCATGCCCAAGCCGCACGAATGGTGTGGGCCCGGTTGTTCCTGATATTCTTGAGAACTTTGGGAAGGAGTGGTATTGGTGGCAAGGCGTACAAGAGGCGGGAGCTGCACTTGAGCACACAAGCATCTCCAACAAAAGCCACCTTTCAAACTCCAGCAAGCAAAACTGCTGACAGTGCATGCAAGGACTTACCAGGAACTGCCATGGCAATTGCCTTTGCTTATATGCTGACCTGTGGCCGGATAGATTACAAGGACGACTGCCACCTTGTGCCCAGGATGCCTATGACCCGGCCTGCTGCTTGTCCTCCAGTCCTGAGTGCTCCCCATTGTTGTCTCCAGGGACGGGGTGGTGTGCCAACTTTCCCTCTGCATTTACACTCCTAAAGCGTGAGGGAAGCGCTGTATTCTGTATTCAGGCACTGGAAGGGCACTTTATCATTAGGGGAAGCACTGCACATGCTAGTTAAGAGCCCGGGGAGTGCTCCAGTCATTCAGTTTAGCGCAAGGAGAATGCTTTATTTTCTTTTAGTGGTACTACGGAAAAAGCATGCTCCCTCGCGTGCCCCCAGCAGGCACCACCTTCCTGTGGAAGGATCACTGCCACAGCCCAAGTCAAAGTGACCAAGTAATTTGACCCCTTCACCGCAGCAGACTCCTGGGGGGGAGAGGTCATCGATATTCCTGGACAACTCATCCCCGAGGTGAGGAGAAGTCCGGAGGAGGGGAGAGAGCTGTGGCGGCTACTGGTCGGTGCTCCCACAGGGCAGAAGAAGCACACCTCCATTGGTCACAAGTAGGCACCTGCTTGGGTACCTCCACAGCTGCAGCCCCAAACTGCCATATGAGCATGGTGTAGGAAGGTAGCCTCTTTCTAGCCTTGTTACCCCCACTTTTGGCCTGTTTGTGAGTATATGTCAGGGTGTTTTTACTGTCTCACTGGGATCCTGCTAGCCAGGTCCCCAGTGCTCATAGTGGAAACCCTATGTTGTCAGTGTGTTTGATATGTGTCACTGGGATCCTGCTCGCCAGGACCCCAGTGCTCATAAGTTTGTGGCCTATCTGTGTTCCTTGTGTAGTGCCTAACTGTATCACTGAGGCTCACCCGAACCTCCGTGTTTATGCTCTCTCTGCTTTTAAAATTGTCACTAACGAACGAGTTACTTACCTTCGGTAATGACTTTTCTGGTGGATACATTAGCTACCTGTGGATTCCTCACCTAATGAATACTCCCATTGCGCCAGCATTCGACGGAAATCTTCTTCCTAGCTTCTGCACGTTGACGTCACAATTGCCCACGCGACGCCGTCTGACGTCATACAGGCAATAAGAGGTCCCCGCCGACGTGAGTACCAACATTTTTTACGTGCCTGAGAATAATAGGCCATTGAAATGAAAGAACAAATAGCAAAATTTAATCATATTCCAAATAAATATATCATTCTAATAACTCAATCCTTATTTTTTTTTTATTAAACAAATAAACAAATATATGAACAATATATATCAACATGAATATATATACACAGAATATATACAAGTCCTCAAAACCAAGAGGAGCACACTCAAGAATTACTTGGCTAGACCAGACAGGCAACGGGGAGGCGGGTGGGACCGTGAGGAATCCACAGGTAGCTAATGTATCCACCAGAAAAGTCGTTACCGAAGGTAAGTAACTCGTTCTTCTGATGGATACAACTACCTGTTGATTCCTCACCTAATGAATAGAGTCCCAAAGCAGTACCGCACTCGGTGGAGGGTGCCTGAATGGTCACACCAAGAAATCCTGCAGCACCGACTGTGCAAAATGGCCATCCCTTCTGACCTCAGAGTCCAAGCAGTAATGCTTCGCAAAAGTATGAAGGGATGACCAAGTTGCGGCCTTGCAGATGTCAACCACAGGAACACCCCTAGCCAAGGCCGAAGAGGCTGACTTAGCTCTGGTGGAATGAGCTCTTATACCATCAGGGAGTTCTTTCTTTGCTAAAGAGTAACACATTTTAATGCAAAGAACAACCCACCTGGAGAGTGTTCTCTTGTGGACTGCCTTTCCTTTCCTCTTTCCCACGTACCCGATGAAGAGCTGCTCCTCCAGCCTGAAATCCTTCGTTCTGTCTATATAAAAGCTTAGCGCCCTCCTTGGATCTAAGCGGTGAAGTCTCTCTTCTTCCTTTGAAGGATGAGGCGGAGGATAAAACGTGGAAAGAGTAATCGTTTGGGCCATATGAAAGGGTGAAACAACCTTCGGTAGGAAAGCAGCCTTGGTCCTCAACACCACCTTATCCCCATAAAAAGAGGTATAAGGGGGCTTCACAGATAGAGCTTGCAACTCACTCACCCTCCTTGCAGAAGTAATTGCAACCAGAAAAACCGTCTTTAGGACTAATAATCTTATGGGGCAAGAGAGCATGGGCTCAAAAGGGGACCCCATAAGGAAAGTTAGAACCAAGTTTAAATCCCATTGAGGCATAACGAAAGGGGTAGGAGGGAATTTATTAACAAGACCTTTCAAGAATCTAAGTACTATAGGGGATTTGAACAAAGAAGGCTGGTCTGGGAGGCAAAGAAAGGCTGAAAGGGCAGACAAGTACCCCTTAACCGTAACCACTGCACAACCCTTCTGAGCTAGAGACAATGCAAAAGATAAAACATCTGACAAGTGAGCACGTAAGGGATCAATCTGCCTCTCTCCACACCAAACCACAAATTTAGACCACCTATTAGCGTAGATAGATTTAGTGGAGTGTCGTCTGGCCACTAAGATAACATCCACTACATCAGGCGGGAGAGAGAAAGAACTCAGGTTGCCCCATTCAATCTCCAGGCATGAAGGTGCAGGCTCTGGAGGTGCGAGTGTAAAACCTGCCCCTGCGACTGCGAGAGGTCTGCCCTGAGAGGGAGACGGAGCGGAGGGCACAGAGAGAGTTGGAGAAGGTCCGTGTACCATACCCTCCTTGGCCAATCCGGAGCTATTAAGATGACTTGGGCCCGGTCTTGGCGTATTTTCCTCAAAACTCGAGGAATCAAAGGTATGAGGGGAAACGCGTAAAGCAACTGGTCGCACCAGGTCATCTGAAACGCGTCCCCCAATGCTCCTTGTCTCGGATACTGGAAGCTGCAGAATAACGGGCAGTGCGAGTTCTCCCGAGTGGCAAACGGATCTATCCGAGGAAACCCCCACATCTGGAAGATTAGACGGACTTGATCTGGATGGAGGCGCCACTCGTGACCTGCCGAGAAATGGTGACTGAGACTGTCCGCACATACATTCAAGACTCCGGCCAGATGATTCGCTACCAAGCAAATCTGATGGTCCTTTGCCCAGGACCATAGCCGAAGAGCTTCTCTGCAGAGAAGGTACGACCCTACCCCTCCCTGTTTGTTTATATACCACATCGCGGTAGTATTGTCCGTCAGGACCTGAACCGACTGACCGCGAAGGGATGGGAGGAAGGCCTTGAGAGCCAGACGTACAGCCCGTAACTCCAACAGATTTATATGAAACATCTGTTCTACTGGAGACCAAAGACCTTTGACCTCCAGATCCCCCTGATGAGCTCCCCACCCTAGAGTGGAAGCATTCGTTATTACTGTGGCCACAGGTGGAGGTTGCAAGAACGGCCTTCCTCGGGACAGATTACCGTCCGCAAGCCACCATTTCAAATCCGTGGCAGTATCTCTGGAGATCCTCACCGAGCCTTCGAGATCTCCTTTGTGTTGAGACCACTGCCTTCGGAGGCACCAATGAAGAGCCCTCATGTGCCAGCGAGCATGTGTGACCAACAGTATGCAAGAAGCAAACAGACCGAGCAGACGTAGGACCTTGAGGACCGGAATAACCGCCCCAATTCGAAACATTGGAACCAATGCCTGAATGTCCTGAATCCGCTGAGGCGGAGGCGGAGGAAAGGCTCGATTCAATGTTGTATCCAGTACTGCCCCTATGAACAGGAGGCGCTGTGAGGGCTCTAGGTGAGATTTGGGCACGTTCACCGAAAAACCCAGGTCGAACAACAACTGAGTGGTCGACTGAAGGTGATGCAACACGAGCTCCAGAGACTTGGCTTTGATCAACCTGTCGTTCAGATAAGGAAATACTGCTATCCCCTTCCTTCTGAGCTCCGCTGCAACCACCGACATCACCTTTGTGAAGACACGAGGTGCTGAAGTAAGACCAAACGGGAGGACCGCAAACTGATAGTGCTGCGACCCCACCACAAACCGGAGATACTTCCTGTGCGACTTGAGTATCGGGATATGAAAGTAAGCATCCTGCAAGTCGACAGACACCATCCAATCTCCATTGTTCAGCGCCAAAAGCACCTGAGCTAGGGTCAGCATCTTGATCTTTTCCTGTTTGAGGAACCAATTCAAGATCCTCAGGTCCAGGATTGGCCTCAACCGACCATCCTTCTTGGGAATCAGGAAGTATCTTGAGTAACAACCTTGACCCCTTTCCTGCTCTGGAACCAACTCCACCGTGCCCTTTGAAAGGAGGACTTGAACCTCTTGTTCTAGTAACAGGAGGTGTTCTTCTGAACAGTAGGAACGACGGGGCGGGATGGGGGGCGGAAACTCCCGAAAGGGTAGGGTATAGCCTTTTCCCACAATGCTGGTAACCCAGGAGTCTGATGTTATGATCACCCACTTGTGGAGAAAATCCAGTAACCTCCCCGCTACAGGAGTGGAGTGAGAGGGAATTGGTGGAAGCCTAAGGCTGCTTCCCCTGCTGCACCCCTCCAGAGGATGAGGAAGAGGCAGAGTGCTGCTGAGTGGCTCCCCTGGTACGGATCCTACCCCTCCCTCTGAAAGATCTATAGGAGTGAGCAGAGGTGGGTTGCTGGAATTTCCCTTGAAAGGAGGAGGAGGAGGAACCACGACCAAATCCTCGAAACCTCCTAAAAAATCTGGAGGAAGTAGAAGAAGTGGCTTGCAAGCCCAGCGACTTGGCCGTGGCCCTACTCTCTTTGAACCTTTCGAAGGCCGAATCTGCCTTGGCACCAAACAGCTTGTCACCATCAAAAGGAAGGTCCAATAGGGTCGACTGCACATCAGAGGAAAAACCAGAGCTACGAAGACAGGCCTGCCTCCTCATAACCACAGCAGTGCCCATTGCTCTAGCAACCGAGTCAGATGTATCCAACCCAGATTGAATAACCTGGGTTGCAGCTGCCTGAGCGTCAGAGACCAGGCTCAATAATTCCTGAGGAACCTCTGTGTGCGTCGATTTAATCTCGTCCATCAGGGCATAAATGTATCTTCCTAAAATGCATGTAGCATTGGTGGACTCCAACGCCATGCTACATGACGAGAACACCTTTTTGGATGACATGTCCATCTTTTTAGAGTCCCTATCCGAGGGTACAGCTGGAAAGGACCCAGGAGCAGATCTTGCTGAGCACAAAGCCTGGACCACCAGGCTTTCAGGTGTTGGATGCCTGGAAAGAAAACCTGGGTCAGCCGGTGCAACCAGATACCTCCGAGCCACAGATCTATTGACGGCTGAAGAAGACACTGGCTTCTTCCAGACCTCCATAATGGGGTCCAGTAGTGCTTGATTGAAAGGCAAAAGTGGCTCTGCAGATGTAGAGGCAGGGTGTAACACTTCCGTCAAGATGTTCTGCTTGGCCTCAGTCACTGGCAAAGGGAGGTCCAGAAAGTCAGCTGCCTTTCTGATGACAGAATGAAAAGTGGCCGCCTCCTCTGTGTACTCCCCAGGTGATGACAAGTCCCATTCAGGGGAGGTATCCAGACCACTAGCAGTGTCAAGTCCATGGAGACCCTCACGAGAGTCCTCGATCTCCCCTTCCTCCAAGGCTTGCCTCTGGTATTCCTGCTCTTCAAGGAGGCGAAGAGCAAGCCTCCTCGAGTGCAGCCTCTCCTCTATCCTCGGCGTCGACATGGCGTCAGCGGACATCGAAGAATGACGCTGATCCTTGGATCCGTCAGACGCCGGGTCTACAGACACCATAGTTCTCTTCGGCGCCGAACGAGGAGCCAGACTGTGTGAAGACTGTCCCGGAGTCGGAGGAGGTCTAGTCGGCGTCACTGGCTGAGACATCGAAGCCGCAGGAGCCGAAGCCTCAGGAGCCGATACCGGCGCCGAGCCCACGTTCCCCAGGGGGAGAAAGGGCATAAAGGGTGCCGGTCGAAGTGGAGCCGGAGCACCCATGTTGAAGGCCAAAGGGCCCGAAGGACCAGCCGGTCCACCACCTGGAGCCATCTGTTGGAAGATGGAAAACATTGCATTCAAGAATGCAGTACTATCAGCTCTAGGGGCCGGGAAAGCCGGGTACTGGGGTGCCTGGATCGAAGGCGACACCGACACCCATCTCGACATCTGCAAAGACGGAGAAAACATCTGAGGCTGCGGAACCTCGAACACTGAAGGAGGATGGCCCGATGACATGGGTGAAGTCGGTGAAGCCGGAGATGGTAATGGCGTCGTCAGCTGGGGAGTGACAGTGGGACTGACTTCCCAAGTCTTCCGACATCGAGTTGACGGAGACCTCGATCGAGACCTCTCCCTACTCGACCGGCGCCGTGATTCTCGACGACGCCGGGAGTCCCGATGACGCCGATGAGACTTCGTGACGACGACTTTCAGTGATGTCTCTTCTCCTTTTTCGATTTCGCAAGAAAAAGCTTGGCCTCACGCTCTTTCAGGGCCTTAGGATTCATATGTTGACAAGAATCGCACTTATCAAGATCGTGGTCGGAACTAAGACACCACAAGCAGTCAGAATGTGGGTCCGTTACCGACATTTTGCCACCACACTCACGGCAGGGCTTGAATCCTGACTTTCTTTGCAACATTGTAATGTCCCAAAGTAAAAATAGCCCAAAATACATTGTAACTGTCGATACAGCAACAGTAGCTCCCTCGAAGATAACCGTTTCGAATGGCACGGAAAAAAGGGAACTGACGTCGGCAGGGACCTCTTATTGCCTGTATGACGTCAGACGGTGTCGCGTGGGCAATTGTGACGTCCTCGTCGACGTGCAGAAGCTAGGAAGAAGATTTCCGTCGAATGCTGGCGCAATGGAAGTATTCATTAGGTGAGGAATCCACAGGTAGTTGTATCCATCAGAAAGGCAAATTTTTACAATTCTGATTGGCACATTGGAATACCCTTATAATTCCCTAGTATATGGTACCTAGGTAACCAGGGTATTGGGGTTCCAGGAGATCCCTAAGGGCTGCAGCATTTGTTTTGCCACCTATAGGGAGCTCAGACAATTCTTACACAGGACTGCCACTGCAGCCTGAGTGAAATAACGTCCACGTTATTTCACAGCCATTTTACACTGCACTTAAGTAACTTATAAGTCACCTATATGTCTATCCCTCACTTAGTGAAGGTTAGGTGCAAAGTTACTTAGTGTGTGGGCACCCTGGCACTAGCCAAGGTGCCCCCACATTGTTCAGGGCAAATTCCCCGGACTTTGTGAGTGCGGGGACACCATTACACGTGTGCACTACATATAGGTCAATACCTATATGTAGCATCACCATGGTAACTCTGAACATGGCCATGTAACATGTCTAGGATCATGGAATTGTCACCCCAATACCATCCTGGTATTGTGTGGACAATTCCATGGATCCCCGGGTCTCCAGCATAGAGCCCGGGTACTGCCAAACTAACTTTCCGGGGTCTCATCTGCAGCTACCGCTGCTGCCAACCCCTCAGACAGGTTTCTGCCCCCCTGGGGCCTGGGCAGCCTGGTCCCAGGAAGGCAGAACAAAGGATTTCCTCTGAGTGAGGGGGTGTTACACCCTCTCCCTTTGGAAATAGGTGTGAAGGGCCTGGGAGGAGTAGCCTCTCCTGGTCTCTGGAAATGCTTTGAAGGGCACAGATGGTGCCCTCCTTGCATAAGCCAGTCTACACCGGTTCAGGGATCCCCCAGCCCTGCTCTGGCACGAAACTGGACAAAGGAAAGGGGAGTGACCACTCCCCTGACCAGCACCTCCCAGGGGAGGTGTCCAGAGCTCCTACAGTGTGTTCCAGACCTCTGCCATCTTGGATGCAGAGGTGTGAGGGCACAATGGACAGCTCTGAGTGGCCAGTGCCAGCAGGTGACGTCAGAGACCCCTCCTGATAGGTGCTTACCTTTCTCTATAGCCAATCCTCCTTTGTGGGCTATTTAGGGTCTCTCCTGTGGGCATCTCACCAGATAACGAATGCAAGAGCTCCCCAGAGTTCCTCTGCACTTCCCTTTTCGACTTCTGCCAAGGATCGACCGCTGACTGCTCCAGTACGCCTGCATAACCGCAACAAAGTAGCAAGAAGACTACCAGCAACATTGTAGTGCCTCATCCTGCAGGCTTTCTCGACTGTTTCCTGGTGGTGCATGCTCTGAGGGTTGTCTGCCTTCACCCTGCACTGGACGCCAAGAAGAAATCTCCCGTGGGTCGACGGAATCTTCCTCCTGCTAACACAGGCACCAAACTTCTGCATCACCGGTCCTCTGGGTCCCCTCTCATCCTGACGAGCATGGTCCCTGGAACACAGGAGCTGGGTTCAAGTGTCTTTGACAATCCAGTGATCCTTCTGTCCAAATTTGGTGGAGGTAAGTCGTTGCTTCTCCACGCCAGACAGTAATCCTGTGTACTGCGTGAACTGCAGCTGCTCGGGCTCCTGTGCACTTTTGCTAGACTTCCTTCGTGCACATCATAGCCCAGGTCCCCAGCACTCTGTCCTGCATTGCCCAACTCGCTGAGTTGGACTCCGATGTCGTGGGACCCTCTTTTGTTGCTCTGAGTCGACCGTCATCCTCAGATCTTCTAAGTGCCTGTTCAGGTGCTTCTGAGGGGGCTGCATGCTTCTGCGTGGGCTCTCTGTGTTGCTGAGCGCCCCCTCTGTCTCCTCCTCTAAGGGGCGACCTCCTGGTCCTTCCTGGGCCCTGGCAGCACCCAAAATCCTCAACCGTGACTCTTGCAGCTAGCAAGGCTTGTTTGCGGTCTTTCTGCGTGGAAACAACTCTGCATCCTCCAGTACGCCGTGGGACATCTTCTGACCAAAGGAGAAGCTCCTGGCACCTTCCGTTGTTGCAGAATCTTCGGCTTCTTCCACCCGGAGGCAGCCCTTTTGCAACTTCATCCGGGGTTTAGTGGGCTCCTGCCCCCCCGGACACTAGCGTGACTCTTGGACTTGGTCCCCTTCCTTTACACGTCCTCAGATCCAGGAATCCGTCTTCAGTGCTTTGCAGTCAGTTGTTGTCCTTGCAAAATCCCCTATCTCGACTTTACTGTCTTTCTGGGGTAGTAGGGTAACTTTACTCCTACTTTTTAGGGTCTTGGGGTGGGGTATCTTGGACACCCTTAGTGTTTTCTTACACTCCCTGCGACCCTCTACACAGTACACTAGGCCTGGGGTCCATTCGTGGTTCGCATTCCACTTTTGGAGTATATGGTTTGTGTTGCCCCTAGGCCTATTTCTCCCTATTGCATTCTATTGTGTTCTACAGTGTTTGCACTACTTTTATAACTGTTACTTACCTGATTTTGGTTTGTGTGTATATATTTTGTGTATATTACTTACCTCCTAAGGGAGTATATCCTCTGAGATACTTTTGGCATATTGTCACTAAAATAAAGTACCTTTATTTTTAGTAACTCTGAGTATTGTGTTTTCTTATGATATAGTGCTAAGTGATATAAGTGGTATAGTAGGAGCTTTGCATGTCTCCTAGTTCAGCCTAAACTGCTCTGCTATAGCTACCTCTATCAGCCTAAGCTGCTAGAACGCTTCTAATCTACTATTAGGGGATAACTGGACCTGGCACAAGGTGTAAGTACCACAAGGTACCCACTATAAGCCAGGCCAGCCTCCTACACATGGGTCTCCTCCTTTTGACGAAGTGGGCATGAGGGATACCATTGACAAGCCCTTGGACGCCTGCCCCACATCCCCCTTCCAGAGAAGTGACATGGGTGAGTTTGGCCCAGGAGGTGCTTTGAGGCCGCTACATTGGGGTCGCATGGCGAGACCTTCGTGCAGGAGGTGCTCAGGGGTGATCCATTTCAGTTCTGCCTTCCCCCTACGGAGGTGGCTAGCCTCATTACTTAGGATACTTATTATGCCCTGATGGATTACCTTGTTTTTCCTGATTATTGCTGACAAATCTATTTCAGGTTTGGCAGTTCATGTATGGGGAAGGTAAAGTTGTTTAAGGACCTAGTGTGCCAGATAGGAATGTTTCATTTCATGTGCAATCATGGCAATGTTTTGGAATCTCTGATAACACGTTTATCCTGATATGTGCATTTTTGGTGATAATGACAACCTGATTACTGCTTGTATGCAGAATACCAGTAAGCTATATGTTTACCTGACGACTGCTTATTGTCGCAGAGTACTAGTAACGTGTGATGTTCTGACAACTACTTGTGCAGCAGGGTATTACTGATACATGTTGAGTTTGGTCTTATCATGTTTTATGCAATACAGTTTATTTTTATAGAACGTGTGTTTCTTTTGTGATGTATTTATAGTGTCATATGTGTTGTGCAAACACATTGCCTCTTTGATAAGCCTGACTGCTCCGACCAAGCTATCAAGGGGGTGAGCAGGGGTTATCTTGGGTGTGCAATTCCCTTGCCCTGGCTAGAATGGTGGCTTCTGCCTGGCTTAGGTGCATACCCCGGCCAATCAGAAACCCCATTTCTAACACTCACCATGTCCAGAGATGCAGCGCTCCTTGACAAAGGCTCCCTGACCCCACCCGACCTACTTGTTGCAGAACAACACGTTGGTGGTGTTCTACAGGAACACCTGCACTAGCTTTCCCTTGATTAAGGGTAGAAAGGCATTCAATGACAAGCGAATCACTTGAAGCTCCAACATGTTTATATGGAGTCCGGAGACCAAAGTCCTCTGATTTCTACCTCCTCCGGATGACCGGAGTGACATCTGTCACTACAGTCAGCTCTGGTTGGAGAAGAGAAAGGGGTCTGCCACTGACCCAATCGCGATTTGTCAGCCACCTCTGGAGGTCTTCTGCAATTCCCTCCGAGAGCTAGACCATGTTGGAGAGATTCCCTTGATGCTGCGCCCACTGGAACTTCAAGTCCCACTGCAGAGCGTGCATATGCCAACACAAATATGTTACCAGCAGGATGCAAGAGGCTCTGAGGCCCAGCAGCCTCATAGTCTGTCTCGCTGAAATACACAGAGGGAGAAACATTACATTGGTATCACAGCCTGAATACCCTGGACTCGACGTTTGGGAGAATAAGCCAGAAACTGCACTGTGTCTAGGCCAGCTCAGGTGAAAGGAAGAGTCTGAGAGGGAGTGAGGTGTGACTTCGGCACATCGATAGTGAACCTCAGCGGGTACAGGAGGTTTGCTGTATTCTGGAGGTGGAAGACGACTGCCTGAGGAGAGCCTGCCCTCAGCGGACAGTTGTTGAGGTAGGAGAAGAATGAAACACTAGCCCTTTGCAGTTGTGCTGCAACCACCACCATCACCTAGGTGAACTCCTGAGGAGCGCGGGTTTAGCCAAAGGGAATCGTGCCAAACTGACAGTGCTTGTGGTCCACCATGAACCACAGGTAAAGTCTGTGGGTGGGCAGGATGAGGATGTGAAAATATGCATTCAGGAAATCCAGTGCTACAAACCAGTCTCCCAGGTCTAGGGAGACAAAACTTAAGCGAGTGTGAACAATCTGAATTTCTCCTGTTTGAGGAAGAGATTTAGAAGGTGCACCAGAAAGTAGTGAGAATAGCACCACAATCTTCTGATGAAGGCACCCTCTCTATAGCTCCATTGGTCAAAAGAGCCAACATTGCCTGGCGGAGTAAGGAAGCTCCACAGTCAACTGGTCCTAAGTTGATGGCATGGGTAGAGGGCAGCCGCAAAGGGGAATGGAGTAACCCAGTGCTTCCCAATTTTTTTTGACCCGCAGCTCCCTTGACCCTTTGGCAGTGGCTCCCCGTTATCTTATGATTTCTTGGGCAGGTGGGAAGTTGTAAGCCCGGCTTAGGGAGTACTTACATTTTTCGTCCTGAAAATAATTGGGATGAAGCTGATGAAAGTATTATAATCAATATGCAGTGCAGCATCAGTGAGGCAGTTCGGTTTTCCTCCCTCACCTGTGAAGGATCGCTAAAACTGGCCTTTTTAAGGCATATTGTGGTGAAACGTGCAGTTTGTGTTTTAATTTTGCCTGACAAGACATTTTAAATGCCCACCTTCTTTTTCTGAAATGTGTGTGTGGGATGTTCCTAGTTTTTTTCCCTGTGGTGTTTTTCATCACTGTTGCCTCTGGAGCCACCATTTAAAAAGCCCTTTAAGTGAAGGAAAGAAGCCCTGGTAGGATAAACACAATGCATGTGTGTGCATTTCTCATCTGTCTTCTAGATTCCTAAACCATCATGCAGCTCAACATATGCTTAGTGATGCCATGTGGATAAGACTGCTTATGTCTGACACTTTGGTGCTTTCAGTGTGTGTATGAGTGACATTCTACTGTCAAATGAGTGAGACACTGAGCAACAATTTCTGTCAATTTTTTTTTTACAGTTCGTACTTGAATCAGAATGTTCTATTATTATATCTAGACATATCACAAACAATGAACACACCCTTAAAAGAAGACAGCTCTATTGGCATTGGCAATCCTTGTTAACGATGCTAGCTAAATGAGTAATAAAAATTGTGTTTGGAGTAATTAAATTTGAAAATATTTTGAGCCTGAAAAGATTTGATTGTGAATTAAACTTTACTAGGATCTGTGAAAAGGCTAGTGGTCTTCAGTGTTTCTAAATCTCATCACTATAGTTTTTCCTTCACACTGCTCTCATCTGCAGTCTTTTATTGTTAGCAATTTACACCTTTTTCTCTTCATCTGCAATTCCCAATCTGCACATCTTAGATGTCATCTCTTACTACTGCATGCACTACTTGCATGGTCCCCTTCACCACACCCCACCCTCTCAGTCCTCACCTGTAAACATACCATTTTCTTTTCATGCTATCAGTATTTTGACATCTATGTATTACTACTTCAGACACTTTCATAGAAAATAGAAATTGCTATTGGCACATACGTGAACATCACTTTGCAGAAAGGGCAAAGGTTGGACAGACCTTTATTTGACCCACCGCTGTGAGATGCTCTGAGGCACAGTGAGAAGCTCCGGGCCATAACCTTTAACTAATCCAGACACTAGAAATACTCAAAAACAACATCATCTGGAAAATTCAAATGCTTTTAGATAACGTGGGATAAAGTGAAATGTGTTTTTGAAAGGTTTGGGTTTCCTGATAAAGCATCAGGAAGGGCTACTGTTCTGCCTGAAATCTAGGTTAGAAAAACTTGCCAAGCGCAACACATGTTCATTTCGTATTACACTAACCCACCTGGGGAGTGGGTCAATCACCTTGAGTCAGCTCGTGTCTTATCTTATCATTTGCTCAAGATAACAGGTTTCCAAAGCATCTTCTACTCAGGATGCAAGAGGCAATCTGACTTAGGGGAGACAGTGCAGCGCACCCTTTCACACACGTACACTAACAGCCGCCCTACACAATCGAGGAACTGATGCGAGCATGAGCAGCATGAAAACATTACAGAAACAACATTTCCTAAAACAGGTGAATATGGAGTGCAAGGAATTACATGACCAGAAGCTGCTAGTATTAATTTTGTTCGGGAACCGGATGCAAATATCTATCAGTCACTGTCTGTGACTTGCTCCCTCATCCAAAAAACAGTGAGTGCGGAGGGGGCACCTGACACCACTCTCATGGCACTGACCAGGAACAATTGGATAAAATAACTGCTGTAGCACTGGAACCATCATGTGAGGCTGGTCTTAACGCTTGAAGTTACTTACCTTCGGTAAAGCTTTTTTTGGTGGATACACTAGCTACCTGTGGATTCCTCACCTTATGAATTCTCCCATGCCCCAGCATTCGACGGAAAACTTTCTTCCCAGCTCTCCACGTCGACGAGGACGTCACAATTGCACGGCTCCGCACGCGACTCTGTCTGACGTCACCGTGACAATAAGAGGTCCTCGCCGGCATATTGACGTCAGTTTCACTCTTTTTTACATGCCTTTGAGGCGAACAGGTGAAAAACAATCTCACAATAGCACATCTAGACATAGATATAGCCATATGGATGCAGTACAAGCAAAACATTTATTTATGTAATAAAGTAAACAAAACATATGTACACTTATAATAATAAAGTCTTGGTATGACCAGACAGGCAACGGGGAGGCGGGTGGGTCTGTGAGTAATCCACAGGTAGCTAGAGTATCCACCAGAAAAAGCGTTACTGAAGGTAAGTAACTTGTTCTTCTGATGGATACAACTACCTGTGGATTCCTCACTGAATCAATAGAATCACAAAACAGTCCTGCACTCTGAGGTGGGTGTCTGACTAGTCACACCAAGAAATCCTGCAACACAGAACATGCAAAACGGCCGTCCATCCTGACTTCCGAATCCAAGCAGTAGTGCTTCGCAAAAGTATGGAGGGAAGCCCAAGTTGCGCCTTACAAATATCTACTTTCGGAACACCTCTAGCCAAAGCTGAAGTGGCAGACTTAGCCCTGGTAGAATGAGCTCTAATACCCTCAGGAGGAATCTTCTTTGCTAATGAATAACAGATCTTAATGCAAAAAATGACCCACCTGGATATGGTTCTTTTATGGACAGCTCTGCCTTTCATCTTGCCCACATATCCAAAGAAGAGTTGGTCATCCAAACGAAAGTCCTTTGTTCTCTCAACATAGAAACTGAGAGCCCTTCTCAGGTCTAAGTGATGGAGTCTTTCTTCCTCTTTTGAAGGATGATGAGGAGGTTAGAAAGAAGAAAGAGTAATAGACTGCCCCATATGGAAACGAGTGACAACCTTAGGAAGGAAAGCCGCCCTGGTTTTCAGCACCACTTTGTCAGCAATGAATGATGTAAAGGGAGGTTTGACACTAAGAGCCTGAAGCTCACTCACACGCCTAGCAGACGTAATAGCTATTAGGAAAACTGTCTTAAAGACCAACAACCCTAAAGAACAAGAATGCATAGGTTCAAACGGTGAACCCATTAAGAAAGTCAAAACCAGATTTAAATCACACTGAGGCATACGAAACGGAGTGGGAGGAAACGTATTTGCTAGACCTTTCAAGAACCTAACAACTAATAGGTGATTTAACCAAAGAAGGCTGATCCGGAAGGCAAAGAGAGGCTGACAGCGCCGACAAATAGCCTTTGACAGTCGCAACTGCACAACCCTTCTGTGCTGAAGTTAAAGCAGACAACAGAACATCAGACAAATGGGCATTCAAGGGATCAATTTGTTTCTCTCCACACCAAGCCACGAATTTTGCCCACCTGCTGGAATAAACAGTCTTAGTGGAGTGTCGCCTGGCTGATAAAATAACATCCACTACTTCTGGTGGGAGAGAGAAAGAACTCAGATTGCCCCTTTCAATCAACCTGAGGGACACGGAGCGGAGGGCACAGTGAGAGTTGAAGAAGGTCCGTGTACCACACCCTTCTCGGCTAATCCGGAGCTATTAAAATGACTTGAGCACGATCTTGGCAAATCTTCCTCAGAACCCGAGGAATCAAGGGTACGGGGGGAATACGCAAAGAAACTAGTCGCACCAAGACATCTGAAACGCATCCACCAAAGCTCCTTGCACCGGATACTGGAGGCTGCAGAACGACGGGCAGTGTGCGTTCTCTGGAGTGGCAAACAGGTCTATCTGTGGAAAACCCCACATCCAAAAGATGTGAAGGACCAGCTCTGGATGGAGACGCCACTCATGATCGGCCGAGAAATGGCGACTGAGACTGTCCGGACGTACGTTGAGAATTCTGGCCAGATGATTTGCTACCAAGCAAATCCGATTGTCCTGAGCCCAGGACCAGAGCTGCAGAGCCTCTCTGCAGAGAAGATACGACCCTACTCCTCCCTGTTTGTTAATGTACCACTTCGCGGTAGTGTTGTCTGTCAACACCTGAACTGACTGACCGTGAAGGGACGGGAGGAAGGCCTCGAGTCACAGACGGATCGCCCGCAATTCCAACAGATTGATATGAAAAGTCTGTTCCATTGGAGACCAAAGACCTTTGATCTCCAGGTCCCCCAGATGAGCACCCCACCCTAACGTTGAAGCATCCGTTATGACCGTGGCCACTGGAAGTGGTAGAGCAAACGGCCTTCCTTGGGAAAGATTGCCGCCCACCATCGTAGATCCACTGCAGCGTCTCTGGAGATCGTTATCGACTCGTCGAGATCCCCTTTGTGTTAAAACCACTGCTTGCGGAGGCACCATTGGAGAGCCCTCATGTACCAACGTGCATGAGTGACCAATAGAATGCAAGAAGCAAACAGACCGAGCAGACATGGGACCTTGAGGACTGGAACACCCGCTCCTTTTTGAAACATTGGAATCAACGCCTGAATGTCCTGGATCCGCTGAGGCGGAGGATATGCCCGATTCAATGTTGTATCCAGTACTGCCCCTATGAACAGGAGGCGTTGAGGGCACCAGGTGAGACTTGGGTACGTTTACCGTAAAACTCAGACTGAACAACTGTGTTGTCATTAGGAGATGATACAGCATAAGCTCTGGGGACTTGGCTTTGATCAGCCAGTAGTCCAGGTAAGGGAATACCGATACTCCCTTCCTTCTGAGATGCGCTGCAACCACCGCCAACACCTTCGTAAAGGCTCGAGGTGCGGAAGTAAGACCAAAAGGGAGGACCGCATACTGGTAGTGTTGCGACCCCACCACAAACCGGAGATACTTCCTGTGTGACTTGAGAATGGGGATATGAATGTAAGCATCCTGCAAGTCTACCGACACCATCCAATCCTCTTTGTTTAACGCCAGAAGTACACGCGCTAGGGTCAGCATCGTCAATTTCTCCTGTTTGAGGAACCAATTCAAAATCCTCAGATCCAGGATAGGTCTCAATCGACCATCCTTCTTGGGAATCAGGAAATATCTTGAATACCAAACCTGACCCCTTTCCTGCTCTGGAACCAACTCCACTGCGCCGTTTGATAAAAGGACCTGAACCTCCTGTTGCAGCAACAGAAGATGATCCTCTGAACAAAATAAAGGACGTGGAGGGAAGGGAGGGTGAAACTCCCAAAAGGGAAGGGCATACCCTTTCCCCACAATATTCAGTACCCAGGAGTCCGATGTGACTAACTCCCACTTGTGGAGAAAATGAAATAACCTTCCCCCTACGGGAGAAGCATAACTTAAAATGGATGGAAAACTAAGGCTGCTTTCCTTGTTCTGCTCCCCCAGAGGAAGAAGATGAGGCAGGGTTTTGCTGGGTGGCTCCTCACTTTCTAATCCTCCCCCGCCCTCTAAAGGACCTATAGGAAAGGCTGGCAGACTGTTGAGACGTGGATTGAGGTCTCCCACGAAAAGCGGCTCCACGGCCAAACCCGCTGAAGGACCTGAAAGGAGTTGATGTGGAAGCCTGCAGCCCCAAAGATTTCGCTGTAGCTCTACTGTCCTTAAAGCGATATAAGGCATAGTCTGCTTTGGCCCCAAACAACTTTTCTCCATCAAAAGGCAGGTCTAATAAAGTTGTTTGGACATGAGATGAAAATCCAGAAGACCTCAGCCATGCATGTCTCCTAATGGCAACAGAAGTACCCACCGCTCTGGCCACTGAGTCTGTAGTATCCTGACCAGACTGGATATTCTGCTTGGCCGCAGCCTGTGTGTCCAACAGGAGTTCATGGAACTGTTCCTGCATATCCTGCGTCAAGTTAGGCACCACAGCTCTAGCAGTGTCCATCAATGCATGCACATATCTGCCCAAAACACAGGTTGCATTAACCGACTTCAGAGCCATACTGCAGGATGGAAAAGTCTTCTTAGCTGTCTGCTCCATCCTCTTGGTCTCCCTGTCCGATGGAGTAACAGGAAAAGGACCTGGGGCAGAGCGAGCCGAACACGAAGCCTGGACTACCAAAATCTACGGAGTTGGATGTTGTGACAAAAAATCCCAGATCATCCGGTGCAACTCTATCTTCTCGCAACAGTTCTGGACACAGCTGGTGATGTTACAGGCTTTCTCCAGATCTCTAAGATTGGGTCCGTAAGAGCATCACTGAATGGGAGCAAGAGCTCAGCTGAAGTAGAAGAAGGATGTAATACTTCAGTTAAAATGTTAGTTTTGACTTCAGCAGCTGGCAAAGGAAGATCTAAAAATTCTGCAGCCTTCTTGATAACTGAGTGAAAGGAAGCTGCCTCCTCAGTAAACTCCCCTGGAGATGAAAGATCCCACTCAGGGAAAGTGTCCAGACCACTAGCTGAGTCCAGGCCCTAAAATTCTCCCAAGGGCTCAGCAATCTCTCCTTCCTCCATCAATTGCCTCTGGTACTCCTGCTCTTCCAAGAGCCTCAACGCCCTCCTCCGCGACCTCAACCTGGCCTCCAATCTAGGCGTCGACATGGAGTTTGAGGACGTCGACGGTTTCAAAAGCAATGGGCGTGGACCAGGAGAAGAAGGAGATGCACTTCGTCCCGACCGGGATCCATCCGGCGCCGGAGCGAACTCCATCGGCGGCGTTGGCATATGAGGCACTATCATAGGCGTCGCCTGTCCAAGCGACGATGTCATCGCCGCCGGAGGCCTATGAGGGAAGTCATCGGCGCCAAACTAGCATCCTCAGCCTGATAAAAAAGCACGAACAGAGCCGACTTGCATGGAGCCGGAGAGCCCAAAGAGAATGCCAAAGGACCCATGGGACCAGCCAGTGCACCAGCAGGGGCCATAGCCTTATTGAAGATATTGAACATGGCATTCAGAAATGCCGCCGGATCTGCTCCCATAGTCGGGAAGGCAGGAAACCTCGAATCTTCATGCAGTGCTTGGACCGGATGCAAACCTGTGGCGCCGACTCATGAGGTCCAGGTGAAAAGTGGGGACCCGCTGGAGACTCAACCACTACAATGAGAGATGGCGCCGACGAAGCCCGAGGACGTTGAGGCTGGGGAGATACAGTGGGACTAACCTCCCAAGTCGTACGACGCCATCTGGATGGAGACCGAGATCGACCTCAAGAAGAACGACGCCGAGAGTTGTGTCGACGCCTCTTCTTATGAGACTTAGGGGATGATGAGTCTTTAGTCTTAGACCTCCAATGTCTTCTGTGCTTCTTCTTTGCCTTAGCTATAAAGATTTTAGTCTCTCTTTCCTTTAGTGCCTTCAGATTCATCCTTTGGCAGGACACGCACTCCCCTCCATCGTGGTCCAAACTGAGACACCATAAGCAGTCTTTGAGAGGGTCCGTGACAGACATTTGACCCCAGCTCTCCCGACAAGGTTTAAACCCTGACTTTTTAGGAGGACACATTGTAACAGAGTACAATCAGACACCTTCGAAACAATAACTTCGAGAGTTAAGAGAAAACCGTTAGCGTCGAAGGCACGAAAAAAAGGGAACGGACGTCAATACGCCAGCAAGGACCTCTTATTGTCATGATGACATCAGACGGAGCAGCGTGCAGAGCCGTGAAATTGTGACGTCCTCGTCAACGTGGAGAGCTGGGGAGAAAGTTTTCCGTCAAATGCTGGCGCAATGGGAGAATTCATAAGGTGAGGAATCCACAGGTAGTTGTAGCCATCAGAAATTATTAATTTATTTTACTTGTCTGTCATAGTTTAGCCGCGCGTGGCCGGACCAATGCAAGGCCGCCAAAGAACAAATGTTTTGTGCTGTGCTGCGCCGAAAAAAAATGTTTCTGACTGAACTCCAAGACTACGCAGGGAACACCACTGCAACAAGCGAATCCCTCAGGCTGCAGGGTATTCAGTTGTAAACAGCACAGCAATTGCCTGCAGAGTCTGCATGTAGTCAGCCTGGAAGGTTCTCTCATGATCTCATCTGTCTCGAGGAGGTATGGTACAACAGTGGTTCCCAAACTGTGTGCTTGGTGTGCAGCACCCCTAGCAAGTTTTGATGGTGCACTAGGGAACCGTTGGACTAGCTCCTTTGTACAACCTGTAGTATCCAACAGTATGTTATTGACCTCTAGTGGGGCATGTGATGGTGTATCCCACCTCCCATTGGATGCCCATGATGGTAGGAAGGCAAACTAAAGGAGGTTTGAGGTTACAGTTGCAGGGTGGTGGGCTGGCTCGACTTCTGGCTACCTGTTCCATGTGGTCTGAGGGAACTGTGTCCTCAGCCATGAAAAAGGTGTGGAAAACTGCTGGCTGTGCTGGCAGGAAGGGCACTGACAAGGTTGGATACAACTTTTGTCACCACGTAAGGGACGAAAGGCAGAATGGGGGTGACAAGGGGCCACAGAAAGGTCCAAGACTTGGCTCTTAGCCCTTGAGTCATTAAAGCACTCTAGTGCTCAGTCCACCCTCTCTCTGAAAAGAGCATGTCCATAAATTGTGCTTTGACATCCCAATAAAAGCCAGTACTCCTCAGCCAGGTGTGGCACCGAGGGGTCAAGGATGAAGAAATCACTGTGACCAGCGTGTTGGTCCCGTTCAGACTGCAACGAATAGCGAACTTTGTTGCATTTCTTGAGCTGGTCATAGACAGAGAGTATGGTTTGGGCCTCTTCTGAGATAAATGGCAGCACTGGCATAACCGAATCCCAGATTGTGCAAGAGTACTGGCCTAAGATGCACAGGGTGTTCACCGACTGCAGTGCTAGGTTGGCAAAAGAGAACATTCTCTTGCCAAAGAAATCCAGTCTCTTGGATCTCCTATACTGTGGAATGGAAGGGAACGTGCCAGGGTTAATTATGGAGGTTGAAGCGTGGAACAGAAAGCTCTCTGGAGTGGGGTGTTGGTGAAGAAAATGGGGTCCCCTGGAGCAGTGTGGTGGCAGCAGGCAATCGTGATGTGCACAGGAGCCCCTTTGAAGGGCTTGGACCAGTTCCTGAGAAAGACGTTGGTTAGGGCTTCATAAAAGAAAGTATAGGTTCAGAAGGGGCAGTGCCCGGTTAAAACACCTCAGTCAAGATGTTACTGTTGACTGCCACTCAAGGCAACTGAAGGTCCAAGACCTCAGCCGCCCTTATGCACTACCACAGCAAAAGAGGGCCCCCTCCACAGTATAAGAGGAGACCTAGCCAGTGTCAGGTGAGGTGCTTAACCCACTGGCATCCACCAGATCCTCATAACAGTTGTCCTTGGTATCATCCAAAGAGTGGCGATATTCATCAGGGTCACCTTACCCCTCCCATTCAAACAATGTACCAGGTCTGTCAAAGACAATATGCCCTGGTTCCGATCCGGAAAGTGCTGGAACAAATTCCGTTTTGTCAGTGAGGACGATGGGGATAGCGTTGTCTGCACTGAAGCAGGTGGTGAAGAAAGTCTTGTTCTTGCTGGCTGTGCCGCTCAGGGTCCAGCACCAGACCCATGGGGCCGGACTGGTGCCACAGGTGTACCCACCAGCATGAATCCAGTAGGGGCCCCTCTTGAACCAATGGGGACCGAAGGCACTCCCAGAAGTATCGGGCCTCCCAAAAATAGAGGAGCATGGTCTCTTGGAACTCTCACAGGAATCCAGCAGGAATCCAGTAGGGGCACCTCTTGAACCAATGGAGAACGAAGACGCTCCCAGAGGTGTCGGGCCTCCCAATAATGAGGTTGAGTGAGATCACTCTGGCAAAATCGGAAAAGTGCAGAGCCGATCCAGATTGGGGTCCGCGTAGTCTTGGAATACTGATACACACTTGTTTCGTGCGAGGATTTGGATGGATGCAGATAAGTCGACGACTTCTATGATTTCTTGAATTCTTTTTTTGTGTGACTTCTCCGATGACGACTTTGACGGGACTGACAACCATCGGGTTGCGCTCTGTGAGCGGTCCAAAGCCTTTCTACGCAACTAGGATCTTCAATGTTATGAGGTCATCTGACATAGGGCGGCGACGAGCTTGGGGGGAGGACTCCCTTAGCATCTTTAGGTGCATGGGATGGCAATCCTCGCAGGCCTTTGAGTCATGGTCTTTCTCAAGGCACCATAGACAGACCAAGTAGTGGTCTCTCACATACATCCGTCCTGTGACAAGCACCACATGGTTTGAAACCAGCTGGTTTCTTGGGGCATATCCCTGTCACACCAGTAAAAAGGATTTTTCTCAAAAAGTAGTAAACAAATGTCAAAATAAGTCAGTCAAAAAGTGACTGAGGGTTAGCTCGTAATGGATGTGCGCTATCTGGTGCGGAACGGAAATGACTGACATCAGCATGCCAAGGTGGCACCTATATAGGTACCACCTACGTCACTACTGGCGCAGATGATGCCAAAGCAGAGCCGTACCATGCCACCCACCAGAATGAAGAGGTACAGCTAAAAAATTTCAAGATCCAGTCGGATGTCTGGGGATGATTCTAAAATGAGTAATCTGGGGTCAGAAGTCACTGTTAGATGTTTGGTTTACAATGGGTATTGCTGAAGGGGGCTGCACCATGCCACAAATTTATCATAGTGCCCGGTGTACGATGATTTTGTGGATGATGTCCATGATTTTATCAACAACATTAGGAGGGTCTACTTCAGAAGGGAGATCGAAGGAGATCAACAGCTGCAGCTTTAACCTGCACCTTTCATGTGTGGAATTTAACAGTCCCAAATGCAAGACCTTGCCCTTCTGCTGCAACAGAAGATCCTCCAGAAGTGGCAGCCTGATCAAAAGACAGATGCTCAAGCCAAGAAGATCCGGGTAGCACAACCTCCTTGCCCAGTCTGGAGGCATTATGATGACTTGGGCTCTGTTGTTCTTATTCCTCAGAATTAGGGACTGGTGACATAGCAGCGGGACGGCATACAACAGTCCTGTGCTAGACTGTAGGCAGAATGTGTCTCCAAAGAGAGCCTTCTTAGTAATTTTAGCACGCCAAACCTAGACACTGCAAGTTGTCGGCAGTGGTGAACAGATCGAGCCAAGATTTTCCCCATTGCTGGAAGAAGCTCTGCATGATCCACTAGGTATCGCTGGATGAATTTGTCTGCTCTTGTGTTTTAAAATCTTGTCAGGTAGAGTGCAATTAGGGAAATGCTGTGATGATTCAGCCAGTTCCATAGACACAGAGCCTCCTGGCACAGGACTCAAGACCCCCAAGCTGCCTAGTTTGTTGCAGTACTGCATGGTGATCGTGCCATCTGTGAGAACCTGCATCAGCCTCTGTTTGATGGATTTATGGAGGGCCTTCAACGCAAAGGAATCACCCGAACTCCTGCAGGATGATGTGAAGCTGGGCCTCCGCTGTGACCAGAGTCATCTGATCTCCACTATTCCAAGGTACTCTCCCAACCCAACAGTGATATGTATGTCACCACAATAACTCTAGTGGGTTAGGGAGAGGGATCATCCACTGGTTCAACTGCAGTCGAGCAGCTACCACTGCAGATCTTGCGCAATCTAATTCAAAACCTGGGTAGAATCTCACACGCAGGTTTCCCTTGGTGCTGGGCCCACTGAGACTTCAGATCCCATTGTAGAACTTGCATGTTTCATTAGCATTTGGCATGGTAGGCGACCGGGATGCAGGAGGCCAGAAGACCAACATACCTCAAAGCCATTCTCACTGAGCCTCAAGCCTGAGGCTGAACCATTGGGAATTCTAACCCGAATATCCTGTACTCACTGATCCAGAGGGAAGGCCTGAAAGTATAAGGAGAAGGAGCCAGGTGGGACTTTGGCAGGTTGATTGAAAGACAAAGCAAGGACATTTGCTGTCGTCTGGAGGTGGTTCAAGACTGACTGATGAGCCTATCACAACAGCCAGTCATTGAGATAGGGGAAGAAAGGGTCCGGATCTCCAAAGATGGGCAGCGACCACCGCCATGACCCAGGGAATTGGTGAGGCAGAAAGGGAGCACAGCCAACTGAAAGTGCTTGTGCCCACCATGAACCGCAGATAGCATCTTAGGGCCTGCAGGAGAGAGATGTTAAAATAGGTATCCTGCAGATTCAACCCCTATGTTCCAGGTCAGGAAGTACCTAGGTAAGAGTGCACATCCTTAATTTGTTCTTTCAAATGAAGGCACTGAAAAGGTGATGATCCAAAATAGAATGAAGGCCTCCATCCTTTAGCACAGGGAATAGCAGGAATATTATCCAGTTTTAAAACATTTCCGAGAGCAATACTTTCACTGTGGCTCATTTGGGCAAAAGGGGATGCACCACCTGGCATAAAGCAAATGGATGGTCCTTCAAAGGCTGCGCTGATGTAGGTGGATGGTGCAGTGGGCCAAAAAGTAATGGCAAAGCGTAGCCCACTAGAAAATTTGAGGCACCCACCTGTCAGGTGTAATGCTACACCACCCCTGAAGGAGAGCTATGTGCTTCTAAGAGCATACTAAAGATGTTTAGAAGTTGTGGCTTGAGGGGTGGGAGATTGGGATGTACACTGCCTCAGGTGGCCTGTTTTTGACGGCTGGGCCCATGGGCTTTACTGGAAAAGGCACAGGTGCCTACTGTGGGGGTGGTGGAGCAAGATGCTGCTGAATGGAGCATGATGCTGCTGAGACACCAAGCCCCTGGCTTATCCTCCGAGTGAAACTGCCTTAGGATTGCTGAACCGGTGCTGAAAGACCCAAAGAGTGCTGCAGCTCAGCTCTCTTGAAAACGCTCTAGGGCTGAGTCTGTCTTTTTGCAGAAGAGGCAGGAATCATTGAAGGGACATCTGCATATCCCCAGAGAATCCTGTAGACCTCGTCCATGAATGGTGCCGGAGCACCACACTTATCCAAATAGCCCTTTCTAGCCAGTCAGTGATGTCTTGGCTTAAGCAGATGACAAACTTAGCTGCCTTCCGAGCATCCTGAATCGTTTGGACTAAGAAAGCCTGTACGTTTTCTGGGACAGCTGGTCAGATCTCACCTACTCTGTCCCAGAGTGCAAGGGTGTAATGCCCTAGGAGGCATCGGTTTTTGGTCAACCTCAAGGCAAGGCAGGCATTCTCTTGCCAAATGTTTCCATACGTTAGGACTCTGTCAGAAGTAGACACATGCATCACCAACTTCTTAGGAGTTGGGATGCTTATTTAAAAAAAATAAAAAAAATAAAATAAAAGGAGTTTATCCATGGGACAGTGCCACTTTGATGATTTACTTGAGAGCCAGAAAATGGGTCAGCCCAAATGTCCAATCAGTGAAAGTCTCAGTGAGGGGCAGAAGACATTCGGTCAGTGTGTGGCCGGGCTAAAGGACCTCAGTTAGTGTATTAGTTTTTACCTCCAATGTGGGAGGTTCAAGGTCTTCAGCAGCACTCCTAATGACTTTCGCAAACAACATAGTTTTATCAGTTGCTGGTCCTGAGGATACATGTGGGCAACCAACCTAGTATTGGGTGAAATATCAAAGCCATTGGAATCTAGCAGATCAATCTATCAGTTATCCTCATCATAGTGTGAGGCAAACTCTTACCCATCATTGACATCTCCATATGGCTGACCCAGGTCCAAACCAAAAGTTTGTGCAGTCTCTGTGTGCAACTGAGCAGTAATGGTATGGAGTCAGAAATAGATGGATTGAGTATTGGCAGTAACACATCAGGATCTGGGCACGCTATCAGTTGAGATTAATTTGGCTTGGAATATATATCCTTGCATTTGGGCAGGTTTATAACTTTCAGAAATTCAAATGAGTTTGAGGACTGTAAGCCATACTCCTAACAAAGTTTAGTAAACTTCATTTTTGATTGAACAAATATACAGGCGAAAATATGGGCATGCAAAAACTGCTCAGCAATAGCAAATTCATTTTCTGTACATCTCCTTTCCCTTCCCCAATCTTTTCCAAGGATAAGATAGGAAACGAGTGGGTAAATAACACTAGACATGTTGATTTTTGGATGTGCAAAGACTCATAGGGCATTTTAGAACTGGAACTACTGCTTTCCGTCTATTTGCACCCCCTGTGTAGATGTGCGGAGACATGACAAAATCAGAGACTCACTTGAATACAAACCTCGATATTACTAAATCGCAGAGGCTACTCTGTGCTCTGATATAATTAGAACTTTACTATAGCTTCACTTCTTGCTGAAAGTCACCAAAAGTGTTGTGATTTTTTTCTTTTTAATGGAACAACCAGATTTCTGAAGGCTCCTGTACTTTGGACAAGTAGATTTTGATATAATTCCACATCCCTTAGTTGCACAGAATTTGGCAGACAGTTTGTTGTAAACACCAAAAATGTACAGATTCATCAAGGTGGGATGCAGTTTAAAAAAAAAAAAAAAAAAAAAAAGAGGTGTTTGTTTGCTAACAACTAAGGCACTGTGTGCGGTTTAGCCTACTCTTGGTGTTTTCCAGTTTATGTAGATCCATCAGACATTATGGCCCTCATTACAACATTGGCGGTAAATCCCGCTTACTGCCGTGCAGAAGACCTCCAACACACCGCTGCGGCCGCGGAATTCTGCTGCAGCTATTACGACCCACAGCTCGGAATCCGCCATAATCCAGACACCCCCGCAAGTGCGCCACACCAAAGGTCAGTGATAAACTGGCGATAACAAAACCTCCACCGTCACGCCAACAGGAATACGCCCACACAACCCATGAATCCATGCGGCGGTCTTTCAACTGCAGTATTCCACTGGCGGTACACACCGCCGCGCTCAAAATACACACACATTTACAAAACACAACCACATTGGACAATTCGAAATACACACCTGATACACATACACCACTCCCACACACCCAATCCAATATAAAACACACACCCACAAACCCTTAAACCCTTACTACCAAAATTTCGAAAGAAGGCCAGAGAAAGACCTCACCAGAAACAACACTAGCATCCACAGACACACATCATCACTCACACAACATCCATGCACCTTAAACTACACACAACGCATCCTCTCACACATCACAACACACACCACCTCACACATCACCCACACCACATCATGGCACCTCAACAACACCCCAGGTTCTCTGAGGAGGAGCTCAGGGTCATGGTGGAGGAAATCGTCCGGGTAGAGCCACAGCTATTCGGATCACAGGTGCAGGACACCTCCATTGCTAGGAAGATGGAGCTACGGCGCAGAATCGGCAACAGGGTCAACGCAGTGGGACAGCATCCAAGAACTAGGGATGGCATCAGGAAGAGGTGTAACGATCTAGAGGGGAAGGTGCGTTCCGTGGTCTCCAGAAACCAGATTGCAGTACAGAGGACTGGCGGTGGACCCCCGCCTGCTCCCCCACACCTAACAACATGGGAGGAGCAAGTCTTGGCAATACTGCATCCTGAGGGCCTCGCAGGAGTAGCAGGAGGAATGGACTCTGGTAAGTCAACTCAACTATTATATCCCCCACCCTACCTGCATGCCATCACATACCCTCAACCCTCACCCCCATCACTCCCACACCTCACATATGTCCCACTATCACAACCCACCCATACCAACACCAAGCCCTGCATGCTACACCAAAGCATGGACACTACAGATACCCACACAGACCCCAAACCAAATATCGCACAAGGACCTAGACAAGAATGCAAGCACTGGAGTACAGGGTCACTCACCCATTGCACATGGTGGCACACACAGATGCAATAATCATGCCTTTACACCCCTGCAGGACCCCTACCCAACATCACTGGACAGGAGGTTCCAGACATACCCAGTCCCCCCACAGAAGAGGCCCACAGTGATGACAGCAGCTCTGCACAACTGGATCAAGATGACCAGCCTGGCCCATCTGGGACCTCGGGACAGTTGGTTCCCCTGACACTGGCACAAGCCATCACAGAGCCTCCCCCCTCAGGAAACACCACCACAACACCCACCCAGCAGGCCCATCCCTCTGTCCCCAGGACACGTCAAGCAGCAGTATGTCCACCACTACAGGGAACCCAGGCAAACCCACCACCCCAAGAAAATCAGGGACCTGGGGGCAGTGGCAGTGGGCACACGGTTCAGGGGACACAGGAACAGGAAAACTCGGAGGACTGCTGTGCGACAGGGGGAGGACAGCCCCAGGGAACCCACTCTCCAACATCATGGGAGCGTACCATCATTCCCAGGAGACGATGGCAACGGTACTGGCCAACTTTCAGGAGACCCAGCGGCTGCAGGAGGAACACTATCTGGGGATCAGGGAGGAACTGAAGTCCATCAACACCACCCTGGTCACCATTGTAGGGGTGCTGCAGGACCTTGTCAACACCAGGAGGGACACTGTGGCACAACAAGGGGCCCCTGACACTAGCCTAGATGATGAACAGCCCTCCACCTCAGCTAGTGGACAGGAGGCACCACCACAGGACCACGACACCAGCACCCCAACCCCTGCAGATGGAGAGCCACCCCGCAAACGGTCCCTGAGATCCAGGAAAAAGACAGAGAACATTGCCCAGACCCCCGCCAGGAAATGAGACTCCCCCCTGAATGTCACCCTTCTGTCCCACTATGTCACCCTGTCCATCCTTCAACTGCCCTTGCTCCACTTCATATGCCCCTTCGGACAATGCACCTGTGAAACAAATAGACTGGACTCTGCCATGGACATTCCTCCAGCATCACCCCTGCCCATTTTACAACCCCCTCCACTTATTTGCACAGAAATAAACACACTTCGATCACAAAACAATCTGGAGTCAGTCTGTGCTTTCACAAATGTGTAATTGCAATAACTATGGAATATAGCAATGTCAATTTAATTGTCCACGTACCGATGAAACACAGATGTAGGGCTGGAGGAAATATAGGAGAGGTCACAAAGTGGGACCCACATCTGTTAAATGAAAAGGCAAAGTGACAAGTCAGGGTCCATACACTGAGTGAAAATGACAGACTTATGATAGCTCAAACAATAGTATGAGATGTGTGAGGCAGTGACATCTTCTTACCTGTGTCTCACTGGAAGTATTGCTGGATAACGTGGTTTCGGTTGTCGATATCCTGTTCTTCCTGTTCTTCTGCCTCCTTTTCTTCACTGTCCACAGGCTCCACAGCTGCCACAGGATCTCCAGCTGGACCATCCTCCTGCAGAAAAGGCACCTGTTGTCGCAAAGCCAGGTTGTGTAGCATACAGCAGGCCACGATGATCTGGCACACCTTCTTTGGTGAGTAGTAGAGAGAACCACCTGTCATATGGAGGCACCGGAACCTGGCCTTCAGGAGGCCGAAAGTCCATTCGATCACCCTCCTAGTTCACCCATGTGCCTCATTGTAGCATTCCTCTGCCCTTGTCCTGGGATTTCTCACTGGGGTCAGTAGCCATGACAGGTTGGGGTACCCAGAGTCACCTGCAAATTTCGAGGGACAACTGTTAGACACACACTAACCCGTAGGGACAACCCCATACCCAGACAACTATTCACACTGTATAGGGTCCTTATCTTCACCTATTAGCCACACACGGTGCTTCTGGAGTCGCCCCATCACATAAGGGTTGCTGCTATTCCTCACAATGTAAGCGTCATGCACTGATTTTCTTTTTCCCCTGTACTATTCCTCTAGGTCAGCGCCCACCAGACGAAGGATATTTGGCCCTAGGGGTCCACCACAGACGGAGCATCCACTGCCGGAAGAGATGGGAGGACCTTCGCGGCTGGAGCAAGAAGATGGCGGAGGCCCAGCTGGGGATGGCCTCCTAACGTGGGAGGGGTGCCCGTCGCACCATGACCCCCCTGATGTTGGAGATCCTGGCGGTGGCGTATCCGGAGTTGGATGGGCGCTTGAGGGCATCACAGCAGCCACAAGGGGGTGAGTACAGTCACATTCATCTGACTCTGCGTGCATTATGCGGTATCTGGGTGGGGGAGGTGAGCAGTGGGTTCCCCTAGGCCAGGGCGAGCTTGGTAGGCAAGGTCCCTTGTGAGGCAGGTTCAGTGGAACCCTAACCCCACTAGTGGTTAGTGCCATCTACACCTAGTCAGGCTCCTATGACTTCCATGTGTGCAGCAATCGGGCTTAGGCCTTGTACCCCATGGGCATGTGAATAATCTAGGAACTATAAGTGCATGGCGTAGTGCAGAGGGCTGCTGTGTCTGTAGTGTCTGCCAATGGTAGTGGTGTTGCATGCACTGAACATGTCTTTCTTCTTCTGTTCTTGTGTGCAATAGCATCATCAGGCGGAGGAGCAGTGGCACCGGAGCAGGAGGGAGCTGCATCCCACTTGGCCCTGGAAGGCGACACAACAGAGTCTGAAGCCACCAGTGGGAGGGCGAGGGGAGCTCCATGGCAGGGACAGGAGGTGATAGCAGTGACAGCGGCGACTCCTCTGATGGGAGCTCCCTTGCGGTGGCGGGCCCCTCTGTGCCCCATGCATCAACAGGTACAGCCGCCACCCCCCCCTACCAGCACCGCCCTCCCAGCAGCCCCTCAGCGCGTGTCCCGTGCCCGCTCACCCAGGAGGGTGGGCATCTCCTTTGTCCCAGGCACCTCAGGCCCTGCCCCTGTCAGCCCTGCTGCTCTCAGTGAGGAGGCTATTGACCTCCTGAGATCCCTCACTGTTGGGCAGTCTACCATTCTGAATGCCATCCAGGGTGTTGAGAGGCATTTGCAACAAACAAATGGCATACCTGGAGGGCATTCATTCTGTCCATGCAGCCCAACAGAGAGCATTTCAGTCCTCAGCACTGATGGCAGCCATTGTCCCTGTGTCCAGCCTCCCCCCTCCAACTTCCTCCACCCAGACCCAATCCCCTGTACCTCAGCCTATTCCAAGCACACCATCAGACCAGCATGCACACACCTCAACACACAAAAGTGGCTCAGGCAAACATAAGCACCACACATCCCACAGGCACTCACACAAGCATCATACCCATGCAGACATACCAACATCCACTGCCTCCACTGTGTCCCCCTCCCCCACGTCTCCCTCCTCCCTCCCAGTCTCGTCTCCACTCACACCTGCATGCACTACATCTTCAGCCACTACCTCCATCACCAGCACGCCCATCACCACACACCGCTCACGTGCACTCCCAACCTCCACTGCCATTCACACATCCCCTGTGTACTCTCCCAGTGTGTCAGTGAGCCCTCCTCCCAAAGTACACAAACGCAGGCACACACCCACCCAACAGCCATCCACCTCACAACAGCCTCCGGCCCGTGCACCTTCACCCAAATTCAGCAGACGTACACCTCCTACAACCACTACCTCTACCTCCACTCCCAAACCCCCTCCATCTACCCGTCCCAGTGTTTCAAAAAAACTTTTCCCTGGCTAATATTGACCTGTTCCCTACACCTCCCCCCCCCCCCCGTCCGTCCCCTAGGGCCAGGCTTTCCAGGTCCCAACCCAGCACCTCAGCCACCACATCCCCAGCCACAGTGGTGCCAGCAACTGCGGGCTATTGGAGTGCGCCAACCATCAGGGCTGCCAGTGTGCCATGGAGCGAGGGCAAGGACATTCTGCCACCTGCCAAGCTAAAAAAGTTGCCCACATCCCGGAGGGAGAAGCAGAAAACACCTGCCACCAAGGGGTCAGGGAAAACAAAAATGATAGTGGCAAGACAAAGGTGGGGAAGGGCCAGAAACTGAAGGGCAGGTCAGGAGAGGGCATGGTGGCACCGACTGAGGGACCAGTGTCACACCTTCTTACCATGTCGAGGCCAACCTGTACGGTGGAGAAGACCGCCACCGACCCCGCCGCCAGCACCGCTGTCACAGACCCCGCCGCCAGCACAGACCCCGCCGCCAGCACCGCCGCCACAGAGCCCGCCGCCACAGACCCCGCCACCAGCACCGCCGACACAGAGCCCGCCACCAGCACCGCCGACACAGAGCCCGCCACCAGCACCGCCGACACAGAGCCCGCCACCAGCACCGCCGACACAGAGCCCGCCACCAGCACCGCCGACACAGAGCCCGCCGCCAGAACTGCTGCCACAGAGCCCGCCGCCAGAACTGCCGCCACAGAGCCCGTGACTGACACCGCCGCAAGCACCGCCAGCGGCCCCACGACATCCTGAGCCAGTGGCACCACCGCAGACATGGCTGCCGTCCCCAGTGGTCAGTCGTCCGAGGCTGGTGGTGAGTTCCAGGAGCCTGGGCAGCTTCCATGAAGCATCACTTTCAGTGGAGAAAGGCATCCACTACCTCAGTCCTTGGCAGGATGAAGCACTCTGGGCACCAAGCCCCCTCCAGAACCAGTGGAGAGATACATCCACTACCTCAGTCCTTGGCAGGATTCAGCACTCTGGGCACCAAGCCCCCTCCAGAACCAGTGGAGAGATACATCCACTACCTCAGTCCTTGGCAGGATGAAGCACTCTGGGCACCAAGCCCCCTCCAGAACCAGTAGAGACTTATCCACTTGAGAGACTGTGGCTTTGCACTCCCCAGGATGCAGCAGTGGGCAAACCACCCACTGTAAAGACTTGAGAGACTGTGGCTTTGTACTCCCCAGGATGCAGCAGTGGGAAAACCACCCACTGTAAAGACTTGAGAGACTGTGGCTTTGCACTCCCCAGGATACATCAATGGGCAAACCACCCACTGTAAAGACTTGAGAGACTGTGGCTTTGCACTCCCTAGGATACATCAAAGCGCATGGAGCCCCCTCGTGGAGCAGTGGCGTTGTGCGTTCATCAGGCTGAGGTGCCCCCTCCTCCCCCTGAGGTGCCTGTATATTTTCTATGTGATGCCCCTCCAGTGTTCTCTCCGTTTGGAGTCAGGTATCTAGTGTGGGCCTCGCCCATGCATTTTGGACCCGTGGTCCACGGACAATGATTGGTGCACTATCAGGACTTGTGTAGTTGGTGCACATAATTGTATATACTGGATTTTGAGTTTTGACTGATGGATTTATTTTGATTACAATCGTTCAAATCATTTCCTTTGGTGTATATGTAATGTTGCAGCATGTATATGTGTGTATGGTGTTGTGGGTGAGGGCGGGGGTGGGGGTGTTGCGTGTGTGTGTCACTCTTTTCCCTCCTCCCCTGTGTTGAAGGTGCAGTACTCACTGTGAGATCCTGATAGAGGAGCAAGAAGACCATCGCCGGCAGGATTTGCAGTTCTGGCTCCATGGCGTCCTGGTTCCTCGTGGGATGTGGAAAGGTGAGTGTTTTCCCTTCTGTGTACTGTCTCCGGCGTGTTTTTAGTTGCGTTGGTTCCGCCCCGGAAAAGGTGGCGGATAGCCGTGTTGTGATAAGGGTGGGCGGTACATTGTCTTCTGTCTGTCTGTTGGCGGAGTCCGCCGCGCTGTTTGTTTCTACCGCCGTGGCGGTTGGAGCGTTAAAGTGGCTGAGTATGTTGGCGGTTTCCGCCACGGTCGTAATCCCATTTTGTTTTCCGCTGGCCTGTTTGCGGTATTACCGCAGCTTTAACACCGACCACCAGGGTTGTAATGAGCGCCTATGTCTTTATTTGAACTGTGCTGTATTGTCTCAACCTTGACATCATCTCCTCTGAGTTACTTCGTATCTGCTCACCTACTGTACCCAGTGAGTCAAACAGCCTTGGGAGGCTAGGTTTCTGATTCAAACAAATGTCCTTATGTTGCTACACATTTCCTCAAACACAGAATCATATAACCAGAATGTTTCATCAGCCCCCAGGCTCACTGTGTCTTAGTTAACAGGAAAGACTTTAAACCTAATGTAGGAAGTTGGCTCTGTATATACTATTTCAAAGTAAGAAATAGTGTGCACAGAGTCCAAGGGTTCCCCTTAGAGTTAAGATAGTGGCAAAATTAGATAATTCTAATGCTCTATTTTGTGGTAGTGTCGAGCAGTAGGCTTATCAGAGGGTAGTGTTAAGCATTTGTTGTACACACACAGGCAATAAATGAGGAACACACACTCAAAGACTTACTCCAGGCCAATAGGTTTTTATATAGAAAAATATATTTTCTTAGTTTATTTTAAGGACCACAGGTTCAAGATTTGAAGTAAATACATAAAAAGCAAGGTACTCCACACAGGTAAGTTAGGAACTTTTAACAAAAGCAATATCACATACAGTCTTTGTTAAAATGGCAATAAGCTATTTTTAAAGTGGACACAGTGCAAAACTCAACAGTTCCTGGGGGATGTAAGTAAAGGTTAGATTATGAGGTAAGTAAGACACTTCTAAGTCTCAGTTCCTGGGCATAGGCAGCCCACCACTGGGGCTTCAAGGCAACCCCAAAGTTGCCACACTAGCAGCTCAGGCCCAGTCAGGTGCAGAGGTCAAAGCGGTGCCCAAAACACATAGGCGCCTATGGAGAACAGGGGTGCTCCGGTTCCACCTTCCCTTGTACCAGGGCCCTTGGTACCAGGGGTACCAGTTACAAAAGACTTAATTGAGTGCCAGGGCTGTGCCAATTGTGGAAGCAAAGGTACAGTTTAGGAAAGAACACTGGTGCTGGGGCCTGGTTAGCAGGGTCCCAGCGCACTTTCAATCAAAACTTAGCATCAGCAAAGGCAAAAAGGTAGGGGGTAACCATGCCAAGGAGGCATTTCCTTACATCTAATCTATGATATTCTTAAATGGTCTATCCCCGCAAAAAGGCAAAGGCGGTTAGGAAGAGGTTTTTTTAGGTGTCTAATTGTGGAACTGGTTATGTGAGCAACGGAGGCCATTGGAACTATTGGGGAAAGAAGAGGAAATTATGAGTTATGTGCAGGTGCACTCTGAGCAATGCAAGACAATAATGGGTCTGAGTTAGCAGTTTGCAAAGATCTTATAGCCCAGAGATATGGAATGAAGAGAGCGAAAAACATGGGAAAGAATCAATGGGCAGGGTAAATGAAGCAACCAATGTGAGGGGCTTTAAACTATGAACACAGGACTATGGGGGAGTAGCGATGGAAGGAATGGTTCAATCACATCTAAGGGAGGATGCAAGACCTTAGTGTTGCTTGAGTATGTAGTATGGGGTAAATGCTGACAGAGAATGAGAAGTTAAGAGGCGGACAGGGAAGCATGTTTGTTGTTAATGAGTGCATAGGAACTTAAGTGGGAGCTTGCATACAGACAAGAAGTTAGGACGAGGTGGTAGGGCTCAGGATGTGCCCCGTGACCCATAGAGTTTCCTCCCGAGAGTATCCAGGGAGATCCTCATCATGAAAAGAAAGATGTTGCCTCAGATGAGAATGACACAAGAACAGAATACTGGTGAATGCATTCCCTCTAAAGGTGAGATATTTAAGGATAAAAACAGTCATCAGCAGGATATATTAATGGCAAACATGCAAACAATTGTTGGAAGTTCAGGCTTACGGCCAGGGGCAGCTAAATACATTAACCATGTTTCCTATGCCCTGAGATAGCAGTACCAAATAATCCACTAACAGAGGTACAGTACCACTATGTTTCAGCAACAATTTCGCAATGCGCTTACATGACAGCTATAACTTCTGATGAACATCTGTATTATGTCAGGAGTCACCAAAAACATTACATTGCAAGGTAAGAGTGTTTGAAATTGTTTGAATATTCTAATAAATACTTTATTTTGTAGATCATACAAGGCACCAAAAGCATTCACTATGTGGACTGCTACAACCCAAGAAAGTTTACTGAAAACCAGCTAGTCATCTGAAGACTAAAGTAATGGAAGCGATAAAAGAAAAAGACACCCATTAGGCAGCCTAAACAAAGAATATTCTTTTTTCCTCATTAGATATTAAGCTGTTGTTAAACAAGGTACCCTGACTACCTTGAAAATATACAAAATAAAGGCTTGCAATGTCTAAATTGTACAAAGTTAAAGTTGGTTATCTTGCTGATTGGTTACTCTATGTACTGAGCAATAATTACTCACCCGGATTTCTGGTTCAACTCTTAAACAGTATGGTTGGTTCTGGTACTGCTGAATCTCACCAGTTATTTCAGCGACTTTCCTTCTTTTACTGAAATTAACAAGTTCTTTACCATGACGCTTAAGGAAATCTGGATTGCCCTCTTCAGTTTTTAAAATATTTGTCAAATAAATTCCTGTGTAAGTATAAAAAAGGAATTAACTTAGGTTTTCACATCTCCAAAATAGTTTCAGTTAAAAAACATGATTACGTTGTTTACCTGCTTTTTCACTGTATAAAAAATGCCTAAAAATACAGACTCAACTGGTGTTGGTAAAGAGTTAACAGGGTATGTCAGTTCGATTTCTTTATTCAAGCATTATAACATACATCATAAAAGGCAATACATACAAAATATAACATAATACAATACAATAAATAGTGCCTATAGTCGTAATTTTAAAAATACAATTAAAAACATAGCACAAAATACACACGAAATCGCACATATTAGGAGTACCATTAAAATCAGCACTAGTAATAAAGACAGGCTAAACTAGCAAGGCCATCTTCACACCCAAAGCACTTTTAAAAAACGCAGCCAACAGCAGAACAGGCTTCAGAGTCTTGCAGTTTCTGAAGAAAAAGCAAAGCAGCTCTACATTTGGTTATCTTAAGTTTGCACAATAATGGTAACAGGAAGTGCCTAGTATAAAAGCAATGACATTTGCAAAATAATACCGAATAATACAAAGTGCAGTAAGGTCTGTGATGAATGCTCATCATATAGGCAAAAGCAAACATCATTAGTGGAGAATTCCTCCAGTGGAAAACAGCATCCACCGAATGAAACCCAGCTGAAATCGGGTCAATAGCATTCTTTCATGCACATTCTTCACATACAATAAATATGGCGCAGCCCCAGGAACCCTATGTACTAAGCAAAACTCTCATACGGTAGGCTTCTTCAGCTCTGCTGCCTCCCTTGCAGTCTGCCTGTTTGATGAAACAGTCCTGAACCCAGGATTTATCATTTTTAGGTTGAGCATAGCAGCACGCAAGCGCTGCTCTTCTCAACATGTTGGAATCTATCCTGTTGACTTTAACCACGGCCATCTCATGCCTATCACTTTCACTGGTTCCTGGGCCTGTCTTTCAAGAATCCCTTGATGTCATTGGGTAAATGCTTTACGTTTGTCCTGACTTGAGGCTGGTTTGTTAGCACCTTGGAGTCTGACCATGTTACATGGATTATTGCACGATCGGCGAGATACCTTGATGTCTGTGAGGTGTTATTAAAACATTTTCTTTGCAGTTTTATGCAGCACGAACTCGACACAAACGTAGTGGAGCACTTTATTTTTTTTTTTGCAGTTTTAAATAGAGCGAACTTGAAAGGTATTACAGCGCTTAACTTGAGTAGCCGTTACATTACACAAGAACACATTCATTTTTGGTAGCAAGGGGAGATTAAGTGATGTGCCCAGAATCACAGGATGCTGAGCCGGCGCAGAGATTTAAACAGTGTTCCCCAGCTCCAAAGTCGGCAGCCCTGGCACTTATGCCACATCCTCTTCCCTAGGGTTGTCTGGTGCATGTTGGGGCAGTCTGGGAATAACTTGTTTTTTTTAGGTCGAGCGTTCAAGCACTTTGACCTATTGTAAGTATTGTGGGATTTTAAACACATTCACCTCACGCCCATCACTTTCACTTGTTTGTGGGTTTGCCTTTCAACAATCCTGTGATGTAATTGGTAAATGCTTTACATTTGTCCCGCCCTAGGACTGGCTGACCCTGATACATGGATAATTGCATGATTGCTGATACACTTCAGCATAGGTGAACTATTTTTTTCTTTTGTCTCTCCCTTTTGAGCTCCATGGCAGCCATGGCCCTCACAGTGCTCATAGGTTCAACAGCGCAAACTCCATCGGCGGTATTGGAGGGCTGGTCACATTGTTCACAGTTTTACCTAATCAGTCGTTTCTTTTGTCTCTCACTTCATGCGCCACAGCCTTCCCCAAAACACTTATAATTGATAAATGCTTTACTAAAAAACACAGAAACCTACAACGCGGCTCTCAAAGCATAGCCGGAGAGCCGCTTCTACACTATCCATTGCACTCATGAGAAGCATGCAAGCATTATTTTTCAAAACATTTTTGCCCACGCAGCCTGTGGTGGTTCTAGGACAATGGGACCACCTCCAAAACGTTCAGCATGGCACACTCTTTTTGTTTAGGTCATCTCTGGGTCCCCACAATAGGTTAGTGGAGACCCCCCAAAAACTAACCCCTCCCACCATTCACTGCCTTTTTAAGCTCTTGTGGCTGGAACTTTTGTTTTACAGCTGAGAGTAGTTTTTGTTCTAAGGGGCCTAGTATTGTAGTAGGCCTTTTAGACCTTAAAATGTGTAAGGCACTATGCTCTCTAGGGGCTAAATATATGGATGCACCACTACATTACTTTGTGCCATTCTGTTTTCATGTGGTTATGCTCTCTAGGGACTAATTATATGGTTACACAACCATGTTCATTACAAATGATATTTTTATTGTGGTGTCCTCTAGGGGTGGTTCTGAGCATTACAGACAACATACTACAATATTTGCTGCTCTTGGTCATCCGATAATGCTTTGCAGGGCATTCTTTTACAACACATTTTGCTCACAACTCAGCCTGTGGTGGTCCTAGGACAAAAGGACCACCTTCAAAACGTTCACCACAACCTGTTCTCTCTGTCTAGCTCATCTATGGGTTCCCACACTAGGTTATTTGGGATCCCAAAATAATAAAGCCTCCCTCCATTCAGTGACTTTTTAACCTCTCTCGTGGTTGGAACTTTTGCTTTACAGCTGAGAGTAGTTTGTGTGTTTAAGGGTCTTGTTTGTAATTTGCAGTAGGCCTGCTATCCCTGAAAATGTGTACTACACTATGCCCTCTAGAGGCTAAATATATGGTTACACTGTAATACTTTCAGTCACTTTCTTTTCATGTGGTTATGCCCTCAAGGGGCTAACTATATGGTAACATGACCATGTTTCCTACAAAAGGTATTTTCATTGTGGTGTCCTCTAGGGGCTGTTCTACAGACTAATGGCAAATGTTTATTTCAAATAAAGGTTTTAATTGGGTTTAATGATAAATATATATGTTTTGTTACTCTCACCTTGTTGGCAATTATGACCATTATTCAGGCCACCTTAACATCCTTATTACACTTTAACTGTTTGAACATACTTGATATGTTTGAGTGGCCCTTCTAGCTCCCAGTCAGCAAAAGGATCACCTTCCGACTTCTCACCCACGCACACAAAGCCCTCCACGACAAGGGACCGGAATACCCCAACAGACGCCTCAACTTCTACGTCCCCACCCGCCCCCTCCGCTCCTCTGGCCTCGCACTAGCCGCCGTCCCTCGCATCCGACGCTCCACGGCGGGTGGGAGATCTTTCTCCTTCCTGGCGGCCAAGACCTGGAACTCCCTCCCCACCAGCCTCAGGACCACCCAGGACCACTCCGCTTTCCGGAGACTCCTAAAGACCTGGCTGTTCGAGCAGCGATAACCACCCCCTTTGTCCCTAGCGCCTTGAGACCCGCACCGGTGAGTAGCGCGCTTTATAAATGCTAATGATTTGATTTGATGTCTCTGGTTACTCCTCCGTGGCTGTCTTGTTTTGTGACTTGAGGTAGCTAGCAAGCAACTATGATGGCGGGGTGGTGAAAGTGGTATTCTATTGGAATTAGCATAGCAGATATAAATTAGGATGCTAAATGGCAACACTTTCATTTTTGGCTGCAGATAAAGAAGAAGATAAATTAAAGTGCTTTAGTTGTATTCAGGGAGGCAGGAAAAGACCAAATTATGAGTCGGGGTTGACCAATTTATGTGGCAAGAAAAGTCCAGTTATGAATTTACAAAGTCAATAGCTCTAACTCAAGCAAATGCGAGGCCCATAACATTGCAAATGCTTGTTCTATACAGCGCTTGGTAATACAGGTTCTGCCATTTCATAGTGCTGCAAAACAGGTGCCATTCTTAACCAAATCTCTATAATTCATTTGCATCAACCTTGCGGAGATGAAGAGGTGAAAAAGCTATGTCAGGATTGTAATCTGTGACATTATCGTTCTGTCAAGACCTCTGTAGTGGGTGCATTAACCAACTGACTTGAGTAGAGCTTAACACTAGGTGATAGCACATGCTCTCGATAACCTCCGGAGGGTCATCAACCAAGCCCATAAGTTAGTTCTAGGCAAGACGATAGCGAAAGGTGTTGTCTCCAAAATGGTGAAAAAGGAGCCCAGACTCCAGACCTAAGCACTTCACGCCCTCAAGTTTGATAGCAAAAAGAATGGAGCCTTTGGATAGAAATTAGGCATCTTTAAATAGAGTTAAATTAGTAGATTTTCCTAACCCTGTAGCACAAAGAAGCTAACACCAGGGTGCTACAGTGAGAGAAGCAGCGTATCATAGGGCATAAAAGTGGAGCAAACTCCATCACTTCCTCTTCTCAGAATTCACTGGGGTCATGGCTTTGACAGTCTATTCACAGCTACTGCGACCTTGCAGATGCCACTTCCAGAAGCACTGTTTAAAACAGCGCTCGAATAGCACTGCTTCCTGTTTGAAGAGTCCCCACCTCTAAAAGCCCCCACAGTTGCGATCACAGGCGCAGAGCGCTTCCCCATCACCCTATGTATAAAATCACAGCCAGTCTGTAGGAATGAGACAAAAACACTCCCAAGATGGTGGCCTTGTTTTGTCCTCTCTTCTGCAGCAACAGGCCTGGGAGGGTTACAGTGGCACTTGGCATACATCCACTACACTCCAAACCAAAACACATAAGTAAAAGGCATTTGTCATTTACAATGCCAACAGCTTTAAACTCTCACAAATGTGAGACCTATTGCATTTCAAATGCTTGTTGGTAATGGATTCTTGTTTACCGAACAAATAAGTGCAACTCAGGGAAGAGGTAGTGTTCCTGATGCATGGTTAAGTAGTGTTTCAGTGTTGGCCCAAACTGAACACCAAAGTACCAAAAGGGTGGCATCTATGGTATCACAGACATAATCGGGCCCTATTTCCAAATGGGAAGAATAACGTGATGTAGACAAAACCTAGTCTCTTCCTCCTGGATAGGACCAACGTCTCTATAGCCTCATTACCCCATACCACAGGATGACGACTAGTAAGCATTCCCTTTTGTATATTTCAAGTATGAGCACAATGTTTTTTTCCCCCAACGCTAGCAGCAAATGAAAAGGTTGCTTCCACCGCCCATGTAAAGCTGGACACCCTGCTCTTAACACAAAAAGACCAATTACAGGTTTCATCGAACTCCAGCCGAGGTATTGAAAGGAGCTCACCCCGGCCAACCTGCACTCACCGATGTTTAAGGTACAGGATTTGGTGTTTTTTTGGCCACAAACCAGTCTTAAAGTCTTAGTAAAATTGGTCTCTAATTCCAACCCCTTCATAAAAGCCACAAAACTGGTAACCAGCCTCTTTCACCCATTTGCCGTTCTGGCCAACAAGACTGCATCATCCGCATGGAGTAGGGCAGGGATGGCTCACATCTCTATGCAGGAGTGGCACCTATAATATGCTTGAGCTTCCATATCTGAGGTGGGAAAGAGTCATGACAGAGGCTGATGGTGCCACCTTGCCAGTATGTGGGAGCGTTTGCATATGCTTTTTGGATCTAGTGTGGCACCTGAGTAGATTCAAAAGGTGAGGAAACTCAGGCTAGAAGCATTAGTCAGAAAAGCACCTGCATGACAACATTACAGAACGTGACAAGATGGACTAGAAAATATGATGTCCTGTAACTGTCACCAGCAATCCTGGCTGTTAAATAAACTTGCCTTCTAAAAGTGGAAAGGGAAAGGTTACCACAGTTAGGACCAATTACTTTTAACAGGAGAGAGCAGGATCAATATCAAAATGCAATCCTAAAGCAATTAGATAATGATTCCACTGTCAGTTTCATATCGCGGGAAACATAAGCAAAAGTTAAATTATAACAATGCTCTCTGCAAGGCATTTTACCAGCCTCTAATTTCCAACAGTTATCTCAAAAGCATTTATTTGAAGCACATCTTAGAGTTTGCTAGTCAAGCAACCATGCCATCAGCCCCTAAAGAAATGTATCAATTACAGGACAGAGCCGGTAAGCTGCTTCAAACTTTTTTTATTCAGCTAAGCTTATCCAGTTCAATTCAATTAACCAATTGCAGAGCTATGCTAAATGAAGGTGTTTGCTAAACACCAGGGAGGCAGGCTTTCTGCTCAATAGGAGGATATTAAGGGCACTCAAAAACTTTTGTACGACCTTGAACACAAGGCAGACACTGACACACAGACCTGATGTGGAAAGCCAGCTAGTCACAGGACCATGGTCGCCTGATTCTGAATTAGGCAGTAGGCGAACTGTACCAAAATTAATCCACTGGTTTCTCAGGGGGCACCCAATATGTTTCCCCAAGTTATAAAACATATAAGGGGGGTATTCGAAAGCAGTGTTTTACCCATTTTCCCCCACTTCATATATATACAACTCACAACATTGATTCATAGACTCTGCGTTGTATTTTAAAACAATGCTAATGATGCCAAATAGTTACTTGGGTGTTTTTGTCAATCCTGGCTAGATCAAATTAATCCCCATGACTCTGTGAAATTGACACATTGATACCAACAAAGGCCTGCAAACAAACCCCATCAAACCTGAGATCTTGGTGGTGTAGAATGCTATCCTTGCTATGGCGGACTTCCATTTACCATTTTACCATTTATTTAATTGTTGTCAGCCTATCCGGCCATAACAATAGTACACAATAAGTATCAATCCATCACACGCAATAAAATTACATTAAATAAAACATTGTAATAAAAGAAAGACTATACTTGAGTTTTTGATTTTACATGGCCCTAGGTGAATCCAATATACCCTGCAATATCATAAAACTTGATAATTAGCCATAATTGGCATAAGACTCTTTACTTATTCTAAAAGCATTATAGATCTAAAATTTAAATATCCTATTCTTGCACTAATCATTTAGGTTCTTGCGATACCTGCCAGCAATATAATAATAACCCAGGACCTAGCCCGGTTTAATCAGCAACCTTCAACGGTTTCCCATATAAATGATAGCTAGGATAACACAAGTAATTATACTTAGGCCAACTGTGAGTACATTAATGAACGTAGCTTCCATGCTTCCAATATATAAGTTGAAACCTTCGCCACAATATGTTTCTCATCTGATCGCATACAAAGCACTTCCGCCTCATTACATTTCCTGATTCCGTATGATCTAAAAAGCGGACGTAAGTACAATTTGCGGAGTTTAAGCGTAAAATGACATAATAAAAGGAAGTGGGATAATGTTTCTTGACCACCATGAAGGCAAGGACAGCAGTCTGAACCGCGCTGTGAGACGGCTTGCCATCTGTTAGTCACCGCCATCACTGGTAATGTACCCATACGAAATTTAAAATAGAGAGCCCTTTTTTCTTCCGGATAAATGCAGTCAATGAAAATTGCTGGTTTAAGCTCTTGATTGAACAAAATGTACCGCTTGAGTAAAGGGCTAAGTATCTCACACATACTCTGGGTCTTTTGGTCCCAGTATGCCTTTTTAATGACAGATAAACTGGGCCTTCTGATTTTCCCTGGATGAAGCCAGAGGTCTTCTTGGCCAATAGCAGCTAGGGTAGTTGAGATGTGTTTAAACCAAGGCAATTTTCGATGATTTTGTAGCTTCATGATGTCCATGAGTGTATCTCTGTATGGTTTGAGTTCCTCTTTTACCCAGATACGGATCCAATATCTTATTGGGGCCAGTGCAATGTAATCCTCGACCTTTCTCATTTGTAAATCAGTTCTCAACGCAATCATTGGTGCGGCAGTGCCTAAGCAAAGTAATCGGCGTAGAAAATTATTCTCGGTTACTTGTATTAATGGGGTCTTTCTAAATCCCCAGATCTCTGCACTGTAAAGTGCTGCAGTCCTTGCTTTGGTTTTATAAGCAAGCAGTGCAGAACTCACAGAATGATTGCCTGTGGCTTTAGCAAATCTAAGTACCGCTCCAGCGTGCTGGGCCAAGGAGATGTTACTTTTGTAGATTTGTGATTTCCATGTCTGTTTTTCATCCAGTCTGCAACCCAGGTAGTCATAGGTAGTCACTCGGGCCAAGGGCTTGTTGTTTACCCTAAAAGTCGAATGCATCGTTTGTTTTGGGTTAAGAATCATAAACTTTGTTTTCCCCTCATTAATTACCATGCTCCTTGAAGTGCAAAATGATTCGAAACCCCTAAGTAGACGATGCATTGCTATCTCTGTTCTTGCCAGTAGTACAGCGTCGTCAGCAAAAAGCAGGATAGGTATACTTTCGTTGGCTAGTTTTGGCACATCCAGATTTAATTTCCTCAGATCTTGGCTTACTTTATTTATATAACAGTTAAACAAGGTTGGGGCCAAAACACATCCTTGTTTTACACCACGCTGGATTGGAATTTCTGCTGTATAATCATTTCTCATAGAATATCTAACCCTGGCAGTATTCCCTGTATGCAGTAGAATTAGCAGCCTTAGAATTTTTCCCTGTATGCCCATTTCCGACAATAACTGCCATAATGTTTGGCGATTGACGCTGTCAAAAGCTGTTTGGAGATCCACAAAGACCAGATATAATGCACAATCTTTTAGGGTGGCGTATTTCGCGCAGATCATATTTAGCTTAAAAAGTTGGTCTATTGTACTTTGGCCTCTCCTAAAACCAGCTTGGTGTGTCGATATTAAATCTCCATCCTCCAGCCATTGATCTAAACGCAGCTGGATCAATTTGGCGAAGATTTTTCCAACACTGTCAAGCAGTGAGATAGGCCTATAATTGCACACCATGTCCCGAGGTCCTTTTTTGTGAATTGGGACAATTATTGATTTCTTCCAAGAGGTAGGAATTACCTCGTGGTGCCAAATACTGTTGAATATACGTGTTAGAGCAGGCAGCCATAGCGTTAACGGATTACGATAGACGTCTGAAGGGATACCGTCTGGGCCAGCAGCCTTGTACGGCTTTTGAAGGAGAATAACTTGTTTAATCTCTTTCTCGCTGAATTCCGGTATCAGCTCCATTGCGCAAGGGATGGCATGGGTTACTTGCATGGCATTTGTGCCGGGGAGTTCGTTTGGGACTAATTCATTCTGGGTTCCATTTGTCGATCTGACAAACCTTTTTGATGATGCTACATAGGTCGTTTGAAGTGGAACTACCTTGTTTGATCTTTGATTACTACCTTCCAGTCCTTGGATGAGGCTGGTTGAGTTATTTGTACTCCGGGATGCCGTCTTGACCTCTTCCTGATACAAGGCGGTAAAATGCTCTACCCAGAGTTGTGGGTTGATATTCAGTTCTAGGTTTTTTGAAGGGCCTTCGCATCCCCATCTGACTATCTCCCAAAACTTTTTGCAGTTTCCTGCCGATATTGCCTGCAGGAGGGATTTCCAGAGCTTATGTGGAAATGTCTTCCTTTTATATCTTAGTAATTTTTTGTACTGTTGCCTGCATTCATAAAAGTATTGCTCATTATGGTTATTCAAATGCAGATTCTTTAGTGCTTGCGATAAGGTATTTTTTAGTTTCAAACACTCTTCATCGAACCAGCCCTCCATCGTATTAGGGTTAGTTTGGGGATGCTTAATTCTTTCCTTTGTTGTTTGTAATAGCAAGTTGTTAAAATTATCCAGGAGGGGTAAAGCTTCATTAACTGGTAGGTTTAAAAACGTACTAAGTGATAGAAACCAGGTTTGACTAGGTACGCTCAAATAGGGTTCATCTACGTTTGACCTTAGTATGTTTTTCCTATTTGGTCTCATGGTTATTGCTAAGCAATTTCCGTTAAATGGAAACTCAACCTTCCCCAGGCTTGCGTCCGGATGGATTATCTCCATTAGACTTCCACTGTGTTGCCTGCATGGGAAGCCAACATTTCATGATGGATGTGGTAAAAAAGAGAACACTATGTATTGCTCGTCTGAAAACTCTATTTTAAACCCTAGATCCTTTTTAGGATCAGGAAGTATATTTTAAATCTCAGATATGTGTATGGCTATTAACTTTTTTCACCTTTTCTCTTAGAATTCAGACTTCTACTGAATATTAACTGACACTTGAATCATGCAAATAGTGCGTGCGTGTGCTTGCTAAGAGTGTTCCAGGCAAAGCTAACATTGTACAAAATACTGAAGTGAGGATACATCTATAAATTAGATAATAATATAACAACATCACCCAAGATTTGAAGCAACCTGTAGCCGTTGTGTTGAACTCATAAACCATGCCTTATACAGCACAGGGCCAGAATTCATAATTGATGAACTGCAAAAGCCTCTTACCAAACATTCCTAGATATCAGTCAAAGGCTATGGAATTTCTAACATCTGATGCCTGGAGCATATTGCTTGGGGTCACGAATAACATGTTGTGTGTTTATTTTGTCCATCGGACCACTGGGCTTAACACCATATAGCAATCCTTTTGCTGCCTTTTTAAAGTCACAGTATGGTTGTAGGAAAGATGATGGTCTGCTGCTAAGGCAAAGGTTTGCACGGCTCATTATCTTAAGACCTTTACTGTTGTGCTGAGTGCTTTAAGGAAATACACTGCGCTGGCATTAATGATAGTGGTCCCAACATAAATACGGTTGCACCTGGCTGCAAAATGTAACAATTTACGGTTTTTAAAATGCTCACTGAATGCTTCCATTATCTTATGTGATACATGCATAAGAAGGGAAGTAAAATTGGTGAGTTTATTCTGAAAGCAATCAATGTACCTAAAAAAAATATTTGCAACTTGAAATAACAGACAAAGGTAACAGACATTTTTACTGAACTATTATGCAATTTAAATGCACACAAAAAAATATCTGCAACATGAATAAAATGACAAAGGTATACCACTGCGTATTTTTTTTTTTTTTTTTTTTTAAGGACAACTTTAAATACCATTTCACTAATGCATGATTTAATCATGCATGCCAATACATGAATTATAATGGAGTATCAGTGTAAAACCAATATGGTCCATGTTTTTAAATGAAGTAACAACAGCTCAGTCGAAGGTGTTTGACGTTGAATTCACAAGAATTTCCAGAAGCAGGCCTGCAAACAGCTACGGGTTTCTAGGCAATCACCTATACAGGTCCATGAACGTTATTATCGCATTGGTTACTATATATGCACTATATGCCACGACAACGTAAATTCAATTGTCAAATCGTTTATTTCTTTTTTCACCAGGGAGAAAAATGTATTCTCCTGTGGATTAACTCCAATGCCATCCTGGAAAAAGGTATTACTCCTGCACTTTGTCAGGTGCAATTTCTCAGTATTTTATAGGGTGGAAAGAGTTTGGAGAGGAGTTGCTGAATACCTTTAAACTTGCATGATTGTGGGGTTGCACAATCTCACAGGACATTATAGCCCTGGAATGAATATTTATTGCATACTTTCACCTACTGTGTGTAGCTCTGTTAAAACGACAATCTTCATGCGAGTAAATTATTTGAGTGAAAAAACAACGTTTACATGTGTAAGCTAAACCGACACGTGTAGATGCCCCATAACATTTTGATTCTAACAAAATTTGTTGAGTTCATTTGAAATGTAACTGTCCAGTCACTGATAAAGCACTTGGAAGGTACTCACAATGATGGCAAACTAAGCACTGCGACACAGTGAGATGATGCAATGTGTCAATTAATTACAGAATGTGGTCTAGTTGAGAACTTCAGCCTGGGGCCATCGCCTGTATCTTTAGTTGGCAACTGAGGCACTGGCCTGAAAATAGAAGCTGAGATTATTTGTAGTACCATTTTGCAAAATTGAGGGAAATGCTCAAAAGTAAACTTGTCAGAACAATTCACAAGACAATTACTCAGAAATTAAAGAAACAAAGCAATGATTATATTCTTAACATCCCATAAACATAACTCAGTTTTAATGCAAATTATGGCATATTCAGAGACCTGGTGTGATTAAAAAGTTAGCCTAAACAGAGTACACACATGCACTGTCAAAGAATTGAGATACACCGAGCCTCAGTATGTTCCGAGTCTGGTATTTTCAAAAAGATGCATAATCTGAACATTTGCAGAATCCAAACGCTGATATATTATGAGCTCTAGCTTATCACATAAGGTATTATAATAGCTATTACGTAAAGAGAAAGTGATCTTAGTTCGTCAACTCATTCCAAGGAACCAACTGGGCCAACTGGATTTTTAAGGACAGATAGATTTCTGAAGCATCTACTCCCTTGGGCAAGAAGATAATTAAAAAATATTCGAAATCCCTGTGGACTCATCAACGTCTCTGCTGGGCCTCAAATTAAAGATAAAATGCATTTATTTTAGATTTGGGAATTAACTAAACCCATCAAGGACGCGGACTTGCCCATAACTAAGAGAAAATCCCTACATGCTAAGGTAACAATGGTGTCCGAACACAAGCAAACCTGGAAAAATGCAACATCCTTTGCACATATTTAGAAAATATCCTGTCTGGTGTGTCCGCCATAAGAAAAAAGTTACTTACATTGATTAACTATATTTCTGGAGCATACATATTCTTTCCACAGACCCCTCACCTTATGAATACCTTCATTTTTAGGTCTGGCCCGCAAAACTGTTCTTCCCATCTCTCCTACACAGCCATGTGGCACCATACAACTCCACCTCTATATGAGGTACTAAGCAGTGTGCTAATATCGTTTCCAGTGAGCCAGTATGTGCAGTGGCGGCCAGCAGTTTTAGGAGGGAGGTGGGTGGCAGGGGGGGGGAGAAGGAGCACACTCATTCTTACACACACACACACACACACACACACAACATTCATCAACATTCAAACATGCACACACACACCAAACATTCATTTAAAAAGATCAGCCCCCACACCCCACCTTCAATCTCAGAGGTCCCAGGAGGGATGGGACTGCTGCCTTCCCTCATCGGCGGACCTAAGGGAAGGCAGCAGTCCCAACTTGGTCACAGAGTGGGATGGGGTCACTGAGACTGCTGACCCCACCCCACTCTGTGACGGGCTGTCACTGATTGACACTCGCCCTGGGCGCTTCAGGGCTTAAAGCTGAAGTGCAGAGGTCTAAGTCAATAGGTGATGCTTCCCTCGTCACCCGGGGGAGGGCCTCGAGGCACCTTTGCCGAGCTGAGGAGGTCACGCCCACAGGAGCTGTGTCCTCCTCAGCCCAGCAAAGTTCAGCTCAGGCAGCCAGGAGTCTGTGCAAAGTGCACATGTCTGCTCCTGGCTGCCTGACCTGAACATGAAGAGTGTCTGTCAGGCTGACCTTTGTTCAGCATGACCGGCACGGCTCATAAGGGGCGAAAGGTGGGGGGAGGGCGGGCGGGCGGGGAGTGGCCGCTCCACCCTAAGGGACAGGCCACGCCTGAGTATGTGGCATATCAGCATAAAGAGAGGAACGAAATACCCCCCAGCAACAATTACAGCACAAAGCAATATTTCATACCTGGAGTACTAATTAATATTAGCAGTAGCTAATTCTGCAGGCGGGAGAATGGTCAGGAATCTATAGAAAGATTATCTTTCCACCCGAAGGAATAATTAGTTATTTATACATAACAATGAAAAAAAAAAAAGGTTACAAACACGTTTTAGTTAGGTTCTGAATTTACTCGTAAAAAAACATAGAAATTCTGCAGTTATACTTAGTGTTCTTGCAAGTAACTATAACTCACAGCCTAGGGTAACTAACTCTCACCCTCACCATGCACAGTTGCCTCATCAATAATTTTATTGCAAATGTTGCAGTGACAATATGAAAGATGGAATAGAAGATGTCATCAATGATATAATATGTGTTGTATTTAGCTGTGCATGGTGAAGGCTCGAGTTATAGTTACCTTTGTTTTTTTCAGTGAATTTCTATAGTTTTCTATGGAATTTCTATGTTTTTTTTTTTACAGTAAAGTAATTTTCACTACTATACTATACATTACTATATGTTAATCCAACCACTGCAGTGGTGAATTTCAGTGAAGTTCTATGGTATTTTAACATATAGTAATTTCCCTTACTATACTATACATCACTATACATTAATCCAACCACCGCAGTGGTGGCTGGCCACACAGCGTGGCCGCCCTGAGACCAACCCCCTATCAGCATCCAATCGTGCACGTCCTTCACCATGCGCAGTAGGGAATGCCAGTCCCTGTGGCCAACCAACCCCCCCCCCCCCCCGGCTGGCCAACCCCATGCTGTGCACAGCCCTTTAGCAGTGCACAGCGGAAGTTGGCAGAAGCCTCTCTGGGTGTGAGAATAGGTGTAAGAGGATTATCTGGAGGTGAGCGTGGCTGTCAGAAAGCCTGTCTGGTTGTGAGTGTGCGTACATCATTGTTTTAGTGGGTGCGTCACTATGTGCGCAGGTCTGTGAGTGTCTGAGGGTGTCAGTGGGTCTGTGAGTGGGTGCGTAACTGACTGAGCGGGTCTGTGAGTAGGTGCTTGAGGGTCTGACTGGGCTGTGAGTGCTTGAGGGTCTGAGTGGGGGTGTGTGTGTGTGTGCATATGTGTAAAAGATTGAAAAAGATAGGGAGAGAGTGAGAAGGAGAGAATTTTTAGGCGTTGATTTATGACATACTTAGAATGAGATATTTCTGGACAAATTAAAAAAAAATGATGTCTTATTTGAACACAGTAACAATACCTTTAAGTATGAGTCTTAAAGATTTGTAGCTCAAAAAAAAAAAAAAAAAAAAGAGGGAAAACTAGTCCAGCTGGACTCAATCCCTAAACGCTCAGTGAGAAGGTCTGAGACAACACTGAGCAATTGCCTTTTTTTTTTTCAAGCCCTTTATGGGCTATCTGGGACCACGAGGGAGCCCTCAAGGACTCCCCCACAGCCCCAACAGATTTATTTATTTGTTTTCATAATTTAACAAAATGACATTTAAGGGCTATCTGGCACCATTGCTTCAGCAGGCAGAAAGCCTGCCTGCTGAAGCATTTCATCTCTGTCTGAGATGAAAGCACCACTGTTTGACAGCGGGACCTACTTTAGAGTGTTTGCTGTGGCTTGGCTGCAGAGCTGCAGCCAAGTCACAGCAAACAGCTATGTCCCGGGGATGGGCCCGGGACATAGCAGGAGCCGGCCCTAGGGGGTGGCGGTCCCCAGGGCCATATGTTTTTTTCCCAGTCACAATCACACCCAGAGAGACACACACAAACACTCTCATACCAAGACAGACACTCTTACACCTACTGTCACATCCAGATGCTCCACACCCGCTCACACCCAGAGAGAGACTGTCACATTTACTCTCAAACCCAGACAGATGCTTTTACACCCACTCTCACATCCATAAAGACATTCTCACATCCACTCTCACATCCATAGGCACTCTCACACCCAGACAGTTCCACACTCACTCTAAGAGACAGAGACTCTCGCACCCACTCCCACGCATCTCAGATGAATATGAACCCCCTAAGGTTTCATAACAGACTATCATAACGGGCACCATAAAAAACGAACAATTCTAAAACAACAAAGATCTTAGAAATTCAAACGTTTGCTTGAGAACAATCTAATAAAGATAAAATTATTCATAGTAAAACGGTGAAACTACGTACAATGTACAATTTCTAAGATCTTTTTTTAGACATTAGTTTCTACTCGGTAAGCCCCTAATACTTTTCGCCTTCCCGGTCCTCTTTCTACATTTTTTCTTTTCAGACTGCACTTTCTTAACCCACCACACTAGTCCACAATTCTATTATGGCTTCGCTACTGTTGTGAAAACTAAGAATGTACTGAGGGTGTAATTATGTCCTAGCACAATCACTAACTGTGGGCTACTATGGGTTCTGGACATACAGAGTATGATTTTCTATTTATATCAAAAATATGTGCTTTTCCTCCCTTTTTACTAGAATGCTTGTTTTGTGGAATCTCGACTGGTATGCTTCACGATGAACTTTTGGACTAACACTTGACTTTGCACTCGCTGATTGGTAATGTATGATATGTTGGGTCCACATTTGAATTTGCCCTCGCTGATTGATAATGTATGATGGATTGGTTAATTACTAAGCTTGATCTTATAATTGACACATGGCGTTTCTGATGTATATTATTTTAAATTAAAATGATGTTTTGCAATTGTTGCACCACCTTTCTGGATAATTCTGAATGACGGGGTACACTAATCATAATTATATGATGTTATATCCTCATACTGTTTCATTGTCTTTCTCTTTCCTTTTCATCTTTTGAAAACAATATTTGGTCACATTATTCTGATTGTGGGCTTTTGTTGTGTTTTCTGTATTTTTATCATTGTGGTTACTACAAATGTTTTTATCATGTGCTTTTACTTTATTGTAATATCAGCCTTGAAAAAGACCATGGCTTCCTAGCCACAAGCGGGTGAAACACATGTTGGCTGTATGTTAAAAAATAGTAAAGCACATTCTGAGAATATTTGAGGAATTTACAAGTTTGCAACTTGGAATAAATAACGGAATCTCTGTATGAATTTAATGCAGAAGACTATTGTAATTATTGGATTAACCAAAGACAAAATATTTATAACCTTCAGCTTTGTCCTGCAACACTGGAATCCGTATAAAAGTAGGAAGTAATTTTTTGAGAAAATAAAACTGATGTTAGATTGGGTTTTGAGAAAGTAGAAAAACTGTTAGTGTTTGGGATATATTTCCATTATTTGAAAAATTCAGATAGACCTGCATTTTTTCTTTTACAAGGGAATATGACGTTTAAAAAAAATTGTAATGAACTTGTGACCTATTGCTCTAACAGAATGTTGCAAAGTATGTTACCATAGTAGCAGAGCTGCAGGAGCATGAAGGGGTTGGGAAAAAATACTAGACTGAGACTTTGTAGTTTAAGTTCTACTGAGAAAAAATTGTTGAAAAAAGTGTTTTAGTGTGAATAAACTTTTTTATTGAAAGAGGAATATATATGGCAGTATTGGACAATATTGGGAAAATTAGTTCGTACTCACACACTATTCCACGGCGGAGTTACACAGGGCTTTCCTGAGTGCCGCAAAGGATCCGCAGATCCAGCGAAAACTGGTATCAAATTGGGCTATTTTTGAGGAGTGTTGGAAAGGGTTAACTATGAGATCCAGTCAGAAGATGTGTAGCAAAAGTAAAACAAAAAAGAGATTCTGATTTGCTTTGCGTTTGAGTAATCTTGATAAAGTTGAAAAGGTTGCCATTCATGGTTGTCTTGTGTGAGAGATGCGTACCATTCTTCTTTGGCACACTTTCCGTGAAAAGAAATTCTAATTGCTACTGAGAAAAATTCAGAGATCAACAAACACACTTAACAGGTATGTGTAGTATAATGTAATTTAATTTATAATAAGTTACTATGAATGAGACTGAATAAAATGTTCATAACAAAAAAAATATATAAATTATGTGATAACAATAAGAAAACGTAGAATAATCAGTAAAGAAAAATTACAGTTCCATTTTAGCACATAAGACTTAACCCTTTGCTAGGCTATAGGTAGGCCATAGAGCAGGGTAGTTTGTTATTAAGAGGTGAAACATATTTTTGTCAGTTTAACTGAGTTCCATGTGGCGTTGCAGACTCTGATGCTCACATATGTATGGAGTCTGGCATGCATACTGCAGGTCATATTAATATTAACGAAAATATCGATTTACTGACACCTAAACACTTACACACACACACACACCAGTTATATTTACAACAGTATTGGGACACACACACACACACACCAGTTATATTTACAACAGTATTGGAGATAGTTGCCAGTGTAGTTACACATGCTTTTAGTCACCATTTTTACTTAAATATCTGGTAGCACATCAATAAAGGTACTGATATAGTCAGTAAGATATGTGGCCAAATACTGACACAAGCTACTGATGCATCCACACAAGTAGTCCTTCAAATATGGGTCAGGTGTACTACCCCTCAACCTGGAGGGAGGAGGAGTGGGGGGGGGGTTCAGCTTTATTGTCACCTTGAGTTGCCATTAGTAAGGCTGCTTGACAATCCATAAACTGTTGTTTTTAAACACAAGACACTAAAGCACTAAGCTAAGATGAAGGTAGACAATAGATCAGGATTTCTTTTGGGTAGGAAGATTAAATATGTCCTCCTAGGTTTCAATGAGTTAGACGTGCACTTGCAGACTTTTATGCTCAATGATATACAGAGTGTTCAGGCCAAACTGCAACTGATATACCTATTAACAAAATGATAGAGCCACTGACACATCCTGTCAGAGAGGCACTCATATATTCATGCATGGTCCCAGGAAGCAGTTATAGTTCCAATAGCATTGGAGTCAGTTGTGCAGACAAAAACATACCCCTATATTCACCATATTTACTTAGACATTTGGTGGGAAACTCATTCAGGTACTAATACACGCACTCAGATATGCAGGCAACTACTGACAGAACCTACTCTCATATGCAGACAAGTAGTTGTTTAAATTTGGCTCACGCCTACTACTGCAGATTCTGGTTATGCAGTTTTACTGTCAGCTCAAATTGCCATAAGAAAGGCTGCTTGTTAATCCTTAAAGTGTTGTTTTACTACTGAAAGATGAGTACTCTACTAGGCTATGGAACAGGGTGCTTTGAAGTTAAAAGGTGAAACATGGCCTTTTAAGTTTCGTGAGTTAGAAGTGCACTTGCAGAAGTCTACACTCATATATATGCAGGCCATACTGCAATTGATATACCTATTGACAAAATTATAGAAACACTTATACATGCAGTCAAAGACTCAGAAAGGCACTTATACATTGATGCAAACACTCAGGCAGCAGTTATGTTTCTAGCAATATTGCAGCTGGTTGTACACTGAGTTACATACCCTTTTATTCATCATGATTACTTAAACATCTAATGGAACACTGACAGATGTATTGCTACACTCTCTCAGATATGTAGACAAATACTGAGACATCCTACTCACCTATCCAAGCAAGTACTACTTTAAACATGGCTCAGGCCTACTAATGTGGAATTTAAGTGTGCACTTTTACCATGAGCTTAAGTTCCCATTAAAAAGGCTGCTTGACAATCCTCAAACTATCATTTTATTACACAAAAGTGAGCACTGGGCTACTATTTAGGTAGATAATACAGCAGGTTGGACTGTGCTTAAAACATTAAAAATATCCTTCTTGGTTTCACTGAGTTAGAGATGCACTTTCAGACTTTTGTGCTCACATATATGCAGTGTGCAGGCTATAGAGGTAATGATATAGTTATTAACAAAAGGGCAGACCCACTGAATCAGCCACTCAGACACTAATAGGGCTGTTTAAAGATGTGTACATATATATATATATATATATATATATATATATATATATATATATGGAAAATGTCACTTACCCAGTATCTGTTCGTGGCATGAAACGCTGCAGATTCACATGCTGTACATTTTCCTGCCATCTAGTGTTGGGCTCGGAGTGTTACAAGGTGTTTTTCTTCGAAGAAGTCTTTTTGAGTCACGAGACCGAGGGACTCCCCCCTTTCGGCTCCATTGCGCATGGGCGTCGACTCCATCTTAGATTGTTTTACCCGCTGAGGTAGGAGTTGAGGGTATACTAGATGTGCCCATGCAATTGAGTAGGTGTGTATGTACATAATGTGTATTAAAATAATATTTATTTACAAATTTACAAATCGTAATCAACTAACAACGGCTACAGGCTCCCGGGAGGTCGCATGTGAATCTGCAGCGTCTCATGCCACGAACAGATGTATACTGGGTAAGTGACATTTTCCATTCGGTGGCATGTATAGCTGCAGATACACATGCTGTGCATAGACTACTAAGCAGTAACCTCCCCTAAAAAGCCTGTAGGAGTTGAAGTTGTTTGAAATAACGTTCTTAATACAGCCTGTCCTACTGTGGCTTGTTGTGTTGTTAACACATCTACACAGTAATGTTTTGTGAATGTATGAGGCCTAGACCAGGTGGCTGCCTTACAAATTTCAGTCATAGGTATATTCCCCAGAAAGGCCATTGTGGCGCCTTTTTTCCTAGTGGAATGCACTTTTGGTGTAATAGGTAGATCTCTTTTTTCTTTGATATAACAAGTTTGAATACATTTAACTATCCATCTGGCAATGACTTGTTTGGATATAGGATTACCGGCATGAGGTTTTTGGAAGGCTACAAACAATTATTTTGTTTTACGAAATTGTTTTGTCCTGTCAATGTAATACATGAGTGCTCTCTTTATGTCTAATGTATGTAAGGCTCTTTCGGCTACTGAGTCTGGTTGTAGAAAGAAGACTGGGAGTTCCACTGTTTGGTTTAGGTGGAACGGCGTTATGATTTTTGGTAAGAATTTGGGATTTGTACGTAGAACTACTTTATGTTTATGTATTTGTATAAAGGGTTCTTGTATAGTAAATGCTTGTATCTCACTTACTCTTCTAAGTGATGTGATAGCTATTAGAAAGGTTACCTTCCAAGTTAAGTATTGCATCTCACAAGAGTGCATGGGTTCGAATGGTGGTCCCATGAGTCGTGTTAATACAACATTAAGGTTCCACGAAGGTACTGGTGGTGTTCTTGGGGGTATGATTCTTTTTAGTCCCTCCATAAATGCTTTGATGACTGGGATTCTAAGAAGCGATGTTGAATGTGTAATCTGCAGATAAGCAGATATTGCAGTGAGATGTATTTTAATTGAAGAGAATGCTAGCTTAGACTTTTGTAAGTGTAATAAGTAGCCTACAATGTCTTTTGCGGAAGCATGCAGTGGTTGAATTTGATTAGTGTGGCAGTAGTAAACAAATCTTTTCCATTTGTTTGCGTAACAATGTCTTGTAGTGGGTTTTCTAGCTTGTTTAATGACCTCCATACATTCTTGTGTAAGGTCTAAATGTCCAAATTCTAAGATCTCAGGAGCCAGATTGCTAGATTGAGCAAAGCTGGATTCGGGTGTCTGATCTGTTGTTTGTGTTGCGTTAACAGATCTGGCCTGTTCGGTAATTTGATGTGAGGTACTACTGATAAATCTAGCAGTGTTGTGTACCACGGTTGGCGATCCCAGGTTGGTGCTATAAGTATTAGTTTGAGTTTGTTTTGACTTAGTTTGTTTACCAGATAAGGAATGAGTGGGAGAGGGGGAAAAGCGTAAGCAAATATCCCTGACCAACTGATCCATAACGCATAGCCTTTGGACTGATGGTGTGGGTACCTGGACGCGAAGTTTTAGCATTTTGCGTTTTCTTTTGTTGCGAATAGGTCTATTTTTGGTGTTCCCCAGCGTAGAAAGTAATCTTGTAGGATCTGGGGATGAATTTCCCATTCGTGTGTTTGTTGGTGATCTCCACTGAGATTGTCGGCCAACTGGTTCTGAATGCCTGGGATGTATTGTGCTATTAGGCAAATGTGATTGTGAATTGCCCAATGCCAAATTTTTTGTGCTAAGAACACAGTTGTGACAAGTGTGTCCCCCCTTGTTTGTTGAGGTAATACAATGTCGTCATGTTGGCGGTTTTGACAAGAATGTGTTTCTGGGCTATCAGTGGTTGAAATGCTTTTAATGCTAGAAACACTGCCGACAGTTCTAAATGATTTATATGCAGTTGCTTTTGTTAATTGTCCCATTGTCCCTGTATGCTGTGCTGGTTGAGGTGTGCTCCCCACCCCATCATGGAAGCATCTGTTGTGATCACGTCTTGAGGCACTGGGTCTTGGAATGGCCGCCCTAGGTTTAAATTTATAGAGTTCCACCATTGAAGCGAGAAGTGTGTCTGGCGGTCTACCAACACTAGATCTTGGAGTTGACCCTGTGCTTATGTCCATTGTTTTGCTAGGCACTGTTGTAAGGGCCGCATGTGTAATCTTGCTTTTGGGACAATGGCTATGCATGAAGACATCATGCCTAGAAGTTTCATTACAAACCTCACTTGGTAGTGTTGGTTTGGCTGTATGTTTAATGTTATATTTTGGAACGCTTGTACCCTTTGTGGACTTGGAGTGGCAATCGCTTTTTGTGTGTTGAGTGTTGCTCCCAAGTATTGTTGTATTTGGGATGGCTGCAGATGTGATTTTTGGTAATTTATAGAAAACCCTAGTTTGTGTAGAGTTTCTATAATGTATTGCGTGTGAAGAAGACACTGTTGTTGAGTGCTGGTTTTTATTAGCCAGTCGTCTAAGTACGGGAATACGTGCATGTGCTGTCTCCTTATGTGAGCGGCTACTACTGCAAGGCATTTTGTGAATACCCTTGGGGCTGTTGTTATCCCGAACGGTAACACTTTGAATTGATAGTGTACGCCGTGTATTACAAACCTTAAGTATTTTCTGTGGGAAGGATGTATGGGTATATGAAAGTAGGCATCCTTGAGATCTAATGTTGACATGTAGTCCTCTTTTTTTGAGTAAGGGAACCACGTCTTGAAGTGTTACCATGTGGAAGTGATCCGATTTGATGAAGAGATTCAGCGTTCTGAGGTCTAATATGGGTCTTAACGTTTTGTCTTTCTTTGGAATTAGGAAATATAGTGAGTAGACGCCGGTTCCTTTTTGATGGTTGGGTACTAACTCTATTGCTTGTTTTTGTAACAATGCTTGGACTTCTAGTTGTAACAGGTGTAAGTGTTGTTTGGACATTGTGTGTTCTTGGGGGCACATCTGGCGGGAAATTTATGAATTCTATGCAATTAACATGTTGGATAATGGCTAGGACCCATGCGTCCGTAGTTATGTGTGTCCAGTTTTTGCAGTAAGTCTCCCCCCCCACTGGTGTTAAGTGTTGGGGTTTTGTGACATTTTAGTCACTGTTTGGTTTGACTTGTTTTAGGGGTTGGAATTTTCCCCTTGCTCTTGGGAATTGTCCACCCCTATATGAGCCTCGAAACCCTCCTCTCTGGTATTGTCCCTGATAGGTGGGTTTGGTTTGCGAGGTGGAAGGTTCTGGTGTTTGCATTCGAAACCCCCCTCTAAATTGTGGCTTTCTAAATGTGCCTCTGCTTTGTTGGGGAGTAGAGCACGCCCATGGCTATGGCCGTGTCTGTGTCCTTTTTAAATTTTTCAATTGCTGTGTCCACCTCCGGCCCAAACAATTGTTCCTGGTTGAAAGGCATATTTAACACAGCTTGTTGGATTTCTGGCTTGAATCCTGAGCTTCGTAACCATGCATGCCTGCGAATGGTTACCGCAGTGTTGACTGTTCGTGCTGCTGTGTCTGCCGTGTCTAATGGGGACCTTATTTGGTTGTTGGATATTGCTTGTCCTTCCTCAACAACCTGTTGGGCCGTTTCTGGTGTTCTTTGGGCAAGTGCTGTATAATGTGTTGCATCTCGTCGCAGTGTGCCCTGTCGTAGCGAGCCAGTAGGGCTTGCGAATTTGCGATCTGCCATTGATTGGCTGCCTGTGCTGCCACCTGTTTGCCCGCTGCATCAAACTTCCTACTCCCTTGTCAAGGCGGTGGAGCGTCTCCTGATGGTTGAGAGTTTGCCCTCTTTCTTGCTGCCCCTACAACTACCGAGTCTGGCGTAAGTTGCTGTGTTATAAACACAGGGTCCGTTTGGGGAGGTTTGTATTTTTTCTCCACTCTAGGTGTGATAGCCCTTCCTTTCACTGGCTCCTGGAAGACCTGTTTTGCGTGCTTGAGCATGCCTGGGAGCATTGGCAGACTCTGGTAGGAAGTGTGGGTGGACGCCAAGGTGTTGAATAGGAAATTATCCTCTATTGGCTCTGAATGCATTGCTACATTGTGGAATGTAGCTGCCCTTGATAGTACATGCGTATATGCAGTACTGTCCTCTGGAGGTGATGGCCTTGTTGGGTAACAATCTGGGCTGTTGTCTGATACCGGAGCATCATATAAGTCCCATGGAACCGGATCATCCTGTGTCATCCCTGTATGGGTCGGTGACAGCATTGGGGGTGTTGTTACCGGGGACAGCTGTGGTGAATGCAATGGAGAAGGTTGTTGTGAATGCAATGGAGAAGGTTGTGGCGAAAACCTTGGTGGTGGTGTTTTATCTCTTGCCACCTTTGCCTTCGGCTGCATTTCTGACTCATGAAATGCCAGCTTTCTTTTAGTTTTAATTGGAGGAAGAGTTTGTATTTTCCCAGTCTCGTTCTGGATATGCAACCTCCTTTGGGTATGGTCTGGTTCCCCCATACCTATCTCCTGCTCAAATCTGTGTTTTTGCATTTGGCCGGAAAGTCCTTGCTCTTCCGTGTAAGAGCTTCTTTTCGGCTCCGAAGCCGCTTTTTTCGGTACCGAAGCTTCCGTAAAAGTCTTTTTCGGTTCCGAGGTAACTTTTCTCACCTTGGGTGAGTCGAACTCTCGGTGTCGAGATCGTTCGGACCCTGAATCTCGACCGGAGTCGGATGTCTTCGGCAGTTCTTTGGCCTTTTTCGGTGCCGATGTTTGGTCACCGTCTTTTCAAAGGGGCAAGCCATGGCCTGCTGGCGGTGGGATCCCATTGGCCTTTATGATCTTTGTGTGAGTCTTGGACGGGGCAGTTTTACTCACTGTTTTCTGCGTCGTCGCGGGTCGCTCACTTTCGGAATCATCTGAGTCCGTTCCCAGGATGGAAATTCTTTCCTCCTCTTCGACGTCTAGTTGTTCCCTCGGTGTCGACGCCATTTGTAGTCTTCTGGCTCTTCGATTGCGTGGGGTCTTCTTCGATCAAAATGCCCGACAGGCCTCACAAGTATCCTCCCTGTGTTCTGGTGATAGACACAGATTACAGACCAAGTGTTGGTCTGTATAAGGATACTTCGAGTGGCACTTCGGACAGAAGCGGAAGGGGGTCCGGTCCATTAGTTTCGTCGATGGACGCGGTCGGGCCGACCATGCACTGCTGAAGAGCGGAAGCCCCGAAGGGCCGCCGGAGCGCTTCTGCTATCGGTGTTGATATGCTAACACTAAACCGGTACCGAGCGCGAACAATACCGTTGAATTTTCGATACTTAGCTAACTTTCCCGATTCGAAATACGGAGCGAAGAGGAACACGTCCGAACCCGATGGCGGAAAGAAAACAATCTAAGATGGAGTCGACGCCCATGTGCAATGGAGCCGAAAGGGAGGAGTCCCTCGGTCTCGTGACTCGAAAAGACTTCTTCGAAGAAAAACAACTTGTAACACTCCGAGCCCAACACTAGATGGCAGGATAATGCACAGCATGTGTATCTGCAGCTACACATGCCACCGAACACATATATATATATATATATATATATATATATATATATATATATATATATGGAAAATGTCACTTACCCAGTGTACATCTGTTCGTGGCATTAGTCGCTGCAGATTCACATGCTGTGCACATCCCGCCATCTGGTGTTGGGCTCGGAGTGTTACAAGTTGTTTTTCTTCGAAGAAGTCTTTTTTCGAGTCACGAGACCGAGGGACTCCTCCCATTTCAACTCCATTGCGCATGGGCGTCGACTCCATCTTAGATTGTTTTCCCCGCAGAGGGTGAGGTAGGAGTTGTGTATGCTAGTAATAGTGCCCATGCAATGGAGTGAATACGTATGTACATAATGAAGTTTAAAGTAATATATTTACAAATGTTCAAGATCAACTTCTAAACGGCTACAGGCTCCCGGGGAGGCGGTTGGCCGCATGTGAATCTGCAGCGACTAATGCCACGAACAGATGTACACTGGGTAAGAGACATTTTCCGTTCGATGGCATGTGTAGTTGCAGATACACATGCTGTGCATAGACTAGTAAGCAGTTATCTCCCCAAAAGCGGTGGTTCAGCCTGTAGGAGTTGAAGTTGTTTGAAATAATGTTCGTAGTACAGCTTGACCTACTGTGGCTTGTTGTGCCGTTAACACATCTACACAGTAGTGTTCGGTAAATGTATGAGGCGTAGACCATGTTGCTGCCTTACATATTTCGTTCATTGGAATATTTCCTAGAAAGGCTATGGTAGCACCTTTTTTTCTGGTTGAGTGTGCCTTTGGTGTAATAGGCAGCTCTCTCTTTGCTTTAAGATAGCAGGTTTGAATACACTTAACAATCCATCTAGCAATGCCTTGTTTAGAAATTGGATTCCCTGTAGGAGGTTTTTGGAAAGCAATAAATAGTTGTTTTGTTTTTCGAATTAGTTTTGTTCTGTCAATGTAGTACATTAGTGCTCTTTTGATGTCTAATGTATGCAGTGCTCTTTCAGCTACAGAATCTGGCTGTGGGAAGAACACTGGTAATTCTACCGTTTGATTCAAGTGGAACGGTGAGATCACTTTAGGTAAAAAGTTTGGATTTGTCCGTAGAACTACTTTATGCTTGTGTATTTGAATAAATGGTTCTTGTATGGTAAATGCTTGAATTTCACTCACTCTTCTTAGAGATGTGATGGCAATTAAAAATGCAACTTTCCATGTTAAATATTGCATTTCACAAGAGTGCATGGGCTCAAAAGGTGGACCCATGAGTCGTGTTAAGACAATGTTGAGGTTCCATGAAGGAACTGGTGGTGTTCGTGGTGGTATAATTCTTTTTAGGCCTTCCATAAATGCTTTTATGACTGGTATCCTAAATAATGAAGTTGAGTGTGTAATTTGCAGGTAGGCTGAAATTGCGGTTAGATGTATTTTTATTGAAGAGAAAGCTAGCTTTGACTTTTGCAATTGTAGTAAGTATCCTACTATATCTTTGGCAGATGCGTGTAAGGGTTGAATTTGATTATTATGGCAGTAATAAACAAATCTTTTCCACTTATTTGCATAGCAGTGTCTAGTGGTAGGTTTCCTAGCTTGCCTTATGACCTCCATACATTCTTGTGTGAGTTCTAAGTGTCCGAATTCTAGGATTTCAGAAGCCAAATTGCTAGATTCAGCGATGCTGGATTTGGATGTCTGATCTGTTGTTTGTGTTGTGTTAACAGATCTGGTCTGTTTGGTAGTTTCACATGAGGTACTACTGAGAGGTCTAGTAGTGTTGTGTACCAAGGTTGTCTTGCCCATGTCAGGGCTATTAGTATGAGTTTGAGTTTGTTTTGACTCAATTTGTTTACTAGATATGGAAGGAGTGGGAGAGGGGGAAAAGCGTAAGCAAATATCCCTGACCAGCTCATCCATAACGCATTGCCCTGAGACTGATCTTGTGGGTACCTGGATGCGAAGTTTTGGCATTTTGAGTTATCTTTTGTTGCAAATAGATCTATTTGTGGTGTTCCCCACATTTGGAAGTAAGTGTTTAGTATTTGGGGGGTGAATCTCCCATTTGTGGATCTGTTGGTGATCCCGAGAGAGATTGTCTGCTAACTGGTTCTGAATTCCTGGAATAAATTGTGCTATTAGGTGAATGTGGTTGTGAATCGCCCAATGCCATATTTTCTGTGTTAGGAGACACAACTGTGTCGAGTGTGTGCCTCCCTGTTTGTTTAGTTAATACATTGTTGTCATGTTGTCTGTTTTGACAAGAATGTGTTTGTGTCTTATTATGGGTTGAAATGCTTTGAGCGCTAGAAATACCGCTAACAGTTCTAAGTGATTTATGTGAAACTGTTTTTGCTGTATGTCCCATTGTCCTTGGATGCTGTGTTGATTGAGGTGTGCTCCCCACCCTATCATGGAAGCATCTGTTGTTATTACATATTGTGGCACTGGGTCTCGGAAAGGCCGCCCTTGGTTTAAATTTATACTGTTCCACCATTGAAGGGAGATGTATGTTTGGCGGTCTATCAACACCAGATCGAGAAGCTGACCCTGTGCTTGTGACCATTGTGATGCTAGGCACTGTTGTAAGGGCCGCATGTGCAACCTTGCGTTTGGGACAATGGCTATGCATGAAGACATCATGCCTAGTAGTTTCATCACCAGTTTGACTTGTATCTTTTGATTTGGATACATGGTCTGTATCACATTGTGAAATGTGTGAACTCTTTGTGGACTTGGAGTGGCAATCCCTTTTGCTGTGTTGATTGTTGCTCCTAAGTATTGCTGTGTTTGACACGGCAGAAGGTGTGACTGTGTAATTGATTGAGAAACCTAGTTTGTGGAGGATTTCTATGACATATTTTGTGTGTTGTGAACACCGTCTTAGCGTGTTGGTTTTGATTAACCAATCGTCTAGGTACGGGAACACATGTATTTGCTGCCTTCTGATATGTGCAGCTACTACTGCTAGGCATTTTGTAAAAACTCTTGGTGCAGTTGTTATTCCGAATGGCAACACTTTGAATTGGTAATGTATCCCTTGGAATACAAACCTTAGGTACTTTCTGTGTGAAGGATGTATTGGTATATGGAAATATGCATCCTTTAGGTCTAGTGTTGTCATGTAGTCTTGTTGTTTGAGCAGTGGGATTACGTCTTGTAATGTAACCATGTGAAAGTGATCTGATTTGATGTAGGTATTTAATATTCTGAGATCTAGTATAGGTCTCAGACTCTTGTCTTTTTTGGGTATCAGAAAGTACAGGGAGTAAACTCCTGTGTTTATTTGTTGTTTTGGTACTAACTCTATTGCTTCTTTTTGTAGCAATGCCTGAACTTCTAGTCCTAGAAGATCTATATGTTGTTTTTACATATTGTGTGTTTTCAGTGGGATGTTTGGAGGGAATTTGAGAAATTCTATGCAATAACCATGCTGGATAATTGCTAAGACCTAAGTGTCTGTTGTTATTTCCTCTCAATGTTTGTCAAACTTGGTTAGTCTCCCCCCCACAGGTGTTATGTGTTGGGGATTTGTGACCTTGAAGTCACTGCTTGTTTGGAGGAGTTTTGGGACTTTGGAACTTTCCTCTATTCCTTTGAAATTGTCCCCCTCTATATTGTCCCCGAAAACCTCCCCGCTGATACTGGCTCTGGTAAGTGGGCTTTGTTTGTGAGGTTGTGGCTTCTGTGGTTTGCCCTCGAAACCCCCCTCGAAATTGTGTCTTTCGAAATGTGCCTCTGCTCTGTGGGGAGTAGAGTGCGCCCATGGCTTTGGCCGTGTCAGTGTCTTTTTTAAGTTTTTCGATCGCAGTGTCCACCTCCGGCCCAAACAACTGCTGTTCGTTGAATGGCATATTCAGCACAGCTTGCTGTATCTCTGGTTTAAATCCTGATGTACGCAGCCATGCATGTCTCCTTATTGTTACAGCTGTGTTGACAGTTCTAGCAGCTGTGTCTGCAGCATCCATTGCTGACCGTATCTGATTATTGGAGATACCCTGTCCTTCTTCTACTACTTGCTGCGCTCTTTTTTGGAACTCCTTGGGTAAATGTTCAATAAGGTGTTGCATCTCATCCCAATGGGCCCTATCATATCTGGCTAGCAAAGCTTGTGAATTTGCAATACGCCACTGGTTTGCTGCCTGTGCCGCCACCCTTTTGCCTGCAGCATTGAATTTTCGACTTTCTTTATCTGGAGGTGGTGCATCTCCTGAAGTATGAGAGTTGGCTCTTTTGCGCGCTGCTCCCACTACAACAGAGTCTGGTGTTAGTGGTTGTGTAATGTACACTGGGTCTGTTGGTGGCGGTTTATATTTTTTATCTACTCTTGGAGTAATGGCTCTCCCTTTAACAGGCTCCTCAAACACTTGTTTGGAGTGTTTTAGCATTCCGGGTAGCATAGGAAGACTCTGATATTGGCTGTGTGTGGACGACAGTGTATTAAAAAGAAAGTCGTCTTCAATGGGCTCTGAATGAAGGCTGACATTATGAAATGCAGCTGCTCTTGACACCACCTGAGCGTAGCCTGTACTATCCTCTGGTGGCGATGGTTTAGCTGGATAACATTCTGGACTATTATCTGACACTGGTGCGTCTTAAAGGTCTCATGCGTCAGGGTCATCTTGACTCATTCCTGTATGAGTTGGGGATTGCATCATTGGTGGAGTGGCTACAAGTGATGGTTGCGGAGAGTGATGTGGGGATGGTGGCGGTGTTACTTGTTTAGCCACCTTTGCGTGTGGCTGTTTGTCTTTGTCTTGGAAGGCAAGCTAGCGTTTCATTTTGACTGGAGGAAGAGTGCTGATCTTCCCTGTATCTTTTTGACTAAAGAGCCGTCTTTGTGTGTGATCTGGCTCTATTGCCTGTAATTCCTGTCCAAATCTATGTGTCTTCATTTGTGTGGACAGTCCTTGTTCCTCAGTGTAGGAACTTGTTTTCGGTTCCGAGGCCGGATATTTCAGTACCGAAACCTTTTCGGCTGCTTTTTTCGGCTCCGACGAAACCTTTTTAACTTTCGGCGTTGTGCTCTCTCGGTGCCGACCCGTTTCGGTGCCGCTGTCTCGGTGCCGAATCTTCTCTGAGCCACTATCTCGGGCCCGAGATTGCTGTGTGCCGGTATCTCGACCGGAGTCGGATGACTTCGACACCAGCTCGCCCTTTTTCGGTGCCGATGAACGGTCACCTACTTTTTGGGTTAAGCCATGGCCTGTTGGCAGTGGCGTCCCCTGGGCTTTAGCGCTTTTCTTGTGAGTTCTTGGTTTCGACGTCTTACTCACGGTTTTCGGCGTTTCCTCGGGATCGATCTCCTCAGAGTCTGACTCCTGGGTGGAGAACGTTTCTTCCTCCTCCTCGAAACGCTCTTGTCCTGTCGGCGCCGACGCCATTTGCAGTCTCCTTGCTCTTCGGTCCCTGAGTGTCTTCCGGGACCGAAACGCTCGACAGGCCTCACAAGTATCCTCCTTGTGTTCTGGTGACAAACACAAGTTACAGACCAGATGTTGATCTGTATATGGATACTTGTTATGGCATTTTGGACAGAAGCGGAATGGGGTCTGTTCCATCAGCCTTGAAGAGACACGTGGCCGGGCCGACCAGGCCCCGACGGGGATGGAAGAAAACACCGAAGGGCCACCGGAGCTCTTCTTAATTCGGTGTCGATCTGTTGTAACTAACCCGATACCGAACGCAAACAATACCGACGATTTTTCCGAGATTCTAACTAACTTTCCGACCCGAAACACGGAGCGAAAAGGAACACGTCCGAACCCGATGGCGGAAAAAAACCAATCTAAGATGGAGTCGACGCCCATGCGCAATGGAGTCGAAATGGGAGGAGTCCCTCGGTCTCGTGACTCGAAAAAAGACTTCTTCGAAGAAAAACAACTTGTAACACTCCGAGCCCAACACCAGATGGCGGGATGTGCACAGCATGTGTATCTGCAGCTACACATGCCATCGAACATATATATACATACTCAGACAGCAGTTATGTTTCCAGCAGTATTGCAGCCAGTTGCACGCACAGTTATCTATCCTTGTACTTAACACATTTTCTTAAATATCTGGTGAGATACTCATAGAGGGACTGATACAGTCAGTGAAATATATAGACAAATACTGACACAATCTATTCACCTACTCACACGCATACTACTTTAAACATAGGTGAGGCCTACTGCTGGAGACTCTTAGGTGTGCACTTTTATTGTCAGCTTGAGTTCCCATTACAAACACTGCTTGATAATTGTCATACTATGCCTTTAACTACAGAAAACTGAGCACTCAGCTAGTCTGTATGTAGGTAGGTATTAGACCACAATGATTTGTGGTTAAAACATTAAACATGCTCTTTTTACTGAGTTAGAGATGGACTTGCAGACTTCTATGCTCACTTATATAAACTGAGTCCCACCCATACTTCAACTCATATCTATTAAGAAAAATATATAACCACTGACACAGCTACTCAGACTCTGAGAGGGCTACTTATCATTTCATGGCACACCCACTCAGCAGTTATGTTTTCAATAGTATTGCGAGTCAGTTGTGCTCACAGTTACATACCCCAGTACTTACCATATTTACTTAGACATTTGGTGGGACACTCACTGAGGTACTGATATACTCAGTCAGATATGTACCAAATACTGACACAACCTGCTCACACATGCACACAAGTACTCCTTTAAACATGGCTCAGGCCTACTACTGTAGACCCGGGGTGTGCACTTTTACCGTCAACAGTACTTGCCATTAGAAAGGCTGCTTGTCAATCCTTAAACTGTTGTTTTACTGCTGAAAGTTCAGTACTCAGGTAGGCTGTAGGTAGCAGATACAGTAAGGAGCTTTGTAGTTAAAAGATGAAACATTTGCTTTTAACTTTCACTGAGTTAGACATGCACTTGCAGATTCCTATACTCATTTATATATGCAGTGCCCAACTCATACTGCAGTTCATATGCCTAATAACAAAAGGATAAAAGCACTGACACCGTCAGTCGGAGAGTGAGATGGCCGCTTAGAAATTCATGCACATACCGAGGCAGTAGTTGGGTAGCCAGCAATATCACAGGCAGTTGCACACACAGTTGAATACCATTGCACTTACCAACAAAGCCAGTAACTATTCATAGAGTCACTTAGATACATTTACCGACCCGTAGACTTAGTAAAAGAGCAAGTGATGTAATATCAAATTCCCTTAAACATCTAGTGGCACACTTATAGAGGGACTCATACACTCACTCAGATATATAGCCAAGTACTGACACAAATTAGTCACCCATACAGACAAGTATTCCTTTAAACATGGCTTGAGCACACTACTACAGAGCCTGAGTGTACATTTTTTTACTTCCTCGAGTTGCCATTAAAAATCCATTTGCCAAGCTTTAAAGTTTAGTTTTAGTACAAATAACTCCCTCCCTCACTAAGACAATCAGTGACACAAAGCCAGTCAGACGGTGAGAGGGCCACTTATACATTCATGCATGCACCAAGACAGTTATGTATCCAGCAGTATTGGCACCAGTTGCACACATAGTTATATATCCCTTTATTCACCATATATACTTAAATATCTGGTGGGATAGTCATAGAAGTACTGATACACTCAGTCAGATACGTACCAAATACTAACACAACCTGCTTACCTATCCACACAAGTACTACTTCAAACATGGCTCAGGCCTACTACTGTAGAACCTGAGTGTGCAGTTTTACTGTCAGTAGGAATTGCCATTGGAAAGGCTGCTTGTCAATCCTTAAACTGTCATTCTACTGCTGAAAGTTGAGTAAGTACTCCGCTATGTTGTAGGTAGGCCATAGAGCACAGAGTTTTGAAGTTTAAATATGAAAAATGCCCTTTTAACGTTCCCTAAGTTAGAAGTGCAGCTGCAGACTTTGATGTTCACATACATGCAGTGTCCAACCATACTGCAACTTAATTTTATGCAAAAAGTAGCGGAGCACTCTAACTCAAGTATTATCTAGTTAAAGCACTGTGGTCTTGGAACGTCTGATAATCACAAAAATAGTAATGTCCAGTATATGCACCAACAAAACAACAATATGAAGGATCCCACAATTGTTAAACAATACATTTTTTTAATAAACATACAAAAAGCAGTTAACATGAACAAATCCATATAGCTTCTTGAATTCCTAATTTACTGATGGTCTTGCATGAAGAATTCAGCAGACATGTGCCACATTAGTCATGTAGTGCCATTGGAAAAACGTTAATAAGAACCAAGTCTTGACCAAGAATCAATAAAACACCCATCCAATGCAGTGCCAGTACAGCTTCAAAGTCCAATCTCTGTTCAAACTCTAAAACAACAGTCTCCCAAAAAGTTTAGACAATGCATAAAAAATCTGGATCCGTTACTTCGCTTAGAGGCAGTTCAAGCACTCCGCCAGATAGGCTACCAAAAGTTCAAGCGGTTCTTTGACACTGATGATGCGACCCATAGACCATGATAAGTCTTTGTGAAATGTCTTAACACACACAGTTCCCTCCGCTATGAAGTAAAGGATGGTACTCCCATAGAAAAAGAAGAGAAAGCTCCTAGGAATGTAGAACAAGTGATAGCTGAAAAAGTACAAGGAAGGTGTAAACAAGCTCCTGTGTACAAGTGGAAGTGTAGCAGTATTTCATCAGGAATCAGCTGAAAATCAAAACATTTTAACAGAATTTTCATGGCGAAGACTCAAACAGAAAATTAAAATGCTTCAAGAGTCAGACCATGCAAAGTTAGAAAATACACTAACTTACAAGGCCATTCATTGGCATGTCTTTCAAAGTGTGTAGAAACACTTTTCATTACTTCAGAATTTTAGCTGTGCATCATTAAACAATGTGCAATTTAATTAGGAGATTTTATTATGTAAAAACTCCAACTTTATGTTTATGAGATTTGAATAGAGCTCTGTTGCATGGTAGTGTGGCAGAAGTTGACAAACTTTCTGAAGACATTGAGTTCCGTTCTGTTTCTTTGGGCCTGAAGAAGATAATAGGGAAAATGAGGAGGCAGTGACGGGAGCTGTAGAGGAAGTGGATACAGAGATCAGTACTGAAAAATTAAGGACATAATAAAGTTTAATGCGCCGTGTTCGGAGAAACCTGAGTTTGTTTGTATTTGTTGTTGCCGCACTCACTACAATAAACAAACTCTTGATGTAGTGTTTTCAAAAACTGAGCAAGATAACAATGATGAGTGGCTGGAATTTCATGCATATCTATTTGTAGAAAAACGATTTGATTTAGACATAAAGCAAACAATATATAGATATTGTTATGACAAATTAGAGGGTAATAAAATGCCAGCTAGAACAATTCATAATAGATTAGAATTGGTACCAATGCCACAAGAACTTGATCAATTAATTGTGCCGGAATCAATACCAAAACAAACTGTCCATCAATTTCAAACAATCATTCAATTAGAGGAAAAGATAGGGGAACTGCCTCCAACAGAACTACGGAAAGGACTGAAAGAAAGAGTTGTGTATTTACAATTAGATTTGTAAACACAAAATGTAGACACTGTGGGTGTTGAGAAAGATGCATATCAACCACTCATTATTCTAGTAAATGGAGTTTTCACCAAAAGTAAAAAAAAAAGAAAAAAAAGAAAAATCAGTAACTGTCAGTTGATGTGAATAAAGTAAAAAAAAAAAAGCCACATAATACTTGAAAGAAAATAATGTTTTTTACAAAAATGTTGACATTAAGCTGTACTGATGAAGTAGTACTACAATCAAGTGGACAAATAGAAAAAGTGGATAAGCAGACAGATGAAATATATAGGCACTATAGTATTCATCCAGTTCACTGAAAAGACGTTGTTGGAGATGCTACTGATCTGTTTCAAATTAAACACGCTAGTGGAGCTCCAATGAGTGTATGGGAAAAATGTTTAGAGGCTCGCTGTTTTCCACAGCTATTTCTCACAGGGGTACGTGGTCACTAGGATGACTGACCCGTACGAATATCAGCAGCTGAATACAGGTCACAAGACTATATTCAGAGGACCCTAGGTTTTGATAAGCTACCCCCTATATATTCTATCTGTTATTTGAGAGTGAATTGTTAGGACTCTCTTATGCTGTGAACAATATTCTTAAGACAGGAGTCAATCAAAAAATCTTTCTGCAAGGGAGTTTGTTGATAAAATACAAGGTAAAGATGAAAATGTGGAGTACAACTTAATTGATGGGATGTCAATGTGGGACTAATGAATACAGGTACCCTCGTCATGGAGAACTTATATGTATGCTCCAAAACTCAGGTCCACCTATATGGTTTGTAACGCTTAGTGGCGCACAGTATGCATGGGAGGATTTACTATAATTTCTAAGACGAGCAATCTTTAACATTAAGGATATCAATTGGAAGACAGGAGAAAAACTTTGAACTTCTCCAGCTAGTCAAACCATGTCGTTCTGAAACGAAGTTACTTGGACAATATGACTACTACTGTAGGAAAGTGGCCTCTTTGTAGCTTGGTTAAAACTCCCCCGCATCTCCCTCCCCCCCCCCACACTTTTTGGCCTGTTTGTGAGTGTGTTTGGCTGTGTTCACTGGGATCCTGCTAACCAGCACTGCAGTGACTGTGCTCTCTCTCCTCTAAATTTGGTTGTTGGTAACTTAGTATTCCCACAATTGGCATACTGGTGCTCCCATGTAAGTCCTTAGTATATGGTACCTAGGTACCCAGGGCAATGGGTTTCCAGGGGATCCCTATGGGCTATAGCATTTATTCTGCCACACATTCCATACAAAGGGTTCTGCAGGCCTGCCATTGCAGCCTGCGTGAAACGGGTGTGTGCACCCGTTTTCACTACAGGTCACTACACCAGGTCACTAAGTCACCCCTATGGTAGGCCCTCTCAGCCCGGAGGGCAGGGTGCAGGTACCTGTGTGTGAGGGCACCCCTGCACAAACTCCAGATCTATTTTCCTGGATTTTGCGAGTGCGTGGACGCCATTTTACATGTGTAAAGGACATAGGTCACTACCTATGTCCAGCTACATAATGGTAACTTCGAACCTGGGCATGTTTGCTATCAAACATGTCAGAATCATACCCCAGTACTGTTGCAAGTATTGGAAGTATGATTCCATGCACTCTGGGAGCTCCTTAAAGGACCCCCACAGCATTGCTATCACCAGTTGTAAGGAAATGCCTTCCTTGGCATGGTTACCCCCAAACCTTTTGCCTTTTGTTGATGCCAGTTATGACTGACAGTGTGCTGGGACCCTGGTAACCAGGCCCCAGCACCAGTGTTCTTTCCCTAAACTGTACCTTTGTTCCCACAATTGGCACAGCCCTGGCACACAGATAAGTCCCTTATAAATGGTACCCCTGGTACCAAGGGACCTGTGGCCAGGGAAGGTCTCTAAGGGCTGCAGCATGCATTATGCCACCCTGGGGCACCCTCACTCAGCATATGCACACTGCCTCAGCTTGTGTGTGCTGGTGGGGAGAAAATGACTAAGTCAACATGGCACTCCCCTCAGAGTGCCATGCCCTCAACCCACTGCCTGTAGCATAGGTAAGTCACCTCTCTAGCAGGCCTTACAGGTCTAAGGCAGGGTGCACTATACCACAGGTGAGGGCATAGTTGCAGGAGCACTATGACCCTACAGTGTTTAAGCAAAACCTTAGCCATTGTAATTGCAGGGTAGCCATAGAGAGTATATGGGTCAGGGAGTCCGTCAATTACGAACTCCACAGTTCCATAATGGCTACACTGAAATCTGGGAAGTTTGGTATCAAACTTCTCAGCACAATAAATGCACACTGATGCCAGTGTGGAATTTATTGTAAAATAAACACAGAGGGCATCTTACAAGAACTGTAAGACCTGGCGGTGAGCCTCAAAGGCTCGTGCCAGTTAAAGCACCCCAGGACATCCCAGCTAGTGGAGATGCCCGCCCCTCCGGACACAGCCCCCACTTTTGGTGGAAGTCCGGAGGAGATAATGGGAAAACCCACAAGGAGGAGTCACCTACCAGTCAGTACAGCCCCTAAGGTGCCCTGAGCTGAGGTGACCCCTGCCTTTAGAAATCCTCCATCTTGACTTTGGAGGATTCCCTCAATAGGACTAGGGATGTTCCCCCCTTCCCTCAGGGAGGAGGCACAAAGAGGGTGTAGCAACCCTCAAGGACAGTAGCCATTGGCTACTACCCCCTGACCTAAACACACCTCTAAATTCAGTATTTAGGGGCGACCCTGAACCTGGGAAATCAGATTCCTGCAATATGAAGAAAGAAGGACTGCGGACCTGAAAGCCCCACAGAGACGACGGAGACACCAACTGACTTGGCCCCAGTCCTACCAGCCTGTCTCAAGACTCAAAGAACCTGCACAGCGACGCATCTAGCGGGACCAGCGACCTCTGAGGACTCAGAGGACTGCCCTGCACCTAAAGGACCAAGAAACTCCAGAGAACAGCAGTACTGTTCAGAAACTGCAACAACTTTGCAACAACTTTTAAAGAGACTCTCACTTCCCACCAGAAGCGTGAGTCTTCACACACTGCACCCGACGCCCCCGGCTCGAGTCCCGGACAACAAACACCGCAGAGAGAACTCCCAGGTGACTCCAATGACGTGGACACCCTGAGTCGACCCCCCTGCACTCCCACAGCGACGCCTGCAGAGAGGACTCAGAGGCTCCCCCTCACCGCGACTCACCTGCCTGGTAACAAAGGAACCTGACGCCTGGACCAAGAACTGCACCCGCAGCCCCCAGGACCGAGAGGAACCATCTACCAGTGCAGGAGTGACCAGCAGGCGGCCCTCATCCGAGCCCAGTCGGTGGCTGGCCTGAGAAGCCCCCCTGTGCCCTGCCTGTATCACTTAAGTGACCTCCGGGTCCCTCCATTGCTTTCTATAGCAAACCCAATGCCTACTTTGCCTACTGCACCCGGCCGCCCCTGTGCCGCTGAGGGTGTGTTTTGTGGGCTTGTGTGTGTCCTCCAGTGCTCTACAAAACCCCCTGGTCTGCTCCCAGAGGACGCAGGTACTTACCTGTAAGCAGACTAGGACCGGAGCACCCCTGTTCTTCATAGGCGCCTATGTGTTTAGGGCTCTCCTTTGACCTCTGCACCTGACCAGCCCTGTGCTGCTGGTGCTTTGGGGTTGCCTTGAACCACCAAACGTGGGCTGCCTATGCCCAGGAGACTGACTGTGTAAGTGCTTTACTTACCTGAGAAACCTAACCAAACTTACCTCCCCCAGGAACTGTTGATTTTTGCACTGTGTCCACTTTTAAAATGGCTTATTGCCGTTTTAACCAAAACTGTGTGTACTGTTTTAAATCAAAGTTCTATACTTACCTGTGTGAAGTAACTTGCATTTTATGTACTTACCTCAAATCTTGAATATTGTGGTTCTAAAATAAATTAAGAAAATATATTTTTCTATATAAAAACTATTGGCCTGGAGTTAAGTCTTTGAGTGTGTGGTCCTCATTTATTGCCTGCCTGTGTGTGTACAACAAACGCTTAACACTACCATTTGATAAGCCTACTGCTCGACCACACTTCCATAAAATAGAGCATTAGTATTATCTAATTTTGCCACTATCAACCTCTAAGGGGAACCCTTGGACTCTGTGCACACTATCTCTCACTTTGAGATAGTATATACAGAGCCAACTTCCTACACCAGTCTTACAAGGTTTTCTGGGCAGCCCAGCTGCTGCCACCCCTCAGACAGGTTTCTGCCCTCCTGCTGCTTGATCTGATCAAGCCCAGGAAGGCAGAACAAATGATTTCCTTTGGGAGAGGGAGGTAACACCCTCTTCCTTTAGAAATAGGTGTGACTGGCTTGGGAGGGGTAGCCTTCCCAAGCCACTGGTTTGCTTTGAAGGGCACATTTGGTGCCCTCCATGCATAAACCAGTCCACACCTGTTCAGGTACCCCCAGTCCCAGCTCTGGCACGAAACTGGACAATGGAAAGGGAAGTGACCACTCCCCTGTCCATCACCACCCCAGGGGTGGTGCCCAGAGCTCCTCCAGAGAGTCCCTGGGTTCTGAAATTTTGTTTCCAAGGTGGGCAGGGAACTCTGGGAGCATCTGAGTGGCCAGGCCAGACAGGTGACGTCAGAGCCCCCATCCTGATAGCTGCTAACCTGTTTAGGTGTCCCATCCGCCTTTCAGGGCTATTTGGGGTCTCTCTCTTGGGTAGGTCCTCGGGTTCGGCTTGTAAGAGTCTAACAGGGCTCCTCTGCAACCTCCACTTCGACTTCTGGCCACTGGAACCACCACTAGACCCTCCAGGAACCGACAAACTCTGTTGCAATGAAGAACATTCTTCTGCAACTTTGTTTCCACGTCTCCTGCCAGCTTTGCAACATTTCCTTGGCTGTGGATCCTCAGAAGACTACAACTCTTCAGCATGCACAAGAAGAAGGCATCTCCCTTGGAGTGAAGGAGTCACTTCGCTGCCACCACAGGCACCTACAACAAGCGACGACTGGCTGCGTGGATTTCCCCTTATCTTGAGCTGCGTGGATCCTACATCACGGGTGGTGGTCCAGAGAAGTCATGCTGGTCCTCTCTGCCAGCTGTTCAACTTTGGTGGAGGTAAGCCTTTGCTTCCCCAAGCAGGACAGTACCCTCGTGCACCACGTCACTTGCAGCTGGCCAAGGCTTGTTTGCATCTCCTCCAAGGGATCTTCAGGCGACTTGGAGCTCCAGCCCCTAGCACTCCCTCCTGCAACCTCTGGACCTCTGCGTGGTCCTCCGGCAATGTGGGAGCAACTTCTGTGGTGCTGTGTGAGCTTCTTCTGCGACTCCTGTGTCCCCCGTCCTGTGGGTGCTGCCTCTGCTCCTGTCGACTCTTTGCGATGTTTGGGGTCCCCTGTGACCCCCCCTCCTGGGTTGGGTCCTCCTGGCCCTGCTGGTTCCCAGCAGCACCACTTTTCCACTAAACTGGAGTTTTCCTTATACCAATATTTCCCAACTACCTGAAAATGTTAAGTAAAGAAATTGAACAAAAGGAAACATCTGTAACTGAAATAGCAAAGGATAGTTCACAAAGCAGCCAGAGTTCAGTACTTCTCAGTCAAAATCCTCTTGAACAACCAATAATCGGTAATGAAGTCGGGGTAATGATGAATGAGGTGGAGACAGCAATGCTACTAGCAACAGAAGAAAATGTTGATTTGGAACAGTTAGTAGAACAACTAAATGACAAGCAGAAAAAAATATATGGAAGTCAAAGAAAAAATAGAGCATAGATGCCTACATGAAAACAAACAATGCAAGTGTCTAAGTTTTAAGCAAATTCTTTTATATGTAATGCAAGTTCTAGCCACATATCTACAGAAGACTACAGACTATTTTATCATGTGTAGTAACAACCCCTACTGGATTAGCTGCACATAACATCAAATGAATTACATTGCATTGCGTACTTATGCTACCTGGTAAACATTATAATAAACTGGAATACCGAAAGTTATCTGTGAAGTATGTCATTAGGTTTCTAGAGTCTTGAAGAAATTAAAGCTTTTAATTGCAGATGAGGTGAACATGGTCTCAAAGTTAATGCTTGCCTTTATGCATTTGAGAATGAAGCAGATATTAAAGAGAGTATGAAGTACTTTTTGGAGGAAACCATGCAATTGTTTTTGGTGATTTACTGCAAATTTCCACTGTAAAAACACAGACACTCTTACATGAAGAAACTTGCAATTCTTTAAGAAGCATTGCCAAACAATTGGTTGAATTTCCAATACAAATAACTAATTAAAAATATGCGTCAAGCATCCAATTTGCAATATGGAAATATTCTGAAGGATATTAGAGTAGGAATACTGTCAAAAGAAGGAAAATGTTGCTTACAAAGTTGACTTAAAAAGAACATATTTCCTCTAAAAAAAAATCTGCAACACAGCTAATGTTTGAATTTATTCAACAATAAAAATCCATTGTCTCTCTAATGCCTACTCTTCAAGAATGTACCTCTTTCAATAAACAATTGCTACAATTGAACATATATTAGATATCACAGCAACTGATAAAATGGAAACATAAAGGAGTGACAATACTGTTGACTGAAAAACTACAATCAAAATTAGATTCTTTGATGAGGTCTGTTTCCAAAACTGCGGGATTAGAAAAGTGTTTACCTGTTTGTAAGAATTGTAGTGATTTTGCATAGAAATTTAAATGTTGAAGAAGGATTAGTTAATGGGGCCATGGGTAAAATAATTTATTTCATTTAGGGCCATATGTACGAACACATTTTCCCATAGACACAGAATGGGTAAAACCCTTTGCTACAACTGGCCCTTTGTATCTAAACAGAAATTAGGTTCAATTTGATGAACTTGAAGGTGTAAAACAGATAGCAAAGCCTACTGCACATTTCTTGCTTACAAAAGGCTTGCATATCCACAGAAAGCAATTTCCACCATATGCTGTAACAATACAGAAGTCTCAAGGTCTAAATGTAGATGCAGCATTTATTAACATTGGTAGCACCGTATTCAAGGAAGGTATGTTCTATGTAGCACTGTCACCGGTTAGAACTTTGTGCTCTTTGTACCTCACAGTTTAATGACAGTAATTGTTTGAGAAGTCTGTATGCTCCTCATTTAGTACAGTACCCAGTTTACAAAAAGCCTAGAATGTCATCAAAACAAAAGATTTCAAAGGATCATAGTGACGTTCCTGAGAAAAAGAAAAATGAGACAGAACTAGTATTCATGAAGAAAATACTAAAGATACTGGTGAAATTGTTGGTTACCAGCTCTCAAATCTCTCTGGAGTCAACTGCTGTGCAAATGTAGTTCTCAATGCACTAGTCTCTCTACCTCCTTTGGTTAATGAAATTAAACAGAATAATTATGTAAGACTGGGCTCTGAACTCTACCTTGTTGGAAGGCTTGTGCAGTGATAGAACAAAAACATTCTGCATCATCTATTAAACATCTTGCAGATGTGTGCACTGGATTTCTATACTTCACTTAAAACACTCAAGAACATGCATAAGAATTCTCAATGGTCCTACTTTATATTTTAGAAGAAGAGATAGTACATATTGATGACCTATTTGGACTAAGATACTCATAGCACAATTGTGAAAACTGTTCATTTTCTTCAAAAACAGAAATAGATTCAGAACGATTTATCTACTTAACTGTACCAGACTGTAAAACTGTCAGTTTTGATAAACTTTTTAAAGATGCATCACAGAATAAGACCTGCACAACACATAAATCAGATTTACTATCAACTTTGAACATAAGAAGAATTAGAAAGCATGTCATCTTAATGTTACAGCAATGTAATGCAGATTGAACTAAATTAGAAACTCAAAAAACTAATGTTAAAGCTGGACTACTCTTTATTTGTGGAAAACATATACCTGTATAGCCATTATTTTTCATGAAGGAGTGAATGTTACATCTGGACACTTCACCATCTACTTAAAAAATAAAACTGGATGGACAGAGAGTTATGACAGCAACCTTACATTCAAGCAGAGATTACCCTATAAACTGCCAAATTATTACCTTATCTTTCTTGAACCAGAGTTATAAGGAGGATTACTACTTAAAAAATTTAATACTACACTTTTGGGACTTCTAATACAACAAGTTAAGACATCATACATCTTACCCAGGGTGATGTCTTTATAAGGGATTCCAAATCGTGAAATTATCTTACTCTTGCAGGAAAACAAAAGAGATACCGCTAAATTGTAACTATAGATTAGACCCAAAAACCAGGATAAAGATCTACTGAAAAGAAAAAGGAATATTGCTAAACCTATGTTTGAAGTACAATTCAAAACACTATGAATAGAATTACACCACGAATATACTGTACTCTTGTTTAATGGATGAGCAGATTTTATTATATCATGCGGCCTACCAAGGGTGATGTCTTTATGTACCTTTACAGCTACGACAATGAGTCACACACATTAATTGTATTATAAAACTATAATATACATTATATTACTTAACAAGTATAGGTAAAACAGGTAAATATTCGAAGGGAGTGTGGTGCATAGTACTGTTAATTTGAAATAATGTGCTATGTTCTTAGGGGATTTTTCTTTTTTTTACAACCTATATAATTGTTTTTTAACCCCCACTGTTTAAGCATGAGTATCTATGCACATTTAATTTATAGTGTAAAAGTATAGAAGCTGAGAACAGTGAGGGAAGGGAATACAACATCAGTAAATGTGTAATTGGTATAGAACGAAACATTTCTTGTGTTTTATTATTAACAATAGCTTTTTTATTAGATTATGAGACATTTATATGAAACTAACTTCTATTTACGTTTTCTCTCTTTCTACACAGATTTAAGGACGTCTATTTGCAGTAGTGTAGTTAACTAATTACATGTTTGTTCAATCATACACTACTCATTCATATACTTTATACACAATTATAATAAAAGATACACACTTTGATATCAAATTGCCAAATAAAGTTGCTCTTCTTACAGTACACACTAATGACAACACACTCTGGTATACACATATGCATACAGTAAAACATCAGGAGACACATGCATGCATACTCTCCTACACCCAAGCACACACTCATGCATGCACTAACACACCCAGATGCACAATAATGCACAGACTAAAACACCTAGAAGAGTCATTCACACACTAAGACATCCAAAACACTCTGATACATAGACTGACAGACACAGTCACACACTGATGTATACACTAACAAACCCAGGTAAACAGTGACATACACTGGCACACCTGGGCACACACTGATACATACACCAACACATCCAGGGAAACAAAGATGCAAACATTGAGACACTCAGGTGCACAAAGATGTATACATTGAGACACCCAGATGCACACAATGACACACCCAGGCACATACTAATGCATACACTAAAACTTCTCGTTTGGCACTAAAGAGAGTTCTAGTAGAGTAGAGTACTACAGCTGGCGTGCCCAGGTTGTTGCTACCAGAATGAGTGAGAGATGTATGTCTCAGCCTTCTTACCATAAACAGTAGGAGTGGGAGAGACAGAAAAGCGCAAGGTAACGCGGTCAACTCATCCACTGCACATTGCCCAGAGACTGTGGTGGTCTGGCCGCAAAGTTTGAGCATTCTGCGTTTTCAGCGGTGGCGAACAGATTTATTTGTGGGAACCCCCAATGAATAAAGTACCTGGGGAGGGTTTTGGGTGATGGGGAGTGGGGGGGTGGGAGGAGTAGACTGTTGTACACTCTGGAAATATGCTGAATAAGTAGATGGAGTCTGTGATGTATTGCCCACTTCCAGATTCTTTGGGCTACACTGGACAACTGCTGTGAATGTGTGCCCCCTTGCTTCTATAAGTAAAACACTGCAGTTGTGTTGTCTGTGCATATCAGGACTGATTTGTTCTGAATGAGAAGGTGAAAAGCTCGAGTGTGAGCTGGATGGCTAGCAGCTCCAGGTGATTGATATGAAGTATCTGCTGTGTAGGAGTCTTTTGCTACAGAACAGTGAGACTATTGAGATGTGCTCCAAAACCGTGAGCAATGTGTCTGTAGTGATGGTCTCTTGCAGAACTGGGTCCAGGAAGGGCCGCTCCTGCAACAAGTTGTTTGTATTCCACCACTGCACAAAGCGCTATGTGCTGCCCAACACCAAACCTAGATTCTTTAGGTGACTCTCCGCTTGAGACCACTGTGCCACTAGGTACTATGTGGAGCCTTGCATGAGGGACTATTGCTATGCAAGATGCCGTCATGCCTAATAGACGCATCCATTTCTGACTTTTACCTGCCAATTTGGCTGAAAAAGAGGCAGCATGTTTTGGAAAGCCTGGACCCTGGCTGGGCTGGGCTAAGCCTTTCTGATGGAGGTTTCTAGGATGGTTCCAAGAAAGGGCTGTATCTGTGGGGGTTTAAGATGGGATTTGGTCAACGTGATGGTGAAACCCAGACTGTGCAAGGTGTCTTTTTTGCTCTGGATGTGAACGAGACAGAGTTGCTGTGTGCTGCTCTTGATCAACCAGTTGTCTACGTAAGGGAACACGTGGATGCTACTCTTCCTGAGTTAAGTAGGCAACCACAGCCAGACATTCAGTGAAGACTGTTGATGCAGTAGTAACCCTGAAGGGTAGCACTTTGAATTGATATTGTTGTTCACTTACCCCAAACCTGAAACATTTTCGATGTGCTGAATGGATGGGTATGTGGAAGTAGGCGTCCTTCAGATCCAGAGTTGTCATGAAATTGCCTTTTTGCAAAAGTAGTATAACATCCTGAAGAGTCACCATGTTGAAGTGCTCTGACAGAACGCAATTGTTGAGGGGCGTGAAACCGAGGATGGGCCTGAGGGAGCCACCTTTCTCTGGGATAAGAAAATAGAGTTATTATACACCTTTTCCACAATGTTGATGAGGAACAGGCCCTGTGTTAGCAAACCAGAATGTTTGGTGGTGTTTGTATGAGTTCCAGACAATACACCCCTGTATGATGTCTAGTGCCCAACTGTTTGCTGTTATTTCTGACCAGCAGGGCAGAAATCCCTGCAATCTTCGCCTGATAGGTTTTTTGTGATCGGGGGAATTCCGATGGGTAGGAGGGGACCCAGTTTGCAGACAGATGGAAAGACCTGCTAGGTCTCAACATTGACAAAGTTTTCAACACCCAATAACTTATTGACAGCAAGCCAGTGCTTCAAGTCAAACATGTTGTTACTGACCCTACTTTTGGCATCAAGGATTTTTACGCCAAATAGGCGTGTGTATCTTTAACATTTTTCCTATGAGCTCCTCACAAGGGATCCTTGGAAATGGTTAAAGGATCCTTGCTTGAGGGACCAGCCTCTCCACATCTCTCTGTTCTTCCTAACACAGAATCATCATGCTTTCGCTGGCCTTCCTGTAGGACTTATAAGTCGTTTTTCTCCTTAACCTTCAGTGTCCTCATGATCATTTTCTGACATAAAGAACTGGCACTGTTTGGCTATGGTAGCATATAATGCAGACATTGTGAGGGTCTTTGTTGTTGCACATGTTGAAAAATGTACTCTGTCTTTGAAGACAACAAATAAAGTCATAATTTAAAGGTTCAGAAAGTTTTTCCAATAGGAAAAAACTCCTTGAAAAGGTGCTCAGTGCTCCAGAGCCCCATTACCAGGATCCAGAATAACAGACTGGCTCAACTGTCACTGACAGGGGATAAAGGGCTACTGGTGCTATTCCTTAAAGTAGCATTGTCAGTGTTCAAAGCCTTTCAGGTTGCAGCCTAGTAGGCTGCAATTTCTGATTTTGCTTTAAAAATGGTTTGTAAGAAGAGCTTTCTTGTCACTTATTCCATCATCAAAAAACGTTATTGGATTATGAATGTACAACCTTAAAAGTTATAGTTACAGCAAATTTTTAAACATCAAGATCAGCATGAAATTGCAGTGACACCCAACTGATTTTAAAAACAATCCTACAGCAAGTCAGACTTAACTTGATAAAGTTTGTAAAATAAATAAATAAATACAATGCTGATCTACAGCGGCCAAATTGTTTTTTTATGCAATTTACTTGAAATCTTTTAGATATAAGAGTAATAAAAATTGCACAGAAATGTAAAGCACAACAACGTCTGATCAAAGTAAGGACATGGACATAATAAATCTTCATTATAATGGCCAAAGGAAAGGATAGTGCAGAGTACGTAAGGAGTCAAGTCTAAATATAGTTAAAAGAGATCTCCCACCACCCCAGAATCTATTAAGAGTTACAGTTCCATGGCCACGGTAGTTTGAAAAATAGCACGGCTTCTTACTTTGGACCGTTTGAGTTTAATCTCTCTTAAAAGGAGCTTCCTGTACAAAATGTTTTTTTTATTGATTCAAGCTTTATCAACTCTGCAAACAGAAAAGGGATTCAGAAATAAAGAAGACCTATCTAAATCCTCCATGGCAGATATATATGACAGCCAAGGAATCTTGAAACTTATCACACTTCATACAATCCACAATGATAATATTTGTGTAAGACTGAGTGGGGGTTATTCCAAGTGGTGTCTCATAATAATAACTGTGCAAACTTAATAACGTCTTGAACATAAGTCAACCTCAGCTCTTCATAATAAAAACAATGTGGGGAATGTACAGGAGGTTAAAAGAGACTGCGTCAAAAGCAATTCTCCTCTACCTATAGACAGCTTGTATTGGTGTAATCCCATATCCTTGCAACATAAGAAATGATAAGGACACAGAGTTTTATAGATCGAGTAATGGAGCAACAGGTTTACATCCTAAATTTGTAGCAAGATTAAATAGCTCCAGTAGACAGAGAATTTGTGATGCTTAACAGTAAGACACTGAGTCCAGAAAGTGAAAGAATTGAACATAATCCCAAGATAAGGGAACTGTTGAATTTCTCCAAGTCTTTGCCTTTGATAAAGAGAATAGATGATCTTGTGCTTTTCAGACCACATGACATTATATGAGATTTCATAAAATTTGTATTGAGGTCCTCTATAAAAGAAACAAAGACATCAGAGATGTCAAGCCTCAGTGTGTGGTAGCAAGCAATATGGCATAATTTGCATATAAAGTGGACGAGAATAGGCCTGGAATTGACAATGAGTATGTTCTGGCAACATTAATCAGAAAAGAATTGAGACTATTAATTGACAAAATAAAACAAATTTGGAGCCAGGATGCATCCCTGCCTCACACCCCCTTCAAAATGTATCACACCCCCTTCACAATTTATGTACATTCCCCCTGATTACCATAACTTACTTTGAAAGATAAATCAGTGTAGTACAGATAAGAAAGCAATTGAAGAAGTATCCATACCAATGTGATTAAAATGCTGCCATAGTTCAGATCCGGATACATAATCAAAAGCACTAGTTAGGTCAATAAAGGCCAGGTACAAAGGGTAGCCTTCAACAATGGTGTATTAACCAATAATAAACTGAAGTTTAAGACATTGTTCCATTTTACCAAGGCCCTCCGGGAAACCATGCTGAGTTTTGAACAGAATTCAAAGACCAGTAGCCCAGTCTAACATTCTTTTAATGCACAACTCTGACAATTACGGAGGCTAACAAAACATGGGCCTGTAATAACAGGTGGTCCCAACTAATTATTTTTTTTAAAACAGGAACTACAATGGATGTAACCAACATGGATTTACAGGCAATATTTAAACCATTAGTAAGCAAGGGTGCCACAGATTAATATTAGATTTGTAGAGATCTATAGGCACACCATCTGGCACAGGAACCTTACCACAATTACTATTTTTGCAGAACTAGGGCAGAATAATGCGAGCAATAGTAATTCATATCAAGCTTGACTACCTATTGTAGTTTTAATAAGCAACATTAGAAACAAACATGAGTTTGGAGTGATAAGAGGTTATTAAAATGGCATAACCATTGCTCAGCAGTAATGTGTGCCCACAGACTGACCATGGGACCTCTGTTTACTTCAAAGGAATTGACCAATCGCCAGAACGATTTGGAGGCTTTCAATTTACTTACAACTATGTTATTTATAGTGACTCGCCTGCATTTAAAATTGATTTATTTTTTTAACGAAAATAAAAAATGTCATACATAGTCAATTTATTGGCTGTTAAAATACTTCATTTGTTTTACTTTTTAAAAATGGCTTTACATGGAAAGTATCACTTACCCTTTAACTATTTCTAGCAAGTAGTGATTTAGGTTTGTATGTTCTGTGCACAACTGCTAACTAGTGGCGGGTCTGGCTGGACAGTTGCAACGTGTCTTTCTTTGCAGAAGTCTTGAGTTAGAAGTTGTGACTCCTCCCTTTCACCACAAAACACTAGTGTAACGGCTCCACCTCAAATTTTTTCCTGTTCCGTGGGTGAGTAGCGTAAGTGGAGTAAAATATCAAAAACAAGTGTGCTGCTGTTTATTGTGAAAAGGTAAGCAGATAGAACAGTAAAGACATCTGGGATTGTTGCTGGCTTCCATGGAGGAGAGTGGGCGCATGTGAATCTACAGTACCAACCCCGCCATCATTAAGCATGCTAAACAGGTGCTTTTACACCTCTGTCCAGAATCTGGTGATACAGAGCCAAGTAGGCTGGCATAGCAGAATGCTTGCGCTGATGGCCTGGTTCGAGATATCTGCTGTGTTGACAGCATATCTGATGATTTTTGCCCTCTAATACCAAACTCCTGTTGCCCTTTGCTGTAGGACTCGGGAAAGTGTTCAATAAGCTCATCTATCTGGGGGATGCAGAATTTCATAAAATATCTACTTGTCCATGGGACAGGTTGCTTCATAAATCTACTTGTCCTGTAACAAAATCAACTTATCCCTTTGCTGCCATGTACTGGGGTGGCAAACCATGGCAGCAATCTCGTTATCTAAGGGCTCTGATGACAGCCTCTCTGATATGCCAGGGCTCATACAGGACTATAGTAGGGTTATAATACAAGCAAATCCCTTATTTTGCCACCTGTCCACAGATATACATACTTGGGCTGCAGGTAGCAGTAAGCAATAGTTCAGGTTTAGAATGGGCTTTTGAGTCTGTGCAAGCCTATGAACTTGCATGTTTTAGGGATTTGTACCAGCTCTAATTGTTTTCCATACTGAGAAAGCGTGGACATTTATTCCTGAGATATGGGGCAAAAAGTAATTGGAGGAAATAAACAGGAACGCAAATCCTTAAAAAAAGAAAGAAAAAGTGCCATTCGTGGCAATCTAAAAGTAGAAGGTTGATATGGCAAACGCATGAATCCAAACGTGGCTGCTAGATAACCCTCCAACTTTAGCTATTGCCTGTCCCTGATGAACAAAGACCGTGTCAAATTGTAGGTAATGCCAATAGGCAACGCAACTCCAAGGGTTGATGCTTTTCCACACCAATGAACCATCAATCCAGATTCATGCACCTGTATATCTAGTATCAAGCTACCAAAATGACATCTATGACCATGATAGGGAGGCAAAAATATAAACTGCCACTTCTAAATCTGGATGACCTGGCCATACTGCTGCAAGATCATGTCTGCTCTCTTCAGGAAAGAAGGACTGGCCAAATGCTATGTGCCAACAGAACAGAGTACTAGATCTTCAATGACCTGTCTGAGTGACCAGAATCAGTTGTGCTCAATTCTCTCAACCCTTCAGCAATACTTGTGACAGAAGCAGGATCAGTCGAGGTCCATATAGCATGCCCTGAGAGCGGTTAAACCTGAAGAAATCCAGCAGAGAATTACTGAGAGGGAGGTATATGGAGCAAAACCCAGGACTTTTCTCTTTCTGGGCCATGGCAAAGAGATCAGTGAATGGATACCAAATCTGGATCACATTCTCAATTCGAGGTGTAGCTGTTAATCGTCATGCCGCAGGGAGAGGCGCCTGAAACATGTGCCCTCATGCTGAGGGAGTCACTAGGTGAGCCACAACCAGAAAGACTCCCCATTACTGTGCCCACTCTCACAGGAGAGCACCTTTCCAACATAAGTTCAATGACACTATCTGTTTATATAACAGGCATGGCAGTGTGGCCCAACAGAAATTGGACATTGTGCCTTGAGATGGAAAGGAGAAAGCCCACAAAGAAAGATGGGCTGCCTGCATATCAAGCACATTTCTATGCAGATGCTGCTCTGTCTAAGACCAAAGGTCCCCTACACCATCCGGTCACCCAGATGACCCGCGGAGGCATCTGTATTTACGGCTACCTGTGCAGGTGGGGAGGAATGGAGAACCCCTCTAAAGACGGCAGGAGTCCATCCACCAGTACAGACCTGATGCACAGAACTAAACATTGGCACCTGAGCCAGCAGGCTTTGTTGCCACTGCCTCACTCAACTGCAATGACGCCTTCTTCTGTCCTCTGGTACGAGCCATGAACAGGATGCAGAAGGCCATGAGCTATAACAGATGCAGACCAAAGAACTGGGATCTAAGCTGGAGTCGGACGCATCCGAATCATCACAGAAATTCATGATCCTCTGAGGCTATGTGAAGCCTTCATAAGGGTTGCATCCAGCACTGCTCAATAAAGTCAGCCTTTGTGTGACAGTGAGAAGACTTTTGGATACCGAATCTGAGCACTGCCTAGCTTATTCTAATCATACAGATCTCTGTTTTAAACAGAACAGTTACAGATATCATAGTGCAGACTCAAGCTACATGCAGGATAGCTACCCCTCAAAAACACAGATCTGTAATGCTTAGGATTCAGAAAGCTAAGCTGGCCAAAAATTGAGAAATACCGTACAAGTTTGTACATATGTTCAAAGTAACACTCAGGTTGACAGAAGCATTATAGACTTAGGAATATCACTGGAAAGGTATCTTTTATCTCATGTTACACAGACATTACATTTTCACATTCTTGGCAATATTATAATTCAGGTTAGATACACCACAAGTTTCAGAACTTAGACAACCTAGTTATCCCTAAAGTTACAAAAATATTCTATATGCAAGCCAATGACAGCAAAACTATCCATCTGAAAACTAAACTCTTGCAGGCTGTGACTTTGGACTTTAAACCTTTCTATTAGTAGTCCAAAATGTTACAAACTAAGTTCTCAGACAAATATAATAGGTTACATATCTTTCCAGATCAGTCATTTCAGAATAAAGGTGTTCATAGGGACAAAGTTGTTGAAGGCCCAGGTGCCGGACATCAAACCAATTGTTCAGTGTACAGGACCATATAAGCTCCTGCTTCTGAAAGCAAAGCACCCATGAGGTTACAGAGATCTTGGCCCATAACGGGGCTCTTATTCAAATCTGGGACAAAAGCTATCCTCTTAAACCGATGACCTGAATGACATTGCCAAGACTCATTTGTTGAGCAACAATGAGGATGGTAAACGCCTGAAGAAAGTAAAATGTGTTGAAATGCAAACAATCTGCTGGACACTTGCTGATAGGTGTAGTAACAAAGTGATATATAAGGGAGCTTGGTCAGAAATAGGTTGCATACGGATTATATGAATAGAGTGGTGCCGGATGCAAGTCCAAAGAAATCCACCAAGAGAACTAACTACTACTAATCTAAGAACTGCTGAACTGAAGGTGGTGTCCGGACTCTAAGAAATGGGAAAAACTGCATGATTAAAGGGCAACAGCATTGGGGCCTTTTATCCTTACATTTTATTCTGGTTAAGTATATATCTTGTCATCATGTATTTGTATTAAATATATAAAACTTACCACAGAAAGGCACACATGGTGGATTAATTGACCTCAGTTTGGCCAAATATTTCTTTTGGTGATCCTCACTCAGCTCATGAGCTTCTTCTAGAATTTTCCTCTGGCGGCCTGGTACTTGCTGAGAGAGAAACACTGTTACTTCACAGTAACCTACCCTGTCAGACACAAAATGTCTTTTTTTTAAACTTTAGGTTAATGTAAGATCCTACATTTCATATTGGTAAAAATGTGAATCAATATGAGAGTCATTCTCATCACAATCATTTTTCAACATATGTGTGCTTAGGTGCAATTAACAGAACACCACCACGTCATTTTACCAAAATTTGCAAATGACATGCAGATCCACCTCTGCTCAGAGGGTAGAGCTGAGAAGCAAGCCACACCACAGATTGACTGAATTCCATCCACCACTGGACTAAGGCAGCGCTTCCAAAACAGTTTTAAACCCTGACCCACTTTCTTAGTATGGCTAACTTTTGCGACTCTCCCAGCTTTAATGGCCATGAGGCGGATGATACTTTAATGTAACTAAAGGATTGTGTAGTAGCACATTGTAATTTACAGACATCATATTTTCCACTGAAATGGTTGCTACATTTGAACAGGCATAGTTTTACTTATAAAACTTCACTGCACACAAATGATACGGAGTGGAAATTGGGTTTCAAGTGAATATTTATTATTTGTACATCACCAAATAAAGTGTCTTGATTTGGTCTGAGCCTAATAAATTACTTATTTCCTTCACAGTTCAGAATTACCAAAAAGTGCTTCATTTTTGCTTTGCTAACTTCTGAATGTTTATAGTTCATTTACAGGTATTGTCATTTTGTTGGGTTTTATACAAAAATTACATCATACAGCCTTTCCTTTCACACTTCAAGTACCACGGCAAGACTGTCATATAATTCACTTGACTTTTCTTTCTCTGACTGGAAAGTTAGAGGAGTTTAAAAACACCAGTCCCCTTGAGACAACAAGCTTTGGCAAAGTCTATAGGTCTCACTTTGTAGTCATGCGTCTATACAAGGGGGCTAAAACTAATTTAGAAAAGAAGCAGCCAGGGCTAATGTGCATTTCTTTTAAGTGCATTAGCGGTGGATGCATCATAGTCCTTTTTAAAAAAATGATTTTTAGCCATGCTGCACAGTAGCCGTGATGCTACAAATCATTAAAGTCAGAAATGCCCGTGCTGTACAGCTGTACATCATGAACAAAAGGCAACGGCAGTCAATAGTCTCAACGGTGAGACCTACGGCTTTTCCAAAGTTTGTTAGGTCTCAGCTCAACACTCCTGTGATTCTGAGCAAACCAGTTAATGCCCCAATGCATGAAAAAACAAAACAAAATGACATTTGGCAATTGAGAAGCAAACAGGAATATTTGGGAGCATCCTTCTTCTGTGACATTTGTTGCCACAACAAAAGCAGTTAACAGCTGTTGTCACAATAAAGAGCTATTTAAAAGGAAAAAGGGCTTTTTTTTCACATGCATGTAACATAGTAAAACATAGCTATAAATGGTAAGAGCTTCAGCAAAGACGACTGTGAAGAAAAAATAAATAAAAGCAGTGATTTAGTGTCAGTGCGATCAGCAAAAGGACAGTAATCAAGCTGAAGCAATCAGTGCTTGGTCCATATGCTCCTGCCGAAAGAAGAGGAAGTGAAGCCAGCATGCGCTGGCTAATTAAAAGGCAGCGAATAAGAGTGACAAAGCCAACAAACGTATGCAATGGGCCGGCTGTAAGCCCCTTGTTGTATACAATATGTCTTGCATACAAAAGTGCATTTGCTGTCGCAGTCGAGACCTAAAAATAAGCAGAAGACAGCCTGACATTTTGTCCACTGTCTTTGAAGGCTAGCAAATGTGAATAGCTAAATATGGGATTTTAAGGTATTTTCATTTATTGCTTGGACTTTTGCGACCCATTAAAAATTGGCTCGCAACCCACCAGTGGGTTGCCACCCACAGTTTTGGAAACACTGGGATAAGGGAAAGCACTCTGTATGTCAATACAGCACATCTTATCATGAATGAGCCTTCGAAAACACTTTTTTTTTTAAACAAATGCTCACAAACTACACCACGTGCAAATGAACCTCAATTTCTTGTGGAAGATACCAGACTCGTTCTTTGGCCTATTTTTCATTAAGATGACAGAGTCATGGTGTGGTATGCTAAAAATAAAGTGAAAATTTGCAATACGACAAAATATGCTATGAATGTGTGTTTGAATACACCTAAGTGATAGTGGTAGTAAGTGCTGCTGCTGTTGTTGTGATAACCAGAACTATGGTAGTTCAATGGTCATATGGGGATGTTTGGATATATTTTATGTGTATTCTGACTCACTTAAGTAGTGCAGCTGATCTGGACAGCAGTGACGTGTTAAAGAAAGTGATCATGGAAATCAAACTCATTTCATGATCATCTAAAACAAATTTAGGGTAATACCTATGCAGTACTAATACAGAGGTAGGATGTCATCTCTACAACCTGTTCTGCAAAATCCATGGTCTTTATGATAGGACAAAGAGACAGTATCCCTTAAGCCTGTCAAACATAATTTACATAACATACTACTCCTCCAGGAAACTCACCTGTTTGGCTTCAAGGAACCCTTTCTCTGCACATATGAGTTTAAGCAATTAACTCTGGATTTACAAAGGGTTCCAGTGGGTTAACATTTCTTTTGAGCAAAAATTCTCCTTTTCATGTACAGATTATTATCTGTGAAGATTAGGGACTATGGGAATGCTATCACATGGCTGAATGTTTACACTTCTGCAGCTTTTTCTGCAACCTTCCTATCACATTATACAGGGCTATGTCTTCTGTCACCACTTATCCCTCTGTAGCTACGAAAAAGCTTGACTGGCTGCTAGACAGGCTGCCTATGTTAGATGAAGCACGGTGAGTACCCCTAAAGCTCTGGTACTGTTAGTGGAACTGATGGGTGTCATTTCAAGAAGAAGACTGCAGCCCCACTATCCTTAAAGCAATGCAGAGCCGATTTTGCCTTCACTCTGAAAAGCCAGGTTTGTCAAATGGCAAATCCATCAATGACACTGTACGTCTGCAGGGAGCAAGAGTAGCATCCATCCAATAATGTAATGTGACATCAATGTTGGAGCCCATGGCAAGGCTGACATTTTGTAATATCCAGACTGATATTTGACCAAATCCCTCTTGTTGATGGCTTGAGAAAAGAAGGCCTGAAAGTCCTTGGGGAAAATGGGTAAGATCTTGTTTGCCATGACCCAGAGTGTGTTACGGTCCAAGAGGCACACAGTATTTGATGAACGCAGGGCCTAAGTGGTTGAAAGAAAAATGACACTTGCTAATAGTGTCAATCTTATTGGATTCACTATCTGGAAAGCATTGCTATGTTCACGATGGAAAAATGACAATACTGTATGGAAGTGGGTGTTGCATTGGTAAGGATGGGCTCCTGGGAACAGGCCTGTTGTGCAAAGTAATTGTGCAACTAACGTGAGGTGCATAACAAGTTTTAGATCAGTTAGCTATTAGAGCCTCAGCTAGGGCTTTCTCAAATAGTAGTAAGGATTCAGTAGAAGATGGACCAGATTACAAAATTTCAGTCAGTAAGATAAACCGTGGCCCCAAACGTGGACAAATGAAATCCAAAACACTTGCATGGCCTTGTGAATAACCACCGCAAATTATGAATTCTCTTCAGCAGAGGGACGAAAGGGTGAATCCAATTCCATTTCAGATGAAGTGCCCCGAAAATTGGCATTCTGAATCGATATAAGGGGAGGGGATTAATTTGCCAGCTTCTTCCTTGTCATCTTTGTTGTGTGGATTCTGCTGGAGACCCTGGACCTCATCAGTCAGAAAAGAAAATTGCTTCCAACCTCCAACAGTTCTGCTGTTGAGGCAAGGGAACAGTTGGGGCACCGTTCAGAGCCATAAAGCTTTAGTTATTTTTTAGACTGATCTACGTCAAGAGCTGGCTGAAGTTGGCCTGATCTGACACTGGAATCAAAGTAGAGTCCAGATCTGATGACTATGTGTAGGAAGTTGGCTCTGTATGTGCTATTTCAAAGTAAGGAATAGCATGCACAGAGTCCAAGGGTTCCCCTTAGAGGTAAGATAGTGGCAAAAAGAGATAATACTAATGCTCTATTTTGTGGTAGTGTGGTCGAGCAGTAGGCTTATCCAAGGAGTAGTGTTAAGCATTTGTTGTACATACACATAGACAATAAATGAGGTACACACACTCAGAGACAAATCCAGCCAATAGGTTTTTATATAGAAAAATATCTTTTCTTAGTTTATTTTAAGAACCACAGGTTCAAATTCTACATGTAATATCTCATTCGAAAGGTATTGCAGGTAAGTACTTTAGGAACTTCAAATCATCAAAATTGCATGTATACTTTTCAAGTTATTCACAAATAGCTGTTTTAAAAGTGGACACAGTGCAATTTTCACAGTTCCTAGGGGAGGTAAGTAATTGTTAGGTTAACCAGGTAAGTAAGACACTTACAGGGCTTAGTTCTTGGTCCAAGGTAGCCCACCGTTGGGGGTTCAGAGCCACCCCAAAGTCACCACACCAGCAGCTCAGGGCCGGTCAGGTGCAGAGTTCAAAGTGGTGCCCAAAACACATAGGCTAGAGTGGAGAGAAGGGGGTGCCCCGGTTCCGGTCTGCTTGCAGGTAAGTACCCGCGTCTTCGGAGGGCAGACCAGGGGGGTTTTGTAGGGCACCGGGGGGGGACACAAGCCCACACAGAAATTTCACCCTCAGCAGCGCGGGGGCGGCCGGGTGCAGTGTAGAAACAAGCGTCGGGTTTGTAATGGAAGTCAATGGGAGATCTAGGGATCTCTTCAGCGCTGCAGGCAGGCAAGGGGGGGGGTTCCTCGGGGAAACCTCCACTTGATCAAGGGAGAGGGACTCCTGGGGGTCACTCCTCCAGTGAAAGTCTGGTCCTTCAGGTCCTGGGGGCTGCGGGTGCAGGGTCTCTCCCAGGTGTCGGGACTTAGGATTCAAAGAGTCGCGGTCAGGGGAAGCCTCGGGATTCCCTCTGCAGGCGGCGCTGTGGGGGCTCAGGGGGGACAGGTTTTGGTACTCACAGTCTTAGAGTAGTCCTGGGGTCCCTCCTGAGGTGTTGGATCGCCACCAGCCGAGTCGGGGTCGCCGGGTGCAGTGTTGCAAGTCTCACGCTTCTTGCGGGGAGCTTGCAGGGTTCTTTAAAGCTGCTGGAAACAAAGTTGCAGCTTTTCTTGGAGCAGGTCCGCTGTCCTCGGGAGTTTCTTGTCTTTTCGAAGCAGGGGCAGTCCTCAGAGGATGTCGAGGTCGCTGGTCCCTTTGGAAGGCGTCGCTGGAGCAGGATCTTTGGAAGGCAGGAGACAGGCCGGTGAGTTTCTGGAGCCAAGGCAGTTGTCGTCTTCTGGTCTTCCTCTGCAGGGGTTTTTCAGCTAGGCAGTCCTTCTTCTTGTAGTTGCAGGAATCTAATTTTCTAGGGTTCAGGGTAGCCCTTAAATACTAAATTTAAGGGCGTGTTTAGGTCTGGGGGGTTAGTAGCCAATGGCTACTAGCCCTGAGGGTGGGTACACCCTCTTTGTGCCTCCTCCCAAGGGGAGGGGGTCACAATCCTAACCCTATTGGGGGAATCCTCCATCTGCAAGATGGAGGATTTCTAAAAGTTAGAGTCACCTCAGCTCAGGACACCTTAGGGGCTGTCCTGACTGGCCAGTGACTCCTCCTTGTTGCTTTCTTTGTTCCCTCCAGCCTTGCCGCCAAAAGTGGGGGCCGTGGCCGGAGGGGGCGGGCAACTCCACTAAGCTGGAGTGCCCTGCTGGGCTGTGACAAAGGGGTGAGCCTTTGAGGCTCACCGCCAGGTGTCACAGCTCCTGCCTGGGGGAGGTGTTAGCATCTCCACCCAGTGCAGGCTTTGTTACTGGCCTCAGAGTGACAAAGGCACTCTCCCCATGGGGCCAGCAACATGTCTCTGGTGTGGCAGGCTGCTGGAACTAGTCAGCCTACACAGACAGTCGGTTAAGTTTCAGGGGGCACCTCTAAGGTGCCCTCTGTGGTGTATTTTACAATAAAATGTACACTGGCATCAGTGTGCATTTATTGTGCTGAGAAGTTTGATACCAAACTTCCCAGTTTTCAGTGTAGCCATTATGGTGCTGTGGAGTTCGTGTTTGACAGACTCCCAGACCATATACTCTTATGGCTACCCTGCACTTACAATGTCTAAGGTTTTGTTTAGACACTGTAGGGGTACCATGCTCATGCACTGGTACCCTCACCTATGGTATAGTGCACCCTGCCTTAGGGCTGTAAGGCCTGCTAGAGGGGTGTCTTACCTATACTGCATAGGCAGTGAGAGGCTGGCATGGCACCCTGAGGGGAGTGCCATGTCGACTTACTCGTTTTGTCCTCACTAGCACACACAAGCTGGCAAGCAGTGTGTCTGTGCTGAGTGAGAGGTCTCCAGGGTGGCATAAGACATGCTGCAGCCCTTAGAGACCTTCCTTGGCATCAGGGCCCTTGGTACTAGAAGTACCAGTTACAAGGGACTTATCTGGATGCCAGGGTCTGTCAATTGTGGATACAAAAGTACAGGTTAGGGAAAGAACACTGGTGCTGGGGCCTGGTTAGCAGGCCTCAGCACACTTTCAATTGTAAACATAGCATCAGCAAAGGCAAAAAGTCAGGGGGCAACCATGCCAAGGAGGCATTTCCTTACACTATGGAACAGAGGCCAAGGATGGGCGGGGCACTACCAGAGGAGCCTTCATCAAAGGTGTTGATGTGATACCGAACCCTAATTGTGGCAAGGCTAATGCTGAAATGGGTCAGACGCCACCAAGGTGACCAAGGGGGGTCCACCACTGGAAGTCCAAATTGATGCCACGGTAGGTCCATGTGGTCTAAAGGCGCACCAGAGGGACCTTGAATTGTGCAAAATAACTGTAGTATTTCCTCCTTAAAAGCCTTAATCTGCTGTGGAAATGACAACGGAACAGGAAATTTGAGGCGCATAAGCTTTATTTTTGGAATCAGGTCAGAATTTGTCTTTACATACTATAACATTATGTTTTAAAAAAGCCTATGGCATTACATTATAAATTTACACCACTAGTGGAATTCTAGTTATGAAATCAAACCTAAAACCCTCTATGATTAGTCACAAAAACCATTAACTCCAGCATCAACTATAAACACCATAACACACTCCTTAATGTGCATTTCATTGAGGATACACACCCAAACCTACAGATACAAATACACAGCAAATAAGTTGTAACATATCAGAGAAATCACAACAATGTTCAGCTGCTCTGTTTTTACGTATACCCTTAAATAAAGGGGGTACCCTGTAATCCAGAGAACAAGGGTAATGCAATCAAAAAAATAAAATGTGTTCTGCCAGGAAAATCATCAAGTGAAAGTATTCATAATGGTATGGGATTCACTCAAACAAATTATTAGTAAGATACCATCATAAATTTGTAAAGCATAGCAAATACACAGCTGTAGATGCTTAGACCAGATGTATATTTTTGACAAACACACACACGAAGATCTACGGAAAGTGTAAAATCTTTATTCAACTATTGGTAATGATTAGAACTCCTGATCCCGGCTCTGAGAAAGTGACTCAAAAAATGATGTGTAGCTGGCACCTCAAGCAAAAGGACTAAAAGTAAAGGCCATAGGAGTCAGTAGTCACAATGAGACCCCCAGTGTGGGCCCGGTAAAATAAAAGGATTTCCAATATGGTAAAAAAAAACAAAAAAAAAACGAGGGCCCTTGTGGGGCGGGAAGGCCATCATGACTGGGGGTGCATGTATGCAGAGGTACAAATAGGGCAGCAAAGAGAGGTGTATCAGAAAGGCAACTGTCCCGTACCACAAAGTCCATGTCTAGAAGCCATGTAGGGGCTCGGGACAAAGGGCTTACTAAACGCCTCACCCATAAGCGTGCACCGGACTCATGTCAACGAGTGTGTACGGGGCTCAAAGTGCACGTGGTCCATAAATGTGATGAAAAAAGAAACCAAGAGTCAAAACAACATCAGCAGGATGCCAACTCTAAGCCCAAGCTCTGTTGGTCAGGGGAAAGTGAGTCCTCATAAGGAGTTACGTGATGGCCTTACCCTCAGAGAGGAGCTAGACCACTCTTGGCAAGGTAGTGGGAGGGGCTAATCAAGAGGAGCTTAAAGTACACACTTTCCCAAACCTCATGAGAAACTAGGTTAGCAATTAGCGTGCACAAACATTCGGATAAGAGGAAATGACATAGGAAGCCCCACTATATTGAATCATGAAGGATGCAAAATAGCAAGTGTAGTGCATTGAAAAGATCAAAAAGAGACTCAAGGGCAGACTAGGACCCAGGGGAACCCACAAAAAAGCATAACAGGAAGAATGTAAAAGTGTAATCAATAAATATAGTTGACAAGTTGGTTCCATTCATCCTGGTTGTTGAGTCCATTTTCCATTGATTTCACCTGATGCATCTAGTGAAATTCCATCTCCAGCAGTCTTTTCTTGTGATTTCCCCACCTCTTGCATCTTGTTTCAAAACTTACACAACTTGTCAGCGGATCACATTGGCAGCACGTTCCTGTTCGATGTAATGATTCACCAAGGGTGCCCCAGTGGTTTCGCAATTAATATGACTCCTGTGTTGCAAGATGCGCATCTTTACTTTTTGGGTTGTTTGACCAACGTAAATCTTTTCACAAGGGCACCAGATAGCATAGACCACATGTCTTGTATTACAGCTGGAAAATGTATTCAACGTATAGGATGCATTTGCATGAATTAAAGTTTTTGTTTGAATGCACATTTAACAAGCAAGACAATGACGACACCTGAAATGCCCTACTTCGGGTGGAAGGCCTCATTGTGAATAGATGGTAGAAGTAGTACCAGCTGGTAGCGCAGCTCTGACCAACTTGTCCCTCATATTGGGACCCCTCTTAAAGGAGCACTGGGTGGGATCCCTGTGTTGGATAATGTCCCTTACTGTATGCCAATGTTGGAAAACCATACTGCATATGAAATTAGTGTCAGTGTTGTAGGTACTCACAAAAACAATACGATGATCTGAAGTGTCTAGAATCCGGGGAGATAGAAGGTAATCCATGTGCGCATACCAACCTCTTTTCCTGGCCCTTCCAACTGATCTGGTGGAATACCCCCTATCCTCAAGACAAGAAATAAGGGAATCAGATTCCCTGAAATAATCTTTTTTGCAGCAATTTATTCTCACCCTCGGAAACTGACCATAAGGTAGATTGTCCTGGAGACCTCCGGGGTGATGACTGGAGTACATCAAGATAGAATTTCTCTCTATGGATTTTCTGTATAAGGAGGTTTACAGAAACAAAGTTACTGGAAATAACAGTCAAGTAAAAAAAAAAGATATCTTTCCTGTACAGTGTTGAAGTGAATTGGATATCAGGGGAACGAGTGTGTAAACATTTTCAAATGGTAGGTCCGAGCCTTCCCACACCAGGAACACATCATCAGTATAGCAATACCATTGAATGCTGTTCGCTATCTAAAGGTTGGTACTGTTAAATAAACATCTGTTCTCAAAATCATCCATGTAAAGGTTTGCTAGATCTAAATCATCCATGTGAAGTTTTGGTAGGTCAGGGGTGAATCCTGTTCCCATCACTACTACCTTTCTCTGGTAATAGTAGGTATCTAAGAATTTGAAATAGTTCTTTTCAAGGGCAGTTTTGGTAAGACTGAAAAGAAAGGAGGTCGGCACCCAGTGGGTCCTTTTACGGGTGTCAAGGACTTTGGTGATCACCCGTAGGGCTTCCTTTTGGCGGGATGTGCATGTATAAAGCCTGAAAATCCATGGTAGTTAGCATTTGGGTTGAGAAATCAAATGACTTCTCTTGGATCTGCTTGTTAAAGTCCATTCTCTCTTGCACATATGACCTAGTCAGTGACGCTGAAGGTTTTAGAAAAAATTGTACCGTTCAGGGGATTATGAACATTTTTGTATTTTTTGGGTAGAGTATGTATTACCAGGCTCCTGGGACAAGGGACATTGAGAAAAGAGTGTTTCAGTTCAATAAGGAAGCCACATTCCAAGGCCCTGTTAGTGCTTCTTCATGGCTTCTAGACAGGGGCTTTGTTATACTAAACATTTGCCTCTCCCATACGCCTCTCTTTGCTGCCCTATTTGCACCTCTGCGTACATTCATCTCCAGTCATGATGGCCTTCCCGCCCCATAAGGGCTCTCCTTTTTGTACCATATTGGCCATCTTTTTATTACACTCAGACTACTAACTACCATGGCCTTTATTCTTAACCCTTTTGCTTGAGGCACCGGCTACACATCATTTTTTGAGACCCTCTTTTTCAGAGCTGGGATTGTGAGTTATATACATTACCAGTAGTTGTAAAAAGATTTTATGTTTTCTCTAGATCTTCGTACACTAGTTTCCTTTTTTTATGGATCATTTTTGTTCCTGTACTTGCCAACTCCGAGTCATGTTTCTGTTCATTCACTTTTACCAGCTCTTTTTTTCAGCATGCATTGGCCTTCCCTCAGTTCCCAATACCATTAAAGAGGGATTTTTACCTACATGGGTTTGTGTGATTTATGCATATGAAAGTTTGCATGCCATTTGAATGCTCTTTTTATTGAAAGCACTCGTATCTCTGGTGATTGCACATATATATTGCACGTTCCACAAGTTTATTTCCTGAGTCGGATTGAGTGTGCATCCACATTCTAATGACTGTGATATCCTAACATTTTGTTGGATTCTTGAGTGCATGTGGATAAGTTGGTTTACCTACTCTCCTTTTCATGGGAGTTGACCCTCTTTTTACCAGGCTCCCAACTTTGTGATTCTACTGGTGGTACGTTTTGCATCCTCTTCTCGGTTCTCTTCTTCTATCATTCTCTGCAGGTTTTTTTCCCCATGACAAGTAATTGTATGGGATCTTACGCACTCTCTTTTCTGTAGACACATCATATATTCATCAAGACTTTGAGGGACCTCTATTATTGTGACTGAGATTGGTTCTCGTCCGGTAAAACATGCATTGTTGTTGTGGCTCATTCGTTAGTTGTAGAGGCTTGTTAGAGTCGGATTCTGGTTTATTTACTTTGCCTGTAAGTGACTTCTGTTATAATTTTGTCCTGATGAAGACCCCTGACAATTTATTCCATTTGGGATCGAAACCTCGACTTACATATGGTCAAACCCCAGTTGATCTAAATTGGACATTTAAATGACTTATGGGTTTCTTTGCATAACTAATATGAAGTTCCGTTCATGGACTTGAACTTCTTTTCTTTGTACATTTTGTATATATTTATATTGTTTTAATTTATTCACTTTGTTTGCGTACACTGGCTTTCACTATTCACTGTGCTGCCAGTCAGAGCACTGTTTTGTTTGACAGATCAGGCTCTGTATATATAAAACTATGTTTGTCAAAAATATACATCTGGTCTAAGCATCTACAGCTGTGTCTGTTTTTAAGTGTGTTAGAATGAATTTCATTATTTGAATTGTTTTTCTCATTTCTGGAAGAAGAGATTACTTTAAACAGGTTCAAATAAAAGAGCTCAACCATAACTCAAAACTGTTATATGAAATCAGGAAGAAAAACAGGAAAAAAAACACAATAAATGATGCAATAATGCATTTGAAGTAATAATTTCATAGAGCTAAACACAGCTGATTTTTAACCTACCTCAAAAGTGTTGTCCAGTCTATAAATAGGGGAGGAGTTCATAGCACTGACAATCTCCAGCACACCATTAAAGTTGTTCAGCTCTTGAAATACCTGAAGTATTTCAATTATACGACTCACTACAATAACCCGTTCATCAAGGTTTTCTGTTTCAACAATACACCTAAATGAGGAAAAGAAAAAAATACCTGAATATGCAACACGTGTCAGCCATTTCCTATTTCAACAATGTACAAAAAATTCCTAAGTTGTAGAACTATAAAAAAACAATGTTAAAAAACACTTGCCAGACTAGCCGGTCTTCCAAAAAATGTACATCAGAGCCAGACTCGGATCAACAAACACGCAGAAATACAGCCATGTATGCACACACCACAAAAAGCAAGTGAAGAGAAGCGAACACTCTAGTCTTCTTCCCCTCGTTCGTATTCACCCATCCGCACACTTACTGCAAATCAGCTCATCAATAAAGATGATGACAATGCTTGACCTTCTGGATAAGGAACCTTTGCATTCCCTTACACCGCTCATGTGTAAGCCTAGAAGCACATGGAAAGCAAACTCTTTTGAACATTATCATCCACCTATCACTCGCAAAGAGACTTTTGGCAGCAGAGACAACATAATTACTTCAAACGGAGAGTGTGAATGTGTGAAACGGAGAGTGTGAATGTGTGAAACGGAGTGTGTGAATGTGTGAAACGGAGTGTGTGAATGTGTGAAACGGAGAGTGTGAATGTGTGAAGCGGCGTGTGTGCATGACAGAGAGAGAAGGTATGTGTGCAGGATAACTTGTGTACGGCTAGCAGACAAGCACACCATAAATATGGCAGGTTGAAAAAAAAAAAGGTCAATAGTGAAGAATTTAAGAAATCAATAGATCAGTGCACACCAGGAGCTAATTTGATGCTATTATGTGCCTTGCAAAAGCACTTGCCTTCGGACACCCCTTACAGAGTCAGAAGCTGGGTGCCTGCAGTTCTGTACTTTTTCATTTGTGTTGGCCCTTTGGAGTGAGTTCGCTTGTGGGGATATCTCTTTAAAGACTGCCCACAAGTTTTACGATAATTGTTCACATGTATGCTATTCAGCCCAATAGGTTCCTGTGGGAACTTCTGTGTATAACGCAATTGCTTGATATGTAATGAAAAACTAATAAAATATGTTTAAAAAAAAGACTGCCGTTTTATTAATCTATGTCAGAATATGAAGCATCATTCTCTGCTTTTTCTGGACTGTGGTCAAATATGTATTTACTGACTTTAGTCAAATATAGAGCTCACTTGTAACCCCCCTATGAGCACAGATTAGCATAAGGCAAGAATTGTGCAATCTAGTCTACAGTATGTAGAAAGGGTGGCAACAATTTTCTAGCCTGCCACGTCGGTCTGGCAGTAGAAAAAGTGGATATGTCTGCATCAATAATGGACAAACTAGAAATGCAATATTTCCGAGAAAGGGATTAATAGTGTGATGGAAGTTAGCATAAAACACTGTCCATATCTCTAATAGCAATGTAAAAATGGCATCTGAAGAGCAAATGTTAATCATCTGGCCCTTCTTAAATAAATGTAACGTTTCTTGGAGCAAACCTCACCCAGTAGTAAAAGGGACCTGGAGATGGTAAAATCACATGATTGAAAGGCTCATTCTGAACATGAAATAGAAGGATCCAATCAGAGGGAAAAACAAATGTACATAATACTTTTAATAAAAAATTATTGAAACAAAAATGAAATTGCTTTTGCTTATTGGAATAGAATGAAATTAGGAAATGTAAGGTGTAAAGACGTGTTGCTTCTTTGATTCACCCATGTTATTCACTACATTATGATTTATCAGAGGTCTACCAAAAGTTGATAAACAATCACAACTATATTACATGATCAAATCTTTCCTTGTCGCATGGTCAGTCTAATCGCAAGGAATTTTTCATTTCAGCCTATTTATTCAAAATCAAGTAAGCTGATCTTTAATAAATTTAAGTCAGATTCCTAAATGGTCCATGTGCCACTACTGCTCTCAAGTCTAGCTTCATTGAAGTTCTAATCACTGTTAGACAAGCGGTGGTCTCCTCTGTTATAATGTCACTGATGGGCCCCCTCATCCAAAGAGAGAGAATGCATGCCTGACAAGGCAGGCGACTAGATACATCAGAAGTGGGTTGTCATGGAAAATATATTATTACCCACATGACAGGGTGAAGAGGTGTGTCTTTGAGAACCTTCCAAACTTAAAGGAGTCATTTTACCATTCTCAGCTGGAGAGGTGGAGAGGTGGAGAGAGAGAGAGAGAGAGAGAGAGAGAGAGAGAGAGAGAGAGAGAGAGAGAGAGAGAGAGAGAGAGAGAGAGAGAGAGAGAGAGAGAGAGAGAGAGAGAGAACTAGAAGTATAAAGTTTGAATGCCCTATCTTCATTACTAGATTGAACAGGTTGACAGTAAGCAACAGTTAGCAAGACCTAGGGCCCTGTGCATGAGGCATAGATTTGCACAGAGTTGTAGATAAGGCATGCATTGAAATGAATAGGAGATGAACTGCAAGGCTATGAAGACTAAATAGTAATAGTAACAAAGCAAGTCATTAGCATGGCAATTTTTATTGGAAAAGGATGAAGGAAGATAGCCATAGAGTTCAGATGATGGAGCTGACATCGTGAAGGATTATCTGGGAAACAGAATCACCTTATGGATGTGTGAAAGTCTTTTGTGGATTTTGAAGACTGATCAGTAGCCTAGAAGTGTTCCTACTGGGCCCTGGTACAGTGTGATTTCATAACCCATGTGGCCAGATAGTAATCTGATTTTATTCCACTATTTTAGCAATCAGATTTGATATTTCCATAGACAGAGACGAAAAACTTACTTACCATCTGTAATGCTCTTTCAGGTAGACTCTAGCTGCAGTTTCCTCACCTTTTGAATATTCTATAGGTGTCAGGACTGGCTTTGAAAACGTTTCAGCAGTACCACTGTGCACTGGTAGACTGCACCCTGTCGCTCTGCACCAACACCATTACACTACGGAATTGATATACGGAGTCTACATACCGGTCATTTCTGCAGGATGACATCAGTTGCTTTCAAAGCTGTTCACGCCCCCGACACAGAACCCACACAGCAAATTAGATGTGATCAGTGTGCAGATTTCTTAGACGTGGGATCTGATTAATGGTTAGATTCCAATCACAAAATGGGAAAGATTGAAGGGTTGGGGGGCGGCAATCTACAGCTAGATAGTGTCTCTACGAGAAAGAGCTTTATCAAATTAAGTAACTTGTTCTTCCGATACAGACTTGTTGCAGTAGATTCCTTACCTTTTGAATAGATGCCATAGTAGTGCAGAGAGTTGGGTCTGAGAATGGACTCCAACCACAACATGCTGCAGGCAAAGTCCGCTCTTGGTGAACCTGACTAGCAAGACAATAGTGCGTCGGAATGCTTATGTAGCTGCCTGTCAAATGTCCAGGACAGGGTTTACACCTGGCAACAGACCAGTAGCAGCTATCGCACTCGTATAATCAAGACACAGTCCTTTAAGCGGCTGCTTTTTGGCTAGTGCGTAGCAGATCTTAATGCAAAGCACAATCCAGGGAGAGATGGTTCTCTTCTGCACAACCTGTCATTTTTTTCTGTTCTTGCAAACCCCACAAAGAGCTCATCATCCACCCGGATTCTTTGGTATGATCAACATAAAAGCTGAGCACTCTCCTACAGTCCAAATGGTGGAGGCTTTCCTCCTCCAGTGAGGTGGAGCACAGAACACTGGGCAGGTGAGATTTTGATCGGCGTGGAATGATGTCTCAACTTTAGGCAAGAAGGATGCTAGTGTCTGTATAATCACTTTGTCTGGGATGAAGGAGGTGTACTGTGGGCTGACGGAGAGAGCCTGAACATCACTCACATGCCACATCCATGCTAAGATGACAAACAATACCGGCTTGAGGGTGTGAAGCCGCAAGGAACAGCTGTGAAGAGGCTCACAGCAACTGCACATCAGATATGTGAGGACGAAATTAAGGCCCCGCTGTGCCACAACAGAAGGGGAGGGCAGAAACAAATGTAATCCTTTCAAAAAGAGAATAACAGTGACGACCGAAATAATGAAGACTGGTCTTGCAACAGTAAAGGGGCCAAAAGAGCCAAGAGGTACACTTCAAGAGTGCCCAGAGTAATGTATTGCAGAATGAGAGACAAAACAAACCAGAAAACATCAGGTAACTTTGCCTAAAAGGTGTCTATCTGCCATGTGCTGCACTAAGCCACAATCCTGTCCCAACAACAGGCGCATTCTGTGTTCATAGTTGAAACACCTGGCTGTCAAGATGACATTAACTACTTTTGGAGGAAGACTGAAGGTATACAGCTGTTACCTTTCAATCTCCAAGAAAGAAAATGGAGAATAAGAAGGCCCTGGTATAGAACTGTGCCCACTGCTCCAACAGCAGAACCTCCCAGTGGGGAGGCCTGACCAGAGCATAGATGCTCAAACCGAGGAGTTTGGGAAACCATACTTTTCATGCCCAATACAGGGCCACAAGGATGACAAGGGTCTGGTCGGTCCTGATTTTCTTGAGAACTTGGGGCAGGAGTGGTACTGGCAGAAAGGCATACAGGAGTTGAGTTCCACTCGATTCAGAACTTGTTTCCGAGTGAGACCTTGGAAATTCCAACATGCAGACGTGCTGGCATTGCACATTCTCAGGGGTGTCAAACACATCAAGTGAAGGTTCTCACCATTTGCGAAAGAGACCTTGCGCCACTTCTTGTTATAACTGCCACTGGTGGTCTGCTAGATGCAGATGGCTGAGCTAATCTGCAATGGCAATTAAAAAAGCTGCCAGGTGGTTCATCACTATGAAAATTCCTTGATGGTCCAGCCATTTCCAGAGGTGCAGGACCTCCTAGCACAGGGTTCTGGCCCAACCCACCCTGTTTGTTGCAGTACCACTTGGCAGTAGTGTGGTCCATAAGGAACTGTACCAGCCTAGGAAGGCTTTCAACACCAAGTAGATGGCTCCCAGCTTCAGAAGGGTGATATGGAGCTGGGCTTCCTCCCAGAGACCCAAGACCTCTGATCGCCACCACTCCCAGATGGCCATCCCAACACAGAAGTGATATATGGGCCACCACGGTCAGCTCAGGATGGGAAATGTAGAGGGGTCTGCCGCTGACCTGACCGCGGTCTGGCAACAATCACTGCATAGCTTTTGCAGCCTCTTCTGAAAGACGGACATGGTCAGAGAGGTCCCCTTGATCTTGGGCCCACTGAGACTGAAGATCCCATTGCAGAGCTCTCATGTGGCACCTGGTGTGCTTGACCAGCAGGAGGCCATCAGGCTCAGCAGCCTCAGAGTGTACCTCACTGGAATCCAAGATCACAGCTGAAAGATCAGGATCATAGCCTGAATGCCCTTGACTCCCTTTTCTGGGGTAAAGACACAAAACTGAACGTTACAGACTTAGGGAGTAAAATCAAAGGCTGTCAACTGTGGCCGCTCAATCTCCATGCAAGAACACGGAGAGTGGACAGGTTTGGGTTCAGAAACCTCCCCTGCTGCTGCAACAGAAGATCCTCCGGAAAGGGCAGTCTGATTGGAGGACCAATGGACATGCTCAGCAGCTCAGGATACAAGACTCTCCCGTGCCTAGTCCAAAGCCACATGGATTACTTGGGCCCGGTGGTTCTTGATAACTCTAGGCAGAAGTGGTTTTGGCAGAAAGGTGTACAGGAGGGCTGAGTTCCAAGAGAGAGCAAAAGAGAGAGCGAAAGAGAGAGAGCGAAAAAGAGAGAAAGAAAGAGAAAGAGAGAGAGGGAAAGAGAGAGGGAAAGAGAGAGAGAAAGAGAGAAAAGAGCGTGCGCGCCTGAGTGATTGCAGCCTTGGAAACTCCAACAAACAAGATTGCTGACATTGTGCATTTTATGCGGAGGCAAACAGATCTAACTAAGGCTCTCCACACTGCTGAAAGAGACCTTGCGCCACCTCTGGATGAAGACACCATTTGTGATCCACTAGGCATTTTCGGTCAAGTTCCTCCCCTATGGTGTTTCGAGATCTCACTAGATGGCGCGGAGCCTCATGACGAAGGGCCCACGAGCCCACACACTTAGTTGCAGTACCACATGGCAGTGCTGTTGTCCGTGAACACCTGCACCATATTTCAATTGATAGAGCGAAGAAAGGCTTTCAATGCCAGCTGGATCGCATGGAGCTCCAACAGGCTGATTGGAGTCCTGTTTCCACTGGAGACCAGATGCCTATGATCTCCCCTCTCCCAGATGGCTGTCCCGTTCCAGTAGTGACCCATCTGTCACTACTTGCAGATCTGGTAGGGAGAGGGATCTGCCACACCCAATTGCGGTTCGTTAACCACCACTGCAGTTCTTTCACAGTTCCGTCCGAGATCTGGACCTTGTCGGAGAGATTCCCTTCATGCTGTGCCCACTGGAACTTCAGGTCCCACTGCAGAGCCTGTATATGCCATCTGGCATGTGTCACCAGCAGGATGCAGGAGGCCAAGAGGCCCAGCAGTTTCAATGTCATTCACAGATAGAGGCTGAAACATTGGTATCATTGCCTGACTATCCCGGACTCGCCGCTTGGGACAATAAGCCCTAAACTGCACTGTATCCAGAACAGCTCCGACGGCAGGAAACATTTAAAAGAGAGCCTGGTGTGACTTCAGCATATGTATAGTGAACCCTAGCAAATGCAGGTCTGCTGTAGTCTGGAGGTGGGAGACAACAGCCTAGGACGAGCCCACCTTCAAAAGCCAATATTCCCGAAGCCTAACCCCATAGAAAATGGGCTTAGGATCTGATCTGGGAGGTGAGGCTCCTAACGGCATCGTACCACACCCATCCAGCTTCATGTTAGGGTCAGGGATCATAACGGGGATGGCGCCGCCTATGGGTGCGGACAGAGCCAGGAACATCTGTGTTGGGACCGGCGTGGGGGAAGGTTGAGGTGGTATGACCACCGCCGGTCCAGATTGGATCCCTGGGTCCCCCTCAGTGCCAAGGCCGAAGTTGCTGGTGCAAGACCCGAAGGGGCCCGTTCCGAATCCCCAGGGCCTGAAGGCACACCAGCAGTGCCGGGCAGCCTAAAGATGAGGCGCGCAGCCTCATAAAACTCACAGAATTGGACAGGGGTTGCTCCAGCTCCCAGGACACTCGGGGAGGAGCGGTGTCAGCTCAGACAGATGTCGCAAAACGAGTCCTAGAGCATGGATGATGCCTCGTCTTGTAAGCCGACAGGTACGAAGTCTAAGAACGCTTCGACTTCTTGGACTTCTTTTTGCACCTCGACTTACCTAATCGTCCCGAGGACTTGGAGTGGGACGACGATGATGGAAGACTCCACGACAGATCCCGGGACCTACCGCTCGACTTGGGAAGAGTCGAGCGCTTGGCCACCATCACGCCACGGTGGCACCTATATACGAACAGCAATGTGATTTCTGGAGCGGACAGCGCTGATGGTCGTAGAGCCGATCAATGCCACCCAACAGCGCGCAGGGGTACTACTCACAAAACTCTTCTATATCCATTATGACTCTTGGGAAGAATTCAAAGGTAAGGAATCTGCAGCTAGAACTCTCTATCAGATGCACCTTTAAGGAGTGCACAATGTTAATCAATAACAATTGCAGGACAGATTTTGTGAGTTTGTGTTTGCAAAAAAAAAAAACATGGAGAAATTATCAAGCATGCTTGTTTGAGGAGAAGGGGAAGATGGGTTTAACAGTGAGTTGAATAATCAATTTTACACAGTACAGCTCTTGAGAGAGGTAAATTATGTTTTCGTGGACCCAGAGCCATGTTCTACCTCATTTGTAGAGAGCGTGGAGCACAACAAAGCATGTGAGGGTATTAACCAATTAATAAACTGAATTTTCAATCTTAAGGAGCAAAGGTTATTGGAGTTAAGGATGGTTTTGGAGGTGTGTCACAATGTGGGTAGTTGCGTGGTGAATGGAATGCCTTTTTCAGGAGGAGCAGGGGAGTAATCCAAGTCATTTCCTGGTACACAATATGCAGGAAAGTCTGAACTTGTACCAAACTCTGACAGGCAGTGACTAAGGTGAGCAGAATTATTTAGTTCTGAAGGGGAGGTAAAAAAAGATTGAGGAGGTGTGAAGGAAATTGCAGAAGAATCAGGCCTAGGCTGTTAGAGAAGAATCAATAAGGTTATGAAAATCAACCATTCAATAAGGAACGGAGGTTGGGAGAAAATATATGTAGCAGTGAAATGCGAGCTTGGATACAAGGGAATGTCTATTCTATTCTATTCTATGCTGGTGCTGTAGTCATCCTAAAGCAGGGATCTCCAACCTTTTCTGTAAGCAAGAGCTACTTCTGGTCAGTGAAAATCATCCTGAGCTACCGAAGGCTAAACAACTTGTGCATTATTACCGGACACCTCCACGGAAAACTTCCTTTACTTTAAGCCTAATGTTGATAGAGCCAGATGCTATGGTTTGAACAAAATTCTTCGACTAGGGGCACTATGACAGGGCTGCCACGTGTGTCAGTGAGAGCGTGGTCTTTGGGGATGTATGAACATGTGTGCAAATGAATGGGATATCTGTGTATGGGTAACTGAGAGCTGGTGTTGTATGTACTTGTGGAACAGGGCACACCTTTGGCCATATGGGAGAAAGTTAAAGTGCAAAAATGTTCATAACGTGGGACATTTTTCTGCACTTTAACATTCTCACATTCCACAGTGTTCTAATGGCCTTTGGGAGAAAGTGTCCTGCTATTTGAAAATGCAACACTTTGAAAAACTAATCTGAGAAAATTAAAATGAAAAGTTAAATTAAATGTAAGGTAACTTTTCATTTTCATGTTCTCAGATTTACAAGAATTACGAAACATTTTTTTCTCACTTCCAATACTGAGTTGACAAGGACTTTTATTTAAGAGTTAAATACCTTCGTGCTTCAATTCTTCACCTCTGTGACCTGGGTCATAAATCTAACTCCCACAACACTCCTTATCAGGCCCTGCTATCTGCAGTCTGGTTAATTAATGAAAAATAAAAGCAGCCTTCCCTTAACTTTAAATGAAGAATGTGGCCTTGTGTTTATTTAAAAATGAACTTCAAGCTGTGAGCTACTCTGAATGGGTCTGGGAGCTACTAGTAACTCGTGATGGACTGGTTAGAGACACCTGTCCTAAAAGGATATGTTTTATCTACATACGTAAATGAAAAATAGCAGCACAAAATATACTGCATGTAAAATGATTATCATACCACTTTAAACTTACTTTTCAAGCCATAAGGTGAGATTTGTGGTGTGTCTTATCATTTTGAGAAGATTTGGGGAGTTAGACTCTTTGTCTTCCTTTGTCCAGACACTTCCTACCAATTCCGAGGACTGCACAGCTCTAAAGAAATTGGGTAAACATCAAGTTAAAAAAAGAGTCAACAATTATTATGAGTATTAGTAATCTGAATCTTAAAATGTCAAGACTCTCAATATGTAAATTAATTTAGCTTCTGGAAAGGCAAAGAATGACATGAAGATTGATTTTTAGTTGAGCAAAGTTACTGAAGTAGGCAGTACTAAAAACAGAAGCCTGCCAAGTAAACAGCTGAAAAAGTTAAACGATTCAAGCAATATTACCAACACATCTCCAATCTTTTAGAAGAGATCATGCAAATTGATGTTATATAACTTAGCAGAAAACCCATTAAATGTTCATAAACAGTCCTTTTCAAACCACATAATTTGTTTAGTGACTGCATCATTGGCTAGTGAATACATTACATAATGAAAGTCTTCTCCGCTTTAAACATCCAACGCCTCAAACACTGCCTGCACATCATGTAAACCTGGATATGGAGTGCATCCCCAAAGCTTTTTCCAAACAAGGCAGGATTCTTATTATTTGCTAAGAAAAACAAACAAGATGCAGTACAAAAGTGTCTCACCCTGGACAGCAAACTCTCCTCAAGGAACACATTGTCAGAAAACACAAAGACGGCCTGGTACCAGTATGCTCTTCTAAAGAAAGACAAACTGCTTCTTCCAGAAAGAGACTTCAGAGCTGCTGTTCAAGTCCCTATACAATTGCATCAGAATGTGGTAATGCCCTACTCACTGTCCTCCCAGACTCCAAACTGGCACCACATAGGAGTATCCTAGACGCCACATCTCAACCAGAGCCTGAAGAAACGTGATCACCTCACCCCCATCATATTGGAACTCCATTGGCGTCCCTTGATGACCCCCATCTTCTTCCAGCTACATCATGTACAAAGTCATTCCAAACAGGACCCCTGCTGATCTTGCAGTAAAGCTCACCATCTCAGGTGGTTCTCAGCACACCTGCAGCCAGGACACCACCTGAGACTCTAGAACAGGCGGAAAAAGAATAAGAAAAAAGTTGCAGGCATTTTCCCTCTACGCACAGGTTTTAGAAAAGCATCCCCATGTACATCAGGACTGTGCCAAAGCTGCACCAGTACAGCAAATAGTTGAAGATTCACATCTAAGGATCACCACATCAAAATGCAATAACCATCCACAAGCTAGCTACCTCTCCTAACACTTGTTGACTTTAAGCTTGATTTTGATCTCGAACAATGCCTGGCTGCCTTTTGGCCAGGTTGACGCTACAGAAATACCATTTACACGGATACAAATGTTAACACAGTGTTTGTCTGCATAAGTTAATAATTGGACTGCCCACTACCTAATTTTGGTGAATCCTGGAGTCCACTCTTCAAGTTTAACTCTAACCTATTAATATATCAATTAAAAAGCCAGGACATAACCTTAAAGCGGACCCTTTCTGCAAGCTTAAAAAAAAAGCAGTACATTTTCCTCAAGGGCCATGGCTGACAACTGCTTGAGAATGCGAGTGGATTGCATTCAAAGACTGGTCACTGCACATGCCAATCACAAGCTTCCACAATTGTGCTCTACTAGCGTGGGTGAAAATGAGCACCAGAAACAGTACCCATCTCCATATACTCTAATTCCTGAAAATCAGAAATCCAGATCATGTTTACGTAAGTCGGGAGGATAAGAAAATAAGTTACCTGTAACTGTAGTTCTCCAGTATTAGAATCTTTCATAGATTCACATGCTTGAATCATTCCCCGTCGTGGAGATGGAAGCCCCCGGTATAAATTACACAAGTAGTGTTAAAAGATATTAACAAAAAAAGGCCCTAGGCCTCTTCACTTTAACAGTCTATCAGAGTCATTTTAGGAAAAGGACCAAACTTGAGTATCCACCAATCAGGCGGCACCACCCTCTAGAATCCTCCTGAGAGAAGCTCCAGCAGCTCAGATTTTCCAGGCATAAGTGCGTCAAAGGTAGGAAAAAAGGAGAGAGAGAGAAACAAAGGTTAAGTGAGCTTCTCTGGGGAGGTGGGTGGGTCGCATGTGAATCTATGAAAGCTTCCAATACTGGAGAACTACAGTTACAGGTAAGTAACTTATTTTCTTACTCCAGTATTGGAACTTTCATAGATTCACATGCTTGAATCAGAGTAGAGAGCAGTAGTTATGCACATTGTACCATTATAACCACATGATACAAAACATGTGCATATATAAAACATAAATATATACATGTATAGAAATCTATATAACTATAAACATATATATATATAAACATATCTATATACAACAAGTAATACTTCAAAGAATATATGGTATGTGAATACTATCATTAAATATATCCACTTCTCTTTTTTTTTTTAACCTCTTCTCTTCTTTTTTTTTTTTCCTGTAACCACACATAAGGGATATAAACAATGTGCATACCTGTTCTAGGATGGAGGGACGGACAAGAGATGGCTCACCTTCACCTGAAGAGATTCCTGAGAACTGCTTGACCCACTGCTACCTCTCCCTAAGATAGAGATTCCAAGCAGTAGTGCCTTGTGAATGTATGACAGCTCTACCATGTTGCTGCCCTACAAATGTCTTGTAGGGAAACTCCAGCGAACAGCGCTGCTGACGAAGAGACTTCCCTCGTGGAGTGAGCAGGTACAGATGACTGCAGAGGTTTTACCCGCTGCTTGATGGCAGAATCGAATGGCTGAGGCGATCCATCTGGAAATACTCTGCTTGGAGAGTGGTTGGCGTTTTCTAGGTGCACTGTATGCTACGAATAGCTGATTAGAGCGCTGAAAAGATTTCGTTCTGTCCAAATAGAATTGAACACATCTTTTAATGTCTAAGGAGTGTAATGCCCTCTTCGTCAGAGTAGAAGGATGAGGAAAAAAGGATTTGAAGACTAAAGGCTCATTGATGTGAAAGTCTGAAGAAACCTTTGGGATGAAATGCGGATTAGTACGCATCAGCAGTCTGTCTCGTTTAAACTGCAAGAACGGCCCTTGAATAGAGAGGGCCTGCATTTTGCTGACACGTCTGGCCGATGTGAGAGCCACTAATAGAGCAACCTTCCACGAAAGGAATTTGAGAGAGGCACAATGGATTGGCTCAAACGGATGCTTCATCAGTTGCGCTAAGACGATATTTAGGTTCCACAGAGGAGGTGGCGGTCTGAATGGAGGGAAGACCCTGAAAAGCCCTTTCAAAAACTTCTTGATCAGACGAGAGGAATAGAGTGAGGGTGAAGCATCCGAACGTCTGTATGCTGCTATTGCCGCTAGATGTACTTTAATGAAAGAATGTGCCAGGCCTGCTTGCGCTAACTGCAATAAGTACGGCAATATTTCCTCTGGCGGTGAAGATAGTGGATCAACCTGCCGCTGATGACACCAGACACAAAATCGTTTCCATTTGCAAGAATAAGCCTTATTAGTGCTATCTGCTCTAGCTTTGGACAAGATATCCCTACACTCCTGTGGAATATTCGGATGTGCGAACTCCCTGTGCCCAGGAGCCATGCTGACAAACGCATCGACTGCGGATCCGGGTGCCATACCTGCCCATTGCTCATTGTTAACAATTGTGGAAACGGCTTCAGCGGAATGTGAGGCTTGATTGACAGTAGAAGAAGTTCCAAAAACCAGTGTTGACGTGGCCAATACGGAGCTATCAATATCAGAGTACACGGCTCTGCCTTCATCTTTGTGAGGACTCTTGGGATCAATGGAATTGGGGGAAAGGCGTAAGCAAAGATGTCTGACCAGACTATCGAAAACGCATTCCCCCAAGATCCCTTTTGGTGATGCCAACTTCCGAAGAACTGGCATTTGGCGTTGTGTTTGTTGGCAAACAGGTCTATTGTTTGTGTTCCCCACTGTGAAAAGATGTGGTCCACTATCGACTGGTCCAGCTCCCACTCGTGGCAGCTTGATTTCTGCGTGCTGAGTGCTTCCGCTGTCTTGTTCTCTATCCCCGGCAAATGGGCTTCTCTGGAGAGAGTGAGAGATCTTGTGCCTCCTTGTTTGTTGAGGTAATGCATCGTTGTGGTGTTGTCTGTTCTTGTTATCACCTGCGATCCTGAGATTTTCGGGAGAAAAGCCTGTAGAGCGAGGTACACTGCTCTGAGCTCTAGCCAATTGATATGCATCATTGTCAGTTGTGGTGGCACCTTGCCACTTACTTGAAGATCCTGTAGCACGGCTCCCCAGCCTTCCAGAGATGCATCCGTAGTGATGGTCCACAGAGCCGGCTGTTGTAGGAACGAAAGGCCTATTGATAGATGATGCCCTAGAGACCACCATGTCAATGCCCTGAGTATTGCTGGGTTAATGTGTATCTGATCCTCGAAGCTTCCTGAAACCTGGAGCCATTGACGATTTAGTTGCTGCTGTAACGGGCGCATCTTTATTCGGCATAGAGGAACTAGAGGTATGCATGATGACATCATGCCCAACAGAAACTTGAACAGACAGACAGAAACAGCTTCTTTTTTGTATAGATCTTGTTAGTGTTAGTAACCTTTGTTGCCTGTCTAATTTGGGACATGCCATGGTGGATTGCGTGTTCAGGTTTGCCCCTAGAAAGGTGATACTGCTGCTCGTAGAGGTGTGGACATCTCCCAGTTGATGGTGAGTCTGAGATTGGTTAGTAAGGAAACACACCTTCTTGTTGATCTGCGCGCTCCTGCGTAGGTATTTGCTTTTATCAGCCAATCATCTAAATATGGAAACATTTGGTGTTTCCTCCTTCTGAGGAAGGCTGCGATTGGTGCTAGACATTTGGTAAATATTCTGGGAGCTTATTTTAGGCCGAAGGGAAGGACACGGAATTGAAAATGGCTGCCGGCTACGGTGAATCTCAGGTATTTTCTGTGGGCAGGGTGGATGGGAATGTGGAAGTATGCGTCTTTCAGGTCTAGTGTAGACATGAAATCTTCCTGGTTGAGGCGCAGGAGGACGTCTTGTAGGCTGATCATACGGAATGATTGCTTTTTTAAGTATGTATTCAGTTCCCGTATATCGAGGATCGGCCTCCAATCTTTCCACTTTTTTCGAATGAGGAAGAACCTGGAATAAAATCCTCTTCCCCGCTGTGCTCGAGGCACCTTCTCTATAGCTCCTTTGAGAAGCATCTTGTCGATCTCCTTTTTGAGTTGTTGTGGGTATCTTGAAGGAGTCCTGCGGTGGGGATTGGAGGGAGGCAGTTGGGTGAATTCTAGAGTGAGGCCCCATTTCAGTAATTGGAGAACCCACTTGTCTGATGTGATGACTTTCCATTGTTTGAGGAATAGGGATATCCTTCCGCCTAAAACGAAAGGAGGAGAATTGGATGTAGCCGGCGCCACGGATGCATCAGGCTCTCCGAGCAGAGTCTTTGGCCGGGCGAGTTGAGTGTCCTCGACCACCAGATCTACCATAAGCTGGTTGCGGCGGCTGCTTCTGGGGGTAGTACTGACGGTACTGTTGGGAAGAGGAAGGATAGGTGGAATATCCGTACTGCTGATATCCTCCTCTGTATGAAGGTTGGCCCACGCCCTCTAGCCCGAAAGGAGAGCTTTCTATATTGCAGGGTCCCTAGTGACCTTGCCGTGTCTGTGTCTGACTTAATGGATTGTAAGGCCTCATCAATGTGTTTTCCAAATAATGCCTGGCCATCAAAAGGTAAGTCCAAGATCTTATTCTGTACCTCAGGACGGAAAGAGGTAGCTTTAAGCCAACCTTGCCTTCTAAGAACAGCTGCCCCGGCGAGCTGACGAAAAGCAGTGGTTGCTATGTCCATTGCACAGTCAATAAGTTCTGCTGACGTGCGTTGCCCCTCCTGCAAGGTTTTGTTTGCGTCTGATCTTGCATCCTCCGGCAACTGGCTAATATGAGGTGCAATGTCTGCCCACAGCTGCCTGTCGAACCTAGCCAATACAGCCAATGAGTTGGCAGCTCTTACCACTAGGCTAGCCATAGAGGAAAACCATTTTCTGATATTATCCAATCGCCTACCCTCTTTGTCTGGGGGGTGCGGAAATCGGGGCAGAAGGATTTTTGGACTTTCTTTGTGCCGCTTGAGCCACTACTGAATCCGGATGAGGGTGTCCAGTTAGACATGCTGGTGCATCGTCCGGTGCCTTGTACTTTTTGTCCAAACGAGGCAGTACTGCTGTAACTGTGGCAGGATTGTGCATGACCTTTAGACCTTCTTCCCACAGATAGTTAACCATCGGAATAGAGCGCTCGGACTTTTGGAAAGGCTCTTTAAAGTCAGAGGAAACAGTCTGTTTGCTTGGATGGCATTGGCAAAGCAAAACGTTTGGCAGCTCTTTCTAGGAGATTGTGAAATCATCCTATGTCGTCTGGTGGGGACTCCACCTTTGATTGAGAAGGAGAAGGAGGAGCGGGATGATGTATTCATCCCACTCGGAATGAGTGTCCAGGAGCTCCCCTTCTTCATGATCTCCTTCTGACATGTCTGTATCCTGAGGAAGCGTCATATCCGGAGTAGCCACGTTCGTGAGAGGTAAAGAAGATGGTCTCTGACGTGGAGTGTTTACCCCAGAGGCGTGTGATGGAGGAGGTTGTTCCCCTTGAGGAGGAAAACGCCTGCTGAAGTCAGCTAACATTGCTCTGAGGTCAGATAATAAGGAGGATGGAATATATGCCCCCTGTTGGTATTGCTGTTCTTCTCCATAAAATTGAGGGTCATAGGATTCATCATACTAATCCTCTTCCTGATACCTCACATTCAATTGGGATGGACTATAGGCTGCTACGAATGGCCCCTCGTCATCTGAGTCTTCATCTCCCTCTAATAGGTGTACTGGAACAAGGAAGGACTCTTTACTAGGTGATGTATGTTTTGTGTTAGTTTTTCATGAGTTGTCTGATGTTTTTCCCTCGTCGACGTCGTCTACGGTGTCGTTGACGGCGGTGTTGTAGACACTGAACGCATGGAGATCTTGATGGAAGAAAGTCTCACCGACAAGTCTGCCGTCAATGACGGTAGAGCTGATACTGTCATAAGTGCCGTCGTCGATGATGATGTGTAGAGGTTCGTCAACGATGACGTCGTCGATGCAGTTCTCGTTGACGGTGGGGTACCTGTCGTCGTTGACGTTGTCGTCGGCGCTGTCGTCGACGGTGGAAATGCAGAAGTCGTCGTCGGAAAAACACTCACCGATGGTCTAGTTGACGACGAATCTGTCGTCAACAGTGCTTTTTTTGCATAAACAGAGGATGGTTTCTTAAAAGGCACAGATGGAGGTACAAAGGAGACTTTTTTGTGCCTCTCTGAACTGCTAGAATGACCTCTCACCCCATTGCTGGAAGATTTCTGAGGAGAAGATGGGTTGCGGCCCTTGTAAGACCCTGAAGCAGTCTTTTTGTGGGCTTTCCTTGAGTGTTGGGAGGGAGATCTTGTGCCTGATCTCGCCCTTTTTGATGACCTCTTAGATGTTGAAGGGTCATCACTCTCAGAGTCAGAAACTGGGTTTTCTCTGTAGTTTAGTTTCTGCAGCCATATCAATAATCTGCCTTCCCTAACCTTTAGGATCTTGGAGGAAAAGGTACGACAAACCTTACAGTCCTTGGCTGAATAGTCTGGGTAGAGGCAGTAAATGCAATCCTGGTGAGGGTCTTCAGAATGAAGTCTTTTCTTTCCACAAGTCTTGCAGTTCCTGAAAAGACCCTTCTTCTCCTTATCAGACATGTTGAAAATAGTCTATCAATCAAATCAGATAAGTTTTTCTGAGAGAAAATGTTGTTGAAAAGGTGTGAAGAAAGAGCAGAGCTCTGAGGAGACTCCCTAGCATGACGTGCAGTAGAAAATCTGAGGTGCTGGAGCTTCTCTCAGGAGGATTCTAGAGGGTGGTGTCGCCTGATTGGTGGATACTCAAGTTTGGTCCTTTTCCTAAAATGACTCTGATAGACTGTTAAAGTGAAGATGCCTAGGGCCTTTTTTTGTTAATATATTTTAACACTACTTGTGTAATTTATACCGGGGGCTCCCATCTCGACGACGGGGAATGATTCAAGCATGTGAATCTATGAAAGTTCCAATACTGGAGTAAGTTACTTACCTTTGGTAACACTCTTTCAGGTGAATTCTCTATCTAGCCACAGATTCCTCACCGTAGACTACTCCCCAGGTGGCAGACTGGATCTGTACTGCCCCATAATTGACAGAGGTGAACCGTACATAAGCACCACTTCTGCACGCTGATATTGGTGTCTTGCCAGACGTGGTTCATGAAACTATTATTGTAGCAGAGTGTTCCTAACTTCAGACCCCGTACATGGTAATAAAAAATAAAAAAAGAGGCCACTCACGAGAAGCATGATGTGGGAGGGCGAAGAAGAATCTGCAGCATATAAAATATCCACCAGAAACAGAGTTACCGAAGGTAAATAACTTGTTTTTCTGATGAAAACCTCTAATAGCAGATTCCTCACCTTATAACAGATACCAAAGCAGTACCTCAAAGGGGAGTGCCTGTGGAGTGGGCTCAAACCAAAAAGACCTGAAGGACCAAATGGATGAAAAGCCCTTCCCAACAGCCTGGCTGTCAAGGTAGTAGTGCTTGGTAAACATATGAACTGACGTCCACGTCACGCCATAGAAAATTTCCAGCACAGACACTTTGCATGCCAATGCAATGGCAGTAGCCTTGGACATTGTGAAATGGGCTCTTATACCTTCCGGAAGCTCCTTCTTGGCCAGTGCGTAGCAGATCTTAATGCAGAGGACTAACATCCTCAACAGGCCTCTCCTCCACACCCTCTTCCCTTTGTTCTCCCCAGAGCACTCCACAAAAAGCTGACCATCAAAATGATGGTCCTTGGTAAGTTCTATGTAAAAGCATGAAGCCCTTTTGGGTCCAGCAAAAAAGATGTTTCTCTTTTGAGGGAGGAGGGGAGAAGAACACTGCCAAGATGATGTACTGCCCAACATTAAACAGAGTCATGTGGTTAGGCATTAAGACCGCATAGTCCTCAGCTCTAGTTTGTCAGTTAAAAAGGTGGTTTCGGCAGCTGCACCAACAATGCCTGAAGTTCACTCATGCGTCGCGGTGACGTGAATGCAATGAGGAAGACGGATAAAGTGCCTATGCATGAACTGGACATTGTTTTACCTCAAGCATGTATGAGGCAATGTGTCCCTAAGCAGTACCCAAATACAAGATCAATATACCAGCGTTTTGTAGGAAATGAATCCTCAAGAGTCATAAGTAAAATACAAACAATGAAGGTGTATTGAAATGATTCAAAGTACAATCAAAGGTAAAAAGTAGACATTAATCAAAATGCATAATAATAAATCAGTATAGGGAATTAGCAGTTGGAATAATCAAATGCAGAGGTAAAGACATGAAGTCAAGTCAAAATGTGCAAAAGCATAAGACAAATAGACCAAGGTTCTGCCTCTCAAGTCATGGAGTCAGAGGACTGACTAACCTCTAGATTTCCCAGCTTATATAAATAAATTTACCACAGAAGTCAACAGAAATAACAAAATCACCCGAAAGTGATCAAATGTAGCAATGAATTGACAAATCACAACAAACACAGAATTATACGTCATCTAATGCCACCATTCTAACACTAGCCCCCTAATCACATATTAATATGCTCAATTCTAACCAAATGTCTTCGGATGTGACAGTACAAACAAGGTAATAAACAAAAGAAGTCATACAAGTGAACAACAGTATAGTCGGGAGCCAGTCACAGCGAGGAAGATCTTTCTTTAGTTTTGCAAGTAAGAGAGGAACTCAATTTATGCTTTATGAGCAGAAGTTCTCTTAAAATTACATTGCAAAAGGTTTTTATTTCAGGTACAACAGTGACATTTTTTATGATCTATGTGGCTTCAGCAATCGGTTGTTCCTTCTTGAAATTAATGCATGACATTTCCCTTTTTTGTGTTACTAAAGCAAAGGAACATTTACATTGAAAGCTCTTAAAAAACAACATTAAGACATGTCTACCAGCAAAACTTTGCTGTACAGGGGTAAAGAAAAAAAATATAAGGGAAGAGCCTGATTTTGAAATAAAAACTTGTTTGTGATCTTTTTTTGTTTAAGATAGAGCAATGTACCTGTAAAGTTCAGATTCAAGCAAAGTTAATTGCCTTGCAATCTCTATTGGATGCAGTGTCAGCAGGTCAAATTCTTTTGTCTGCCCTGGTCTGCATATATGCCACTCAATTGCAGGCGGCGAGCTTTCAAAAGTAATATTGTGACTTGGTCCATTGGCTTGAGCCTGCTTTTTCCGAAGAATAATCTTTGTAATTGATTCCACCCATTTTTTCATAGCTTTACCTGAAATGAAAAAAGATCATATTAGCTACAAGTATACGGTTCAAATCTCAACAAGACGTGGTTCTGTACTGATGTTTCCCAGTTGTTTTCATTTCTATGTAGGTTACGAAATAGTGTGAAATTAAAAATCTTCAACATCCACAATAAACAATACATTTAATACATTTGCATGTGCTTATAAACACCACACAGTAACTAGTTTAAACCAGAAATATACTACTTACTACTTTGCATCTATACGAGAGTATTTGTAAAAATGGGGTGGTAAATTAAAGTAGAATGAAAAATGTCCTAGCTGCCGTAATAGAAAGTTTCAATTCTATTCAGGACAAGGAGGCGAGGATTATGCTTTCTTTCTTTTCTTTATTTCAACATAGCAGAGGTTAAGAGCAAACTACATTTCTCAGAACACACCGGGACAGAACTACAACTCTTCGTCAGCCACTCCTGTCACACCATGGACTATATCCTGGTGCACCGCTTCAGGTACTTCCTCTTTGTTGAAGTGAGATGAAAGTACAGGACAAATCAATCACCTTTGTTGGATTCATTACCTGCGAACCAAACAACAAGAACAACGTCTAAACCAACAGTCAAACTCCAAACACACTTTTGTTGCTGCAAAACTGTTATTCCCAAGATCATAACCAACATAGACATAGATATACATCATCTTAAATAGCATCAGAAGTACATCATCCTAACTAGCACCAAAATTCGATTACTTACTCCTAACCCAAAATCTAACCTGTGACTCGTGTCTGTTTTCGTCCTTCTATACACATGAAAGGTGACTCCCCAAGGCATACACACTCTGCTCGAAAGGTCCAGAGCTCGAACATCCGAAACCCTTCTGCAGGAACCAAGACAATAGCATTGCTAGCTTGGCCGATATTTCCTTCCTCGAAAGTTACTCGCTTGATTGCCAGGATTGAAAAGGTGTAGGACCAAATTAACATCCCATAGATTAGAATACTTGGGCTGTGGAGGAAGTGTCAGGCGAATACCTCGTAACAGTTTACACACTGAAGATTGTTCCCCCAACAGCAGATTCTGAATGGGAAAACGACCTACTGAAATAGCAAACCAGTACGCATTCACTGTATGGTAAGCCATCCCCCTGGATGCCAAAGAAGCCAAAAAGTTTAGAACAGGGACAATGTCGCACCCCATGGGATCTTCTTTCTGTTGAAGACACCAATGCACCCACTATGCACTATCTATGCAGATTTGTATCTTTTGGAGGTGCTGTCTGCCCAGGCTGTGGCCAAGAGTCCTTCAGAATATCCAGATCTTGGGGAGAGGGATTGGAAAAATCCCAAGAAAGTTCCAGAAGAACCGGAAACCACACTTGAGATCTCCAAACTGGTGTGATCACAACCACTTGCGTCTTTTGCCTGTGATCTTGCCCCACCAGGCTTGTGATCATGACAAAGGGCGGGAAGGCATAACCCTTCTCCCTCGCCCAGTCCTGGAGAAACGCATCTATCGCCCAGGGCTAAGGGTCCGGCTTCCAGCTGACATAGTGGGGAATCTGCTGGTCCATCCTTGACGCAAAAAGATCATCCATGAACTGGCTCCAGAGTGCGTTGAGCTTCGCAAAAACTTGCGGATCTAAACGCCACATACTGGCCATTCCCTCAAACACCAATCCGCTTTTTGATTGGAGGACCCAGGGACGTACTCCGTCGTGAGAGATATATTGTACGCCAGACATACACCCAAAGCTCCTTGGCGAGGTCTGCCACGACTTTGGATCTGGGGCCCCCTAGATGGCTGATATAACGGACCGCCAACCAATCGTCCATAAGGAGGAGAACAGAGCAGTTCACCCTGTCCTTAGTCCAGCATTGGATTGCGAAAGAGCCTGCCAGAAGCTCCTGGCACTTGATGTGAATGGCCTGTTCGGCCGACTACAACTTTCCCCTGGTAAAGGAATCCTCTCAACGAGCTCCTCAACCAGAGCCACTGGGTTCGGACTCTAGGATGATGTCCGGGTCTGAGCCGAAAATCGCCCACCCGTTCCAATCCTTCATATAAGCGAGCCACCAGCGCATCTCACTTTTTGCGTCCTCCGTCAGCGACATCTGTTCTGAATATCCCTGCGCAGATGGGAGGATTCCAGCCGTTGCAGGGTCCTGTAATGCAGAGGGGGGTAGAAAAATCGGCCGAATCGAGGAAGCAAGAAGCCCCACTACTTGAGCAATCTGGCGCAGGGAGATCGAGGCCTTTGAAAGAGTCTTCCTTAACTCTCTGCGTATCTTCACTAATTTGCGAGGTGGGAAACTGAGGGTCTTGTCCACTGAATTTATGACAAACCCTAGAAAGGTTTTTTGCCTGGAAGGCACCAACAGACTTTTTGGCATTGATCAAAAACCCCAAACTCTCCAGAAGGGAAATATGGTGTACTGTAGCTGTTCTCGCCGCCTGTAGGGGATTGATCCATCATCAACAGATCATCAAGGTAGATGATCAACGGACGCCTCTTGCCCTGAGGTGCTCCATTACCAGTCTTAGAACCTTCGAGAAATACTAGGGGGCAGTGAACAGACCAAACAACAGGGTCGTGAATTGATAGTCCTGCCCCTGCCATTGGAATTGCAGAAAACGACGGTGGGGGGTGGGACCAAGACCGCCAAGTAAGCGTCCTGCAGATCCAAGTGGACCATCCAAACATTGGGGCTCAGAAGATAGCGCAACAGATGGATACCTTACATCTTGAAGTGGCGGTACAACAGCCAACCATTTAATTCTCTCAAGTTGATTATAGGACGCTGGCCCCAATCTGGTTTGTCCACCAAGAAGATGCTGCTCAAGAAAGCCCAAGGGTGAAGCGAAGTTGGGCCTATAGCCACCTTCTGGAGCAGTTCCCTTACCTCCTGGTCCAGGGCTTCCTGGGTGTGGGAGAAGACCAGATGACAGGGGTGCGAGCTCTGAACTGAGGACCCAAAAAACTCTAGCTGAAACCCGCAGATGGTTTGAAGAACCCAAGGGTCTGAGGTAAGAGGTTACCTATTGTGCGCAAACTGAGCCAGCTGCTCCCCAACTGGAGTGAAAACCCTTGACATGATACTCACCAGTTTGGGCTCCTTGCAACTGTCCATGGAAGGACCGTTTTGCGCCTCTGCCTCGCTGGCCCAGTCTGGGGGGAAAGAATTCTCCGTAGTGAGGCTGCTCTACTGCCCTGCGTGGGGCCTTGAATGTAAAAACGGACGGTCTAGCGCCGTCTCCCACGACGGGCTGCGATGAAAAGGCAGGGCTGGAAAATCTTTTTTTATGGAGGATTGCGCCTTATCCAAGGACATAAAGGTGGAGATAAACTTTGAAAGTTCCTCGATAAAGGGGTTCCCGAAGAAATTGCCCTGAGCCACCAGCCCCACTTCCACAGACGCAAGGTCTCCGAGCTTCGTATCCCCCTTTATCAACAAGGATCTGTGCATCTCCGCCGAGAGGGCACAGTTGGCATTGCCCAGGACATTACTACCCTGTGGCCCACCTGGAGACCACCTTCAGGGATAGCAGGGTATCTGTTGCCGAGGCCTGCTCTGCCAGCTCCAATATCCTTGTGAGGGGCCTTGAAATATCTAACAATTTAACCTGACAGGCCCTCCAGGTCCTGCCGATCCCTTTTTTGGATCCTTGATAAATTTCTGCAGAAATGTGGCCATCTTAGGGTTAATGTCCAGTGTGGCGGAGGCTTTTCCCAGGAGGGATGGGGGAGGGCACTATGCTTTTAATCTTGCACAAACCTCCTTCTCTAGATGTCTGCACAGCCGGTCGGCCACATATGAGGTGACTTTGTCCCAAGGGACCCACTCCGAGAAGAGAGGGTGGACTAGGCCATGCAGGTATAGCATTATCTGATGACTGGGCGCCCTGAGGGGGCTCTGATGGAGACTGGGTTGGCCTCCAAGGCCTAGATGGGCCCACCTTTGGAATCATGTGAATCGTCCTTGGCAGCAGAGAAAGTGGGTCACCTTGGGGGGGGGGGGGAGGGGGGCGGACGCGACCTGAGGGGGACGCTCCGCAAACGCCCGTTTTACTCTGTCAATGGCAGACATACCCAGCCCACCCTCCATTTTGCATTTAGGGGGATGCTGCTCTACGCTGCCTGTTCCTAGTTTGCAGAGCCTTCAGTGGGCAGAGAGGGGTTGGGCAGGATTGCGCCAGTTGTAGTAGGCGTCTCTCTAGAGCTTCAGTTGTGGCGGCCACCGCATAATGGATAGATGCAGCCACTGCCTCGCAAAATTCACTGTCAATGGGGAGGACCGAGATGGTCTCCTCCTCCACATAATCCCCTTCTTGCATGACGGAGCTGTGTGGGATTACAAATCGAAGTGGCGTGCACAATCAAAGCTGCTCAAGTGCTGGTGAAAAAACCCTGCAATTTGTGCTAAAACCAGCTCATGGTGACTTCCTGCACTGACACAGCATCAGCACTTTAAGGCACAGCGTGCCGATTGAAAGGGACATAACCCTGAGCTTGTAAAGGTTTAGAGCGTTTGTTGAAAAAACTGGGGTTATCCCCTGGGGCCACCTCCTTTTAGCTATCGAGGGAGATTGAAGCACCTGGGCCCAGCCCCCTTGTAGTGGATGTCGGTGCTCTCGGGCGCCTGCAACGTATGGGTTAAAGCAAAATAAAAAATTATCCCCTGCGGCTCTATACAGACCCGTAATGACAGGCGCCACCACTGCTCAACTACAGGCCACGGCAACCTGCCTGTGACTTAATACAGACCCCACCACTGTGGGGCGTCAGGGCTTCCAGAGGCATGCAGCAGCTCGATTCACGTTGACCAGTCGGTCGCTCCTGTCAATGACTGAGCAGCCGTCCCCACTGTCAGCACGATTGATCACCACCCTGCCCTCTCTGCAGGCGTGGGGGTTCACCTCAGCGTCTGCAGAGCAAACACGAGCCGCGAATGGGGTCGGTGAAGAATTACCCCCTGGGCTCTCTACAAGGAAAGCGTTATTGTGCCTCTGCAGGCCACCTACAAGCAGCGGGCACGAGCAATCGCTAACAACAATAGAAACACTCGGCCGCAAAAAAAAGGCACTTATCTTCAGATCAGCAGGAAAGAAAGCGGAAGGGCCTAGAGCAGTGCACCAGGATATAGTTCATGGAGTGACGAGTGGCTGGCGAAGAGTTGTAGTTCTGTCTCAGTGTGTTCTAAGAAATGTAGTTTGCTTTTAATGTCTGCTATGTTGAAACAGAAGAAATAAAGAAAGCATAATCCTAGTCTCCGGTCCTGACATAGAATTATCTATGAGCATGGATAAGCTATGGTAAGAATTAGTAATTAGAATGAACTAGAGATAAGGGCAAATAACTGCAAAACTTAATTAGTTTCATTAACTCAAAAACACAAATAGGAGCTGCCAAAGAATCAAACGATAAATATGTGGAAACAAGCGAGATGTTGAAAGAATACATAACAATAATTAAAAATGGGTCCAAAATTCTGACCCCTGTGCAAATCCCGGTTTGTTCAGCTGTCAGAATTATGAGTGACACCTGTTTCACCACACTCTATAATGACTGCCTGTGCTGCTGTCCCGCAATTTCCCTCAGGCGCCTATCGGCAGGTCAATCCTGCCAAAACATTACTGGGGAAAAAAGAATGGTAAATACCGAGAACTAAATAATTTTGTTGCAAAAGAACAGAAATCTACAAGTTATGGCCCATTCTGAAGGACTAAACTTGCAATGTGCAATACGTATCACATTTTAACCTGTAATATTTTATATCACACTTCCCGCTGGGGCACTTGCATTCCAGGCAAATCTGGTAAAGTCTCAGATTTGATGTGCATATTGTATGTGCAAAATAAACTTTGTTAATGCTGAAGTGGACATGAAACTCAGATGAACTCCCAAGTACAGGCCCACCAAATCAACTCACAGATGGAGCCTAAGATTGTAGATCGTGTCTGTGACAATCACAAAGCATGAGCGTCCTAAGGACATAGCCCCCACTGGAAATAGGGAGAACAGGCAGATAAAAACACCTGGTGACCACTGCAACCTACTCTTTTGCGAAGTAAAGTAAACCTTAAAGTCTGCAACGTCCCTAGGACACTTATTTCTTGGACACTGGCATAGATTGAGAATGTTTTCCCTCTAATTCACTGCTTTGTGTTGAAACATTAGCAGCACTAATTTGTTAAACCAGCACCTTTGGAAAATGTCAAAAAAAATACATCGCTTATTTAACACGTACATTTTGAAGCACTCCATCGACATGAGAAAGAGGCCTCAGAAAATATGACAGAACTGTGTGCATGCTTCACTCTTACCCTATCCCAATAGACATCAACTGACTCTTTAATTACAATAGAAAATAAACGGATATGGCAACTTGTTTTGTAAAACCAATAACGTAGACACCGAAGATTCACAGCTACATAAATCAGTGCAATTTAGTGTCTTGTAATCTATTTTTTACATGTTGATTCAGAATCCTAAATACATCTCATGCACCATGGCTGCTACTAATTTGGCATGGAGATTAATGTGGTTAATTCAAATATAATAATTTATAATGACTGCATAAGCAGCAATAATCCTGCATCTGATGTTGCCCAATAGTATTTTGTAACTAGCAATCATGCACACTTCATATAACACAATATGTCTGATTAAAGTATTATGTGCTTTTTACTGCAGGCCCGAAGCTGTTGAACTGCCTGTATTGCTTTGATCAAAAGACGCTGTCTAGAGGTCAATATATTGCAATACAAAATACTACCATATAAAATACTGTCACGTAAAAAAACAAGCATCGGCAGAGATAAAAGATCTGGTCTTGATGGGTTTGTCATGTTTAATTTTGTGGAAACGTACACAGGAAACACAAGGACTGAAAAACTTTGGCTCCAGCACCAGACTCATGGCGGCTTACTTCAATGCCGCTGCTGACTTCTAATACGAGGTTAAGGTTGCCAGCTTGATTACAACAAGGACAAATCACCCTTCCGTCTTTTATAGTTCATTTCATTGAGTATACTACTGTTAATAGTAACACGGCAAATACTGTATTCAAGACAGGAAACATATGGCATAATATCAGATAGTACTGCCTAGGTAGGTGAACTCTTTGATCATGGCTAGGTCCTCTCCATCCACCTTGATTAGCGAAGGGTTTGGGATGTTGAGTGGCATGACATCTAATTTCTTTGTGTTGTCACTTTCATATTCTGGCTGGGATTATTTAAAGCTTCCATTCACCCCTTTTTTGTGTACTATTGTAGGGCGCCCTTATTGGGACTGGAATGCCCAAATGTCTGACCTATGCATAATGTGCCACTGGAACAAAGCTATACCAGACAGATTGGCCCTAATAAGGGCAAAACCAGTCTTGGGTTGCTTGTGTTCCAGTTCAGGGAGTACCTGGCCTTGCAGTTCAGGCTGAACTGTTCCTACTGGAGCAGAGTCGAGAATAATCTGCATATGGCTGGGCCCAAACTCCGGGGGTATGGTGTGCAAAACAATAAGTATTTACCAGTTGCGTGAGATTAATTATATAATTTCATCAATCACTTTTTTGTATACTTCAATTGGCAACAGCAGAAAGCAAAGTCTTCTACTCTGGTCAAGATGCTGATCACATGGAGAAGTTTCATGTTATTGACTTTCAAGAAATCTAATATCTTCTTATGGTTTGTGTTTTGCAACTTTTGTGTCCTCTACCACAGTAAAAAACGAAATCACATGGGCCTAACAGCAACGCTCAGGTGTTACAGGCGTAGCCTATAGCTTCACAGTCTTGTGTGGAAGAACCAATATTTTGCATCACACTTTGTCTTTATTTTGTCAGTCTTGTGTACCAAAAAAAGAGGACAGGTTTGGGTTGTATATTGTTCACTGGCCTGATAAATTCGCTGATGGTAATAACATAATTCAGTCAGTCTGTAGCGTGGATTTGCAAATTTCCTTTCTCCAAGCCTATGGCTCTAGGTGTGTGTACCTCAGTCTTCAATTTGTCATCTTTGAAATGGATTTTAAGGCCACTGCTTTCATTATGGCTATGCCTGGGACCAGTGTGCCGGAAGATGAATGAGAGTTTGTCTGGAAGTACCAAAAAAGGGGATGTTTATTTCAACGCTCTCCTTGCCAGAACCCTGTAAATTGGTATAGTGTCATCAAAGTATGAGACCTGTGATGGTGACTTTGTTGAAGATACAGTTCAATAAGCTTCCCAGTAAGTTTCTAAGGTAGTGTCAGGTCTCTGTGCAACTTACACTCGGCAATCATACTACTCTTTATATTGAATCTGCAGACAAATGCAAGATATGACAATTCTATGACTTACAGACATTAACTAGCTCAGGTGTCAACCCTGAGTGTATTTTTATCAATATTTGTGAAAAAACAGCGCGGGGCAGAGCTTTATTTTCTTACAAATTTTGAGCGAGTCACCATTAGTGCAGCCTGGAGCCAATAAATTACTTGTCTCCTTTCGGGACACTTAAAAGATACTTACCAAGATGTCAACCCTACATGGAATTCACCATGTAATAAAGTGACGAAAACCAACTTTGAGCTGTTAAGGATGAAAACAGATAGCTCGATGGTGGGAAGTGTTTGCATTAAAAGTGGTTACAATCTGCTAAGGTCACAAAGGAGCAGGCTGCAAGGAAAAAAAGAAGCTTAATTTGACTAGTACCGGGAAATCATAGCAAATATTACCCACAGCTGGATAAAACAACAACTGCATATTACCTTTACAGACAAAGGTTTTCAATCTGACTTGTACTTTTCACCAGGTCTAGGATTATAAAACCATGGCACGTCAAAATACCCACTCCTAGTCCAACTGCTTTTGTTAAACACTGTAAGCCTGAGCATAATAAACATTAAGGGATTCCCCATCCTAGATGACTGGGTTCCTCATCCATTCTTCAAGGCCCAAAACCATCAACTGTGGTGAGTGGGCCCTGATACACCACCATGTCCTGAAAAACCACAAATGGAGATCAATTATTCCACAGGTCGCATATGTCACTGAGTATGGGATATGATCACTCAAGAGGTCTTAGCCAATGGTCAAACAGTATCTGTCTTTTAAGAAATCTTCAAGAATATATTTAGCATAGTTTTGGACAATGATGTGCAAAATAGATGTGGCAAAGGGATCACAAAGCCCCTTTGACCCATTAGGGACCCTAATGAGAATGGTCGGTTTGAACAATTCTTCCCTACAAGGAGTATCAGTAAACAGGGAGGATTCGTACCCACTATGATCACCACACAGGAGGTCCCTCCATACAAGTCATTATGGAATTGCTTTAACAAAAACAGAAAAATCATATTTGAGCACTGACACAAAACTAATTAGGATAAATGATGCAGTACTGAAGCTGGAATTTCGCATGAATGTCGACAGCAGAGACCACTTAAGAATTACATACCCTCAAAGTATTGAGAAAGAGGGTTGGGACCTTAGGAAATTGTGACAGATTGAACTTTGAGACCAGTGATTCCGAGAGAAAGCTTGAATCTCAACCAGTTTGCTATTCCAGAGTTCCTGGCCTCAGCAAAGAATAAGTCCAGCTTGTAATATGATGACAGCGCAAACTGCTCAATGTGATTGCTTTGATCTCTGAAAGGACAGGTATTTTCGGGTAAGAAAAACCCCTTAAGAAGCCAAAAGGATTCTTGATACATTAAAGAAGAAAGAATTCTAAAACATCAGGTCACATACTCTTCACTTTCCTAATGTCAAGTGAGACACCAGAAAAAAACATTGGAACTAATGAGAAAAGACTTCTAGGATCACAATACAAATATGGGTGTCCTTTTGCAGAGAGAGAGAGAGAGAGAGAGAGATACATACTGTGCAAACTGGATTTTGCTTTAGCCTATTGGTTAGATGGAAAAGAACTGGAGGAGAAGAAAAATCCAGCCAATGTGGGGTGGGAGTACAAAATATGAGGGGCTGGGGGAAAGGAAGGCACACCAAAAATAATCATCAATGAATTTAAATTCTAAAAAGACACAAAAGTAGTTCCCAAAGAATTTTCATACCCACCTTTATGAATTGATTCGGGTACCTTCCGTAATTGGCTAAAGAGGCTGTTTGTGCACTAATCATTTATCTTTTCAACTACATATCTTTGTGCTGAAACCCTTCTGTAAGTCTCACTAAATGTAGACTTTGCAAAATGTCTATGCTCATTATATATCAGCATAAACATTCTGAACATCCAAAGGAACATATACATGCACACAAAGACAACATACAAGTTTTACTAAGCATAACATGGGATCAAAATAAATCACAATACATCAGCATTGATCTCCACGTTAGTACAATACTTTCATTACAGGTTATGAAAATCAGAAAATTGCTGCTGTAAGTGGGTGATGGAAGAACATGAATCTCAATACTTAAGACAAGCAATCTGTAATATTTTTCATATAGGGCCAACAACTAGGAATTCCAAATGGAGCTAATTTAATTTCTAATTTACTTAGTATTTACAAAGAATAATAAAGTTTAAGCGCTTAGCTGTATCTGTCTATTGTTGACAATTAATACCTCGCACTGTCCCAATAAAGTCTTCCAACCGTTCCAACAGACTTTCATCTCTCTCAAAGTCATAGAAATGATGTTCCACCCAGTGCCGACACACATTTAGAACCCTGCAAATATAAGTATATCAAGTTTAATTCAAGAACAAAATGAACTTAAATACATCACTTTTATTAGTTTGATTTACATATTACATCTAGGAATTTGGAGTATACTATCAAGGGATATATACAGCATTAATAATTAAAGTATTTATTTAAATAGTGTGGATTTAAACAATTATTTAGACACAAACACTGATCATGCCAATCATTTCAGTTTTTGTAAAGTGAAACGAATTTACTAACATAACCAGCAAAGGTACTGTATGGCCAACCATAAATATTCATTCATCTAAAAAGAACAGTTACAGCAGAGACAGGAGCATTGAAAACTACAAAAAAGGCAGCGCACATGCAAGATTCTGCTGTCCATGATCATCTTGAAGTCATAATATTGGACAACTAAAGAGCAATTGTCTACAATAGTACAGTGTGTTCAATTTACTGCAAGCCAATTCTGTGTCTTACTGAGAGCACAAGGACAAGCATTGAGCATCTGGTAAATATTTGTCAACAATGATCAGCTGTTTCCTTAAGTCATTGTTTCACAATGTAATTCAGAGTGGTTCAGGGTAATACTTGGGTCACACATTTCAGCTATTTTTCTCATCAGAAGACAACTCCAAATTAGTTAACATAAGCTCCCGTACAATTACAAATTGCTCAACTTGCCATTTTATGGCACTACATTCAGCTGTAAGAAAAATGTTGCTTACCTGTGACAATTAATTTGCAAGTATGTAGTGCTGTAGATTCACATGCCTTACACTTTCTTGTCATCTATCCTTGGGCACAGACATTGCAATACACTTTTCTTCTAAGTACAGGGTACAGCTTCGAGGTGTGGGGGGGATGCATGTAAGTGTACAGCACTACAAGCTGCAAACAGACTGTGAAAGGTAAGTAACACTTTTTGTTTACAGTATGTGCTTCTGGAGTGCTTTGCATAGACTGAAAAGAATGCTCATCTCCCTAGAGAAGTGACTTGCGTGCAGAGGCTGAAAACACTTGGAACAAAGTTTTAAGGGAAATGTGCCCAACTTGCACATCTTGGCAGACAATATCCAAGCAAAAATATTTGGCGACAGTGTGAATGGAAGACTATGTTGCAGCTTAACATATGTATGCAAGTAGGATAGTGCCTAGGAAAACCACACTGGCATCTTTTTACAAGAGGAATGTGCCCTAGGGACAAAAATGCATTTGGCTTTGGCATAGCAAACTTGAATACATATGACGATCAAGCTAGCAAAGCTCTCTTTGGAAATGGCCTTCCCTAAGCAGGGCTTGCCAAAAGCTACAAATAATCTTTTTAAAGGATTTGGTATGATCCACAGTGTACATGAGATCTCTTTTGCCATCTAAAGGGAATATCGGCAGCCAACTGAGGTTGGGGGAAAAATGGGCAAATTATCTATTTGACTGATGTAAAACAGGAATGACCTTAGGCAGAAAACAAGAGAGTTTGTTCTAAGCATAAAGCGATCTTTGTGCTCTTGAATAACTAATTCCTTCAAGGTCAGAGTGTGCACTTCACTAAATATGAACAGACGTAATAGGTGGGCCACCTTCCATGAAGGAAACAGCAAAGGACAGGAGTGCTATGGATCAAATGGCAGCCCCACAAACCTTAGCAAGCAAGGATGTGAAGGCCTTGTGAGAGAACAGGAGGGACTCTTAGAGGCATTATACTTTGAAGACATTCCATAAAAGTTCTGTCTACTAGTATTTTGAATTGTGACTGGTGTTACTGATTCTGTAAAAAGCTGCCACATCAGCTAAATGTACCCTGACTTATGCATACGCGAATCCCACCGTTTGCTGCTCCAACAAGAGGCAGAAAGTATCTTGCATCAAGGCCTGACAGGATGATTATTTAGACTATCGATGTATTGGAAGTTCTGCTCCTGCAGCAGGCAGGCTTCATGGCACCATGAAGGTTCTCAGATGCCCCACGAGAAAGTGCAGAATTCAGATGATGTCCCCTCACTCCTCAGTGTAGACACCAGCTGTGGTTACACAGCAGCCTTTTGAGTATGATTGTTGAGCATTTCCTTCCTTGATTACAAATAACTTGGAACTGGAACATAGTGGGGTGCGTTGGACCCCACTTTTACACACATTTTCTAGATAGGGGATATTGACCTGTCTGAAACTTCAGAACTGCTTTGGAGTGGTTCTCCTGCAAGACTCCTTCTCAAGCTGATCTACAGCTATAGCCTTTGTGTAAAGTAATGCTTCTTAAGGCAAGTAGCCCTAGGGTTGAGTCCAAGCAGAAGCACCAACAAATGGGCACAATCAAGAGTGAGATTTTGGCACACAGCAGTCACCAGTCTTTCTAAAGTAGTAATCAGAAGACAAAAAAAGTGTCATGCCTAGCATAGAAACTTCTTCACTTTGAACAAAAGAAACAAAATAGCTACTTACTAGTAGAAGTATTTTTGCAGCCTTAAGAGTTTTCTAGATTCACATCCTGTGCATCTATTCCGCCATCTAGTAGCTAGGTCAAGCACTGGGTCTTGTCTTCTCTTATCTTTTTTGATGCAAGTGTGGGCATCGTCGACCACCATTTGGAGGCAAGTCCATACCCAAGTGGTGTCAGACTGTGCCCCTGAAGTTTCTATGTGTGGTCGCCATCTTCAGATTCTTTTTTCACCTGGCGCCTGTCCTTGTTAGAACTTTCTTTGCTATGACGTGTTGCTGACTGTAGGAAGCTGGCTCTTTATATAGTGGACCAAAAGAGATACACTGTGTAAAGAGTCCAAGCAAACCCCAGAGGGATTACAGAGGAACAAATGACACCCCAAATGGCCTTTTTTGTTGTAGTGAGGGTGAGCAGTTAGGCATATCAGAGTTTTGTGCTCGGCATTTATTACACACACACACGCATACACACACACACACATACACACACACGCATACACACACATGCATACACACACAAGTATTAAGCGGGACAAACACTCAAAGAAATCCAAAACCAGTTTATAAAAATAACATATCTTTGTATCATTTTGACACCAAGATCATCGGAATAGGATGAGTACTTTTCGAATTATGATTTTTTCCAGTTTTCAAAAGTTGACAGTGCAATTTTTGGAGCGGTAATGTTATCCTACGGTAAACAACATATACTGCATATGGGTACTTAGCAACGACTTACAGGACCCATCTTCTGGAGTTAAGGTAAGTATGGAGCAAGATCCAAGGCAGCACCAACAGGTCACTTCGGGAAGCAGTGGGGCGTCCGGGTGCAGAGGTGCTTTTCAGTGTCCGGTGCCCTATTATTATCCTATGGGAAAAGAAACATATACTGCATTCAGGCACTTAACAATGACCTACAGGACTCTTCTCCTGGAGTTAAGGTAGGCATGGGGCAAGATCCTAAGCAGCACCAACAGGTCACTTCCAGAGGTGCTTTTCAGCCTTGGGTGCCCCAATGTTATCCTATGGGATAGGAACAGACACTGCATAAGGGTAATTAGCAATGACTTACAGGACTATTCTTCTGGACTTCAGGTGAGTATGGGGCAAGGTTCAATGCCACACCAACAATTCACCTCAGGGGGGACTCTGGGGCGTCGCTGTCAGAGATGGGTTACAGTGTTGAGTGTCCCATTCACTTCAATGGAGACTGGTCCAGTCAGAAAGAGGCTGCAAGCAGATACTGGGCAGCCAGTCCAGGGGAACGCACGGGGGCTTGACTCTTGAGATCCTCTGGCACATAGAAACACTGTTTGCCCACTTCTCCTAAGGCTGTGGGACTCAATTGCAGTGGTGTCTTTTGGCTTTGGGTTATGGTGCAGGGGATACTCGCAGTTGGAGGGGACCTCCAGAAAGAGGCTGCAAGAGCAGTCAGAAGTACATAGTGAGCGAACTCAAGGTGAGCTTCGTCTCTGGAGGGCCTGGGAACCAAGTTGACACCAGTGGCCCACTTCAGGTTAGGCTAAGTGGCTCGGATGCAGTGGTGGTGTTAAGCTTTTTTGCCAGTCCCGGTCCTCACAGTTCTTTCTTTGGTTGCCTGCAGATGCAGGGAAGCTGCTCCTGTGCTCCAAGGGAGTAGTTCTTGGTTATTTGCGAAGCACTGGAAGCTCCCCTGGTTTCTTGGATGCTGCAGTGGCAGGACAGGTCAGTTGCTCTTCAAGGGTCAGGTGCAGCAGTAATATAACACAATGTGGGGAGGCTGCCCTGCAAAGTACATGGATCTTCCCCGATCCCCCTCCCAGTACCCCCGGACTTATCCAGAAGCTCTCCAGCCAAGGTGCTGCACTGAAGGCCCCCCCTGTGGCTCGGGGCCCCACGAGGGCTGCCGGGGTCTTTGTTGCACCACTGGCAGGCAGGCTGGCAGGGTTGGAACCAAATCAGTCGTGCCCCTCGGTTCTCAGGTCAGCAGTCTTCTTTGTCCCCTCATTTTGTGTCCAGCGAATATCTAGAATCCTGTTATCAGGGGTCCCCTAAATGCTCAATTTAGGGGGTGTTAGGGGGTGTGAAGGATAGTAGCCAATGGGCTCTTACCCTTGGGGTCACCACACTCCCTAGATGACCACTTCCCTTGGGGGAGTAGGCATCACTGTCCCAGAATTCCTAATTCCACCACACACAAGATGGTGAAATTCCGAAGGCTGTGTTCGTTTGCGGCTGGTCACCCTAGGGGTGTATCCAGCCTGGAAATGTAGCATGCCTCCTGCATAGCTAATTTTCCTATCTGTCCAAATGCCAGAAGTGCCCTTGGCTCAGGGAGTTGCAGGGGGCGGACAAGTGGGGAGAGAGCTGGGGGGGAGGGGGGTACGGCATCTTCCGCTGTGGAAGATCAGATTTGCATACCAAAGGCTGTGGGCTTTTTTGAAGCCTTCTGCCTTGGAATGAAAATGTCACTTACCCAGTGTACATCTGTTCGTGGCATCAGTCGCTGTAGATTTGCATGTTTTGCATAGCTCGCCATCTGGTGTTGGGCCGGAGTGTTACAAGTTGTTTTTCTTCGAAGAAGTCTTTCGAGTCACGGGACCGAGTGACTCCTCCTTTTGTCTCCATTGCGCATGGGCGTCGACTCCATCTTCGATTGTTTTTCCCCGCAGAGGGTGAGGTAGGAGTTGAATTGTAGTAATAGTGCCCATGCAATGGAGTGACTAAGTATGTACCTATTTAAGGTTGAGATGATACATATACAAATAGTTGAAGGTAACTTCCAAACTGCTACAGGCTCCCGGGGAGGCGGGTGGGCACATGCGAATCTACAGCGACTGATGCCACCAGATGTACACTGGGTAAGTGACATTTTCAGTTCGATGGCATCTGTCGCTGTAGATACGCATGTTTTGCATAGACTAGTAAGCAGTTATCTCCCCAAAAGCGGTGGCTCAGCCTGTAGGAGTGGAAGTAGTTTGAAATAATGTTCTTAATACGGCTTGACCTACTGTGGCTTGTTGTGCGGATAACACATCTACACAGTAGTGCTTGGTGAATGTGTGAGGCGTAGACCATGTGGCTGCCTTACATATTTCTTGCATTGGGATGTTTCCTAGAAAGGCCATGGTAGCACCCTTCTTTCTGGTTGAGTGTGCCCTTGGTGTAATGGGCAGCTGTCGTTTAGCTTTAAGGTAGCAGATTTGGATGCATTTAACTATCCATCTGGCTATACCTTGTTTTGATATTGGGTTTCCTGCATGAGGTTTTTGAAATGCAATAAATAGTTGTTTAGTCTTTCTGATGTTCTTTGTTCTGTCAATGTAATACATTAATGCTCTTTTGACATCTAATGTATGTAGTGCCCTTTCAGCTACGGTATCTGGCTGTGGAAAGAACACTGGAAGTTCCACTGTTTGATTTAGATGGAACGGTGAAATAACCTTTGGCAAAAATTTAGGATTAGTCCTTAGGACGACCTTATTCTTGTGTAGTTGTATAAAAGGTTCTTGTATTGTAAACGCCTGAATCTCGCTTACTCTTCTTACGGAAGTAATGGCGATGAGAAATGCAACCTTCCAGGTTAGGAACTGTATTTCGCAGGAGTGCATGGGTTCAAAAGGTGGACCCATAAGTCTAGTTAGGACAACATTTAGGTTCCATGAAGGAACAGGTGGTGTTCTTGGTGGTATAATTCTCCTAAGGCCCTCCATGAATGCTTTAATGACTGGTATCTTATATAGGGAAGTTGAATAGGTAGTCTGCAGGTATGCAGATATTGCTGCAAGGTGTATTTTAATGGAAGAGAAAGCCAGGTTAGATTTTTGTAAGTGAAGCAAGTAGCCCACTACATGTTCTGGAGTTGTGTGTAAAGGTTGTATTTGATTAACATGGCAGTAGCAAACAAATCTCTTCCATTTACTTGCATAGCAGTGCCTGGTGGATGGCCTTCTGGCTTGCTTTATGACTTCCATACATTCTTGGGTAAGTTGTAAGTGCCCGAATTCTAGGATCTCAGGAGCCAGATTGCTAGATTCAGCGATGCTGGATCTGGGTGTCTGATCTTTTGGTTGTGTTGTGTCAACAGATCTGGCCTGTTGGGCAATTTGATGTAGGTTACTACTGATAGGTCTAGCAGCGTTGTGTACCAGGGTTGCCTTGCCCAAGTTGGTGCTATTAATATGAGTTTGAGTTTGTTTTGACTGAGTTTGTTTACCAGGTAAGGAAGGAGAGGGAGAGGAGGAAAAGCGTAAGCAAATATCCCTGACCAGTTCATCCATAGGGCATTGCCTTGGGACTGTTTGTGTGGGTATCTGGATGCAAAGTTTTGGCATTTTGCGTTCTCCTTCGTCGCAAACAAGTCTATTTGAGGTGTTCCCCAGAGTTTGAAATAGGTGTTCAGAATTTGGGGGTGAATTTCCCATTCGTGGACCTGTTGGTGATCTCGAGAGAGGTTGTCTGCGAGTTGATTTTGGATCCCTGGTATAAATTGTGCTATTAGGCGAATTTGGTTGTGAATTGCCCAACGCCAAATTTTTTGTGCTAGCAGGCTTAACTGCGTGGAGTGTGTCCCCCCTTGCTTGTTTAGATAATACATTGTTGTCATGTTGTCTGTCTTGACGAGAATGTATTTGTGAACTATTATTGGTTGGAAAGCTTTTAGTGCTTGAAAAACTGCTAGAAGTTCTAGGTGATTTATATGCAGTTTTGTTTGATGTACGTTCCATTGTCCTTGTATGCTGTGTTGATCGAGGTGTGCTCCCCACCCTGTCATGGAAGCATCTGTTGTTATTACGTATTGTGGCACTGGGTCTTGGAAAGGCCGCCCTTTGTTTAAATTTATGTTGTTCCACCACAGAAGCGAGAGGTAAGTTTGGCGGTCTATTAACACCAGATCTAGAAGATGACCCTGTGCTTGAGACCACTGTGATGCTAGGCACTGTTGTAAGGGCCTCATGTGCAGTCTTGCGTTTGGGACAATGGCTATGCATGAAGACATCATGCCTAGGAGTTGTAATATCATCTTTGCTTGTATCTTTTGTGTTGGATACATGCGTTGTATGATGGTGTTGAAATTTTGAATTCTTTGGGGACTTGGAGTGGCTACTCCTTTTGTTGTGTCTATTATGGCTCCTAGGTATTGTTGTACCTTGCACGGCAGAATGTTGGATTTCGTGAAGTTGACGGTGAACCCTAGTTTGAAGAGGGTTTGTATGATCTGATTTGTGTGATTTGAGCACTCTATTAACGAATGGGCCTTGATTAGCCAGTCGTCTAGATATGGGAACACATGTATTTGCTGCCTTCTGATGTGTGCAGCGACTACCGCTAGACATTTGGTAAAGACTCTTGGTGCGGTTGTTAATCCGAAAGGCAGTACCTTGAATTGGTAATGTATTCCTTTGAATACAAACCTTAGGTATTTCCTGTGCGATGGGTGTATTGGTATATGGAAATACGCGTCCTTGAGGTCTAAAGTTGACATGTAGTCGTGTAGTTTTAGCAATGGTAATACTTCTTGTAGTGCGACCATGTGAAAGTGGTCTGATTTGATGAATGTGTTCACTATTCTGAGGTCTAGGATTGGTCTCAGCGTTTTGTCCTTCTTTGGTATCAGAAAGTACAGTGAGTAAACTCCTGTGTTTATTTGTGTGTTTGGCACTAATTCGATTGCATTCTTTTGCAATAGTGCCTGCACTTCTATCTCCAGGAGATTGGAATGATGTTTTGTAAAATTTTGTGCTTTTGGTGGTATGTTTGGAGGGAATTGTAGAAATTCTATGCAATAACCATGTTGGATAATTGCTAGAACCCAAGTGTCTGTAGTGATTTCCTTCCTCCCATGCTTTGTAATAATGACTTATTCTTCCCCCCACTGGTGTTGTGTGGAGGGGGTGAGTGACATGTGAGTCACTGCTTAGTACTAGGGGTTTTGGGGCTTTGAAATTTTCCTCTATTCCTAGGGAATTGCCCTCCTCTATATTGTCCCCGAAAACCTCCTCTGTACTGTCCCTGGTAACTGGACGGTGTTGCCTGTGAGGTGCTGGCTTGGGTGCTCTGACCCCGAAACCCCCCTCTAAAGGGTGTTTTACGGAATGTGCTGTAATTCCCTCTGCTCTGCGGGGAGTAGAGTGCGCCCATGGCTTTAGCAGTGTCCGTGTCTTTTTTGAGTTTCTCAATCGCTGTGTCCACTTCTGGACCGAACAGTTCTTTTTCGTTAAAAGGCATATTGAGAACTGCTTGCTGAATCTCTGGTTTAAATCCAGACGTTCGGAGCCATGCATGCCTTCTGATAGTTACAGATGTATTAATTGTCCGTGCAGCTGTATCTGCAGCGTCCATGGAGGAGCGGATCTGGTTGTTGGAAATGGTCTGTCCCTCCTCAACCACTTGTTTTGCCCTATTTTGTAGGTCCTTGGGCAGATGGTCAATGAGATGTTGCATCTCATCCCAATGGGCTCTGTCATAGCGCGCAAGTAGTGCCTGGGAGTTAGCGATGCGCCACTGGTTTGCAGCTTGTGCTGCGACTCTTTTACCAGCTGCATCGAACTTGCGGCTTTCTTTATCTGGGGGTGGTGCATCTCCAGATGTGTGGGAGTTGGCCCTTTTGCTAGCTGCTCCTACAACGACAGAGTCTGGTGGCAGCTGTGTAGTGATGAAAGCCGGGTCTGTAGGAGGCGCCTTATACTTCTTTTCCACTCTTGGTGTGATTGCCCTACTTTTGACCGGCTCCTTAAAGATTTCTTTTGCGTGCCGGAGCATACCAGGGAGCATAGGCAGGCTTTGGTAGGAGCTGTGGGTGGAGGAGAGTGTGTTGAATAAAAAGTCATCCTCGACCTGTTCTGAGTGGAGGCTTACATTGTGAAATTGTGCTGCTCTAGCCACCACTTGAGAATACGCAGTGCTGTCCTCTGGTGGAGATGGCTTCGTAGGGTATGCCTCCGGACTGTTATCTGACACTGGGGCGTTGTATAAGTCCCATGCGTCTTGATCTTGGTCACCCTGGCTCATGGTGGTGTGAGCTGGGGAATGTGATGGAGTTTGTGCTGGTGAGACGTTAATCACAGGTGGAGGAGAGGGTGGTGGGGTAACTTTTTTCACCACTTTTGTTTGTGGTGTTTGTTCAGTTTGGAACTCAAATCTTCTCTTTCTTCTAATAGGGGGAAGGGTGCTTATTTTTCCTGTCCCCTGCTGTATGAAAATACGCTTTTGCGTATGGTCTACATCCGTTGAGTGTAGTTCTTCCTCAAACCTATGCTTTTGCATTTGGGAGGTTAGCGAGTGCTCTTCTGTATAAGAGCCTGAAACTGGGTCGGTTGCAGTTTGTTTTGGCACCGAAACCCTGTCTGCATCTTTTTTCGGCTCCGAGGTGACTTTTTTCTTTTTCGGGGCCGAAACCTCTCGGCGTCGATCTTCTTCGGTGCCGCTGTCTCGGCGTCGAGCCGTGTCTACACCGGTATCTCGGTGTCGATGCTTGTCTCCAGCACTTTCTCGGTCCCGAGAAGGCTGCGTGCCGGTGTCTCGACCGGAGTCGGACGATCTCGGCACTGTTTGGGCCTTTTTCGGTGCCGACGGTCGGTCACCGAATTTATGGGTCGAGCCATGGCCTGGTGGCAGTGGCGTCCCCTGGGCCTTGTAAATCTTCTTCTGAGTGGTTTTCGACGTCCTACTCACGGTTTGTGTATCGTCGAATCCTTCGGAGTCCGATTCTCGGATCGAAAAGGTTCCCTCCTCTTCTTATTCCTCGAACTCCCGGTGGGCTGTCGGCGCGGACGCCATCTGAAGTCTTCTGGCTCGACGGTCTCGGACAGTTTTTCGGGACCGGAACGCACGACAGGCCTCGCAGGTGTCTTCACTGTGCTCAGGTGACAGGCACAGGTTGCAGACCAAGTGTTGGTCTGTATAGGGGTATTTATTGTGGCATTTGGGACAGAAACGGAACGGGGTCCGTTCCAACGGCGTTCTTCTGCACGCGGTCGGGCCGACCAGGCCCCGACGGGGGATCGAAAAAATTACCCCGAAGGGCACTGGAGCTCTTCGATCTTAGACGCGGTGTTGAATCTAACTACGCCGACCCCGAACGCAACAATACCGACGAAAATCTTCCGAAATTAGCTATCTTTCCGTTCCGAAACTCGGAGCGACAGGAACACGTCCGAACCCGATGGCGGAAAAAAAAACAATTGAAGATGGAGTCGACGCCCATGCGCAATGGAGACAAAAGGAGGAGTCACTCGGTCCCGTGACTCGAAAGACTTCTTCGAAGAAAAACAACTTGTAACACTCCGGCCCAACACCTGATGGCGAGCTATGCAAAACATGCGTATCTACAGCGACAGATGCCATCGAACTGCAGATTTACAGGTCATCCTGTTGGGATGGGTATGTAGCACCCCTGCCAGAGCAGGCTTGGTTTCTGACCTCCAAGAGCAAAGGCTCTCACCATTGGGGGTCAGAATCTCATCTGCTGGTGGCAATCTGGCTAGAACTAGTCAGTGAGCCCACCAGCAGTTGGTAGATTTTCAGGGGGCATCTCTAAGGTGCTCTCTAGGTGCATGTATTAATAAATCAATCACTGGAATAAGTGAGGGTTTATATATACAAGATGTTTGATACCAAACATCCCTAGTTTCAGTGAAGCCATCATGTAGCTGGGGAACTCATATTGACCAGTGACCAGCACGTATTTAAAAAGGGTCCCCTGCACTCGTACTAGGTCTAAGAATCAACAAAGACAAAGCAGGGGCATATCTGCTCTTGTAGATATGCCCACACATGAAATAAAATACAACCTGCCTTAGGGCTGCAAGGCCTGCTGTAGGGGTGACTTACAAATATTACATACAGTGTATTAAGGGACATGGCACTCAGGCTGTGTGTCATGTCGTGTTTTCACTTTTGGGAGCAACGTCAGCCTACAATGGCAGTCTGCATGAGGTTGGTGCTGGGTCCCTTAGAGTGGCACAAGCTATGCTGCAGCTCTTAGGAATCCTCTTTAGTACTTAGGCCCTAGGTACCATTTACTAGGGATTTAGGGAGGAGCTAAAGGGCATAATCACTTGCGGATCAAGTGAACAGGTGTCTTATTTTGGGAAAGGAACACGGGCACTGGGGACCTGGTTTGCAGAAACCCAGTGCAATTCAGTCAAAGTTGCACAAGGGAAGGGAGGGGGTGGGGGAATCGGGGGGTGGCACTGCAACCAGAACCCAGCTTTCTACACTCACCTCGCCTGTTTGTTTTAACCCCATTTTGGGGGAGGCAGATGGGTTGCCTGTAAATCCAGAAAACTCCTGAGGCTGCAAAACTACTGCTATGGGTAAGAAACTAAGTCACTGTATCTATAGTTCTCCAGTATTGGAAACTTTCAAAGATTCACATGCTTGAATCCTTCCCCATCGTCGAGATGGGAGTCTCTATTGTCTTACAAACGCAATGCTACAAAGACATATACATTAGAGCCCGTGGACCTGGTGCTTAGTAACATATCACAGTCATTTTGTAAAAAAAAAAAAAAAAAAAAAAAAAAAAAAAGGGCGAAACTCTAGAGTCCACCAATCAGGTCACACCATCCTCTAGAATCCTACAGTGAGGAGCTGTTTTCCCTCAGATTTTCCAAGCATCTGAGTACCAAGTGCTGGTAAAAGGATAACACTGAGGGAAATGAAGGTGAACTCCCCCGGGGAGGCGGTGGGTCGCGTGTGAATCTATCAAAGTTTTCAATACTGGAGAACTACAGTTACAGGTAAGTAACTTATTTTCTTACTCCAGTATTGGAACTTTCATAGATTCACATGCTTGAATCAGGAATTAGCACATTTTCTGTGGCCATATATCTTCACATTCTGCTATGTATTAGTTAGTATTATTTTATTTGCAGTTTACACTTAAGCCTTTAAAGTATGATAAAAGCAGACTTATTGACAATGTGCATTGGACTGTAAAAGTGGAGTGGGAGAACACAAAATGGCTCACCTTTATTGGAACAGATGTCTCAGCACTGCCTGCCCAACCGCTGCATCCCTGAGCATTTCTGTATCCAGGCAGCAGTGTCGGGTGAAGGTATGTGTAGTTTTCCAAGTTGCAGCCCGGCAGATGTCTGGCAATGATACTCCTGCAAACAATGCACAGGACGTTGAATTGGCTCTAGCAGAATGTGCGTGCACTGTAGATTTCAAAGGTCACCAGCTTATTGAAGACAATGAACAATTGCATTCGTAATCCATCGAGAAATGGTCTTTTCGTTATTGGGCACCCCTTTCTAGAGGCACTAAAAACTAGGCAAAGATGGTTTGTATTCGAGAAAGCTTTAGTCCTCAGCACCACAGGCTCATTAAGATGAAAGTCCGAGGGGACTTTAGGGACGAATCTATGGTTGGTGCGTAAAATGACTCTGGCCTCTCTGAAATGTATGAAGGGCTCCTATATTGTAAATGCCTAGATTTCACTGACCCTACGTGCAGACATAAGCATTAGGAGTGCCATCTTCCATGTAAGGTATTTGATGTCTGTCCTATGTGTAGGTTCAAAAGGTTCTTTCACCAAATGGCCAAGCACCGTGTTGAGTTGCCATGCCGGAGGAGGGGCTCTGACTGGAGGAAAGGATCTAAAAAAGACCTTTTAAGAATTGTTTAATGATCTTCCAGGACCAGAATGACGGTTTACCAGATATTCTCCTAAACCAAGAAATGGCTGCCAGATTAACTTTTATGGAAGCATGTGCCAATCCTGAGCACACTAGCTGTAATAGAAGGTAAGTTCTCTTCAGGTGTGGAGGAGAGAGGATGTATATTAGCAGTTCTGCACCACAAACAGAACAGTTCCCATTTTAGGCGGTATGTCTTATTTGTACTGTCTGCCTGGACCCTGGTAAGGATATCCTTGCAATCCTTAGGGGTGCTTAAGTGGCCAAGTTCTTGGAGCTCAGAAGCCATGCTGATAACCTTAGAGATTTGGGATCCAGATGTCTCACTTGGCCCTGGTTCATGGTCAGCAACGAAGGAATCTGCTTCTTTTTCATGGTAGAACATAGGAATAGCAGGAGCAGCTCTGTGTACCAGTGCTGACGTTGCCATGCAGGAGCTATTAGTATTATCTGGCAGGATTCTGATTTGATCTTGCTGATCACTCTTGGGAAGAGAGGAATTGGAGGAAAGGCGTAAGCATATATGCCTGACCATGCAATCGAAAAGGCATCCCTCCACGACCCCTGTTGATGCCAGCTTACGTAAAGCCAGCATTTGGCGTCCTGGGAGGTCGCGAAGAGATATATGTTCGGTTTGCTCCACTGGAAGAATATTTCGTCCAGTGCCTTCTGGTCCAACTCACATTCATGAGGAGTAGTCGTCAGCCTGCCTAAAGTGTCTGCAATGGTGTTTTGATGTCCTGGAAAGTGTTCTGCCTTTATGAGCACCGAATGTTGAATGCACCAAGTCCAAATGGTCTGTGCTTCCTGGGACAATAGATGTGAATGAGTTCCTCCCAGCCTGTTGATGTAGATGCATTGTCATTGTGTTGTCTGTTCTGACAAGCACCGTGCTTCCACAAATTCTTGGAAGGAAGGTTTGTAGTGCCAAGTACACTGTTCTCAGCTCGAGGAGGTTGATGTGAAGGGTTCGATGTGAGGGAGGTCATTCACTGCTTACCTGAAGATCCTGCAAGTAGGCACACCACGCGTCCAGCGATGCATCCATTGTTATTGTTAGCAGGGGAATTTGAGCTAAGAAGTGTAGGCCTTCAGAGACATTTGCAGGGTCCGTCCATTAATTGAGAGAGATTATCATGAGTGGAGTTACTTGGAGTACATCTTCGAAGGACCCTCACGCCCGTTTCCACTCTTTGTCTAGCTCCTCCTGGAGTGGGTACATATGCAGGCGACAGTAGGGAATCAGATGGATACAAGATGACATCATTCCTATCAAAGACTTGTAAAGTCGAACTGAAAGATACTTTTTTTCTTTATATTTGCTTTGCTAGGGTATTTAATTTATCTTGTCTCTCCAGCGTTGGGTAGGCATTGGTTTGTTCTGTATCTAATAAAGCCCCCAGTAATGTCATGGCAAATGAAATCATCGTGGGGACCAGGCAGGACTGAGATCTGCACACAGGCACTGTCAAGATGGGTCCAGAGTGAGTCCTACCTGGTGAGGTTCACAGGGTGCTCAAGACAGCACATTTGAGGCAGAAAAGGAAGTGCCCTGTGTCATAAATTAAAACTGCCAGTTTCTCGACTTAGTATCGTGGTTTCCCCTCTCTGTCTAGTCAGTAGTGTTCTGGTGCCAACATGCAGGGACGAAACGAAGTTATGTCTGACATGGCACTAGTTACCATCAAGGGACGGGTGGGGTCTTTACATCAGATGAATAAGTTACTTACCTTCGGTAACGCTTTTTCTGGTGGATACAGTAACTACCTGTGGATTCCTCACCAAACGAATTCTCCCCTCGCGCCAGCCTTCGACGGAAATTTCTTCTAGCTCTGCACGTCGACGATGACGTCACAATCGCCCGACTCCACGCGACGCCACATGACGTCATCTAGGCAATAAGAAGCCAACGTCGACGTGCAGACGTCAGTTATCACCATTTTTTTCCGTGCCATAGAGGCGAACAGGTTAAACCTAAAGAGCACACACTAATCCAGAATAGACGAAAATAAAACATTTAATATAATAAAATATATATCACAGTTATGAATGCTCAATTCGAGATATAAATAAATAAATATATGTATATGTACAATTCCAGTCCAAAATGTCCTTTTCACTATCTTAGATTGCAAAGGAAAAGTATATACAATTAATACAACCATATGCATGTGAAAGCTATATACATATATATACAAGTCCAAGGATGCGCACCCAAAGAGATACTGGTTTGACCAGTCAGGCAACGGGGAGGTGGGTGGGACCGTGAGGAATCCACAGGTAGTTAACTGTATCCACCAGAAAAAGCGTTACCGAAGGTAAGTAACTTATTCTTCTGATGGATACACCTACCTGTGGATTCCTCACCAAAAGAATAGAGTCCCCAAGCAGTATAACCTCCGGTAGTGGGTGCCAGAATGGTCAAACCAAGAAATCTTGCAGCACTGAGCGAGCAAAATGGCCATCCCTCCTGACCTCAGAGTCCAAACAGTAATGCTTGGCAAAAGTATGGAGGGATGCCCAGGTCGCTGCCCTGCAGATGTCAGCCACAGGAACACCTCTAGCCAAAGCCGATGAAGCTGCTTGGCCCTGGTGGAATGGGCACGAAGCCCCACAGGTGGATCTCTCTTCGCCAAAGAATAGCAGATCTTAATACATAGAATGACCGACCTGGACAGCATTCTCTTGTGGACCGCTCTACCTTTCCTCTTCCCCACGTATCCAACGAAGAGCTGTTAATCCTGTCTGAACTCTTTCATCCTGGCGACGTAGAAGCTCAGTGCTCTTCGTGGATTCAGCCGGTGGAGCCTCTCTTCCTCCTTGGATGGGTGAGGTGGAGGGTAAAAGGAAGAGAGAGTAATTGACTGCCCCAGGTGAAAGGGTGTAACAACCTTCGGTAGGAAAGCCGCCTTAGTCCTCAACACCACTTTGTCCTTGAAGAAGGAAAGGAATGGGGTTTCTACAGTTAGAGCCTGAAGCTCACTAACCCTTCTGGCAGATGTTATGGCCACCAGGAAAACAGTTTTAAATACTAGAAACCGTAAAGAACAACAGTGCATGGGTTCAAACGGGGCCCCCATAAGAAAATGTAAAACCAAGTTAAGGTCCCACTGAGGCATAACGAATGGCGTGGGCGGATACTTATTACTGAGTCCCTTTAGAAACTTTAAAACAATTGGTGATTTAAACAAGGATGGTTGATCAGGAAGGCACAGAAAAGCAGATAGTGCAGACAGATAACCCTTAACAGTGGCAACTGAAAAACCTTTCTGTGCCAAATAGAGCGCAAATGACAAAATATCAGATAAACCACCTCTTAAAGGATCTAAACTATTCTCTCCACACCAGCTTGTAAACTTAGCCCAACGATTCGCATAGATTGACTTGGTGGAGTGTCGCCTGGCCGATAGAATAACTTCCACCACATCTAGATGGAGAGAAAAGGAACTCAGATTGCTCCGTTCAATCTCCAGGCATGAAGATGCAGGCTTTGGAGGTGGGGGTGTAGAATCTGCCCCTGCGAGAGGAGGTCCACCCTGCAAGGGAGACGGAGCAGAGGGCACTGAGAGAGTTGGAGTAGGTCCGAATACCACACCCTTCTCCGCCAATCCGGAGCTATTAAGATGACTTGAGCTCGGTCCTGGCGGATTTTCCTGAGAACTCGAGGAATCAAGGGTATGGGGGGAAACGCGTAAAGCAACTGACCCTTCCAGGACATCTGAAACGCGTCCCCCAGAGCTCCTTGCACCGGATACAGGAGGCTGCAAAACAGCGGGCATTGCGCATTCTCTCGAGTTGCAAACCGATCTATTTGTGGATATCCCCACATCCGGAAGATATACAGAACTAGATCTGGATGAAGACGCCACTTGTGGTCGACCGAGATGCGTCGACTGAGAATGTCTGCACGCACATTCAGGACTCCGGCCAAATGATGTGCAATCAAGCAGATCTTGTGGTCCTGAAGCCAGGACCAGAGTTGAAGAGCTTCTCTGCAGAGAAGATACGACCCCACTCCTCCCTGTTTGTTTATATACCACATCGCGGTCGTGTTGTCCGTTAGAACCTGGACTGACCGACCACGAATGGAAGGGAGGAAGGCCTTGAGTGCCGGCCGTACTGCCCGCAATTCTAACAGATTGATGTGTAATTTCTGTTCTACTGGAGACCAAAGGCCTTTGATCTCCAGGTCCCCCAGATGAGCTCCCCACCCTAGAGTGGAAGCATCCGTTACCACTGAGGCCACTGGTGGGGGTAGCGAGAACGGCCTTCCTTGAGACAGGTTGTCGACCGCTGCCCACCATTGAAGATCCACTGCAGTGTCTCTGGAGATCTTTATCGAGTCCTCGAGATCCCCTTTGTGCTGAAACCACTGCCTTTTCGAAACATCGGAACCAAAGCCTGTATGTCCTGAACCCGCTGTGGCGGAGGAAAGGCCCGATTCAATGTCGAGTCCAATACTGCCCCTATGAACAGGAGGCGTTGAGAGGGCTCCAGGTGAGACTTGGGTACATTGACTGAAAACCCCAGGTCGTACAACAATTGAGTCGTCGACTGGAGATGGCACCGCATGAGCTCTGGAGTACTGGCTTTGATCAACCAATCGTCCAGATAGGGAAACACAGCGATCCCTTTTCTTCTGAGCTCTGCCGCTACCACCGCCATCACCTTTGTGAAGACTCGAGGTGCTGAAGTAAGACCAAACGGGAGGACCGCAAACTGATAATGTTGTGATCCCACCACAAAACGGAGATACTTCCTGTGCGATCTGAGGATCGGAATATGAAAATACACGTCCTGCAAATCGACCGACACCATCCAGTCTCCTTCGTTCAACGCCAAAAGAACCTGTGAGAGGGTCAGCATTTTGAACTTTTCCTGTTTGAGGAACCAATTCAAAATCCTCAAGTCCAAAATCGGTCTCAGTCGACCATCCTTTTTGGGAATCAGAAAGTATCTTGAATAGCACCCCTGACCCCTCTCTTGCTCGGGAACCAACTCTATTGCACCTTTTTGTAATAGGGACAATACCTCCTGCTGTAACAGGAGAAAATGGTCTGCCGAACAGAAGGATGGGCGGGGAGGGAGGGTGGGAGGAAATCCCCGAAAGGGAAGAGCGCACCCCCTATTCACAATGTCGATGACCCAGGAGTCTGATGTTATGACCTCCCACATTGGAAGAAAAAGGGTAAGTCTCCCCCCTACTGGAGACGAATGGACAGGGAATGGTGGAGGACTATGGCTGCTTTCCTTGCTGCACCCCTCCCGAGGATGAGGCAGAGTGCTGCAAGGTGGCTCCTCTCGTACGGACTCTGCCCCTGCCCCTGAAGGATCTGTAAGGCAGGGTAGAAACAGTTTGTTGTGGTCCTTGCAGTCTTCCTCGAAAGGAACCACGACCAAATCCTTTAAATCTCCGAAAGCATCTAAAGGTGGATGAGGCCGACGACTGGAGTCCCAAGGATCTAGCTGTCGCTCTGCTCTCTTTAAAACGTTCTAAGGCTGAGTCAGCCTTAGAACCGGAGAGCTTTTCCCCATCAAACGGAAGATCAAGGAGCGTAGCCTGCACGTCCGTCGAGAAGCCCGATGATCTAAGCCAAGACTGCCTTCTAGAGACTATGGTCGTGCCCATAGCCCTAGCAACCGAGTCCGAAGGGTCCAAACCAGACTGGATGACTTGCGTCGCAGCCGCTTGAGCATCCGAAAAGAGTTGCAGCATCTCCTGTGATACATTAGGATGGCCCTTTGCCTCTTCCATAAGGGCATGTATGTAACGTCCCAGTATACATGTGGCGTTAGAAGATTTCAGGGCCATACTGCACGATGAAAGTCTTTTTAGCAGTATGGTCCATCTTTTTCGACTCTCTATCAGCAGAAACCCCAGGAAACGAGCCAGGAGAGGATCTGGAGGAACATGATGCTTGGACCACAAGGCTCTCCAGAGTTGGTTGCCTGGAGAGAAACACCGGATCCCCAGACGCCGTCCTGTAACGTCGAGCCACCGCCCTGTTGACTGCAGCGGTGGATACAGGCTTCATCCAAATATCTTTTATAGGGTCCAGCAGAGCCTCATTGAATGGAAGAAGAGGCTCAGCAGAAGCAGATGTTGTATGGAGGACCTCAGTCAACAAATTTCTCTTAACCTCCGCAGTGGGAAGAGTAATATCCCAAAAGTCTGCAGCTTTACGAATGACCTTATGGAACGTAGCTGCCTCCTCTGTGATCTCTCCAGGAGAAGCTAGATCCCACTCCGGGGTAGTGTCCAGGCTGCTAGCTGAGTCTAGACCCTGGAAGTCACCTGAGGGCTCAACAACTTCTCCTTCCTCCAGATGTTGTCTTGCATACTCTTCTTCTTCCAAGAGACGGAGGGCCAGACGCCTTGATCTAAGTCTGGACTCCAAGCCTGGAGTCGACAAGGCGTCAGCCGACGCCAAAGACCTCCGTCGGCGCCGGGCCTCTGATCTGTCCGAAGCCGGAGGCTCCGGCTCCACAGCGACCCTAGACGTCGATGGGGTCCGAGGCGAATCCACCGGCGCCGTAACAGGTGTAGCCATCCTGGCCGACATCGTAGGCATCGGCGCCGCTTCAGACGCAGTAGACATAAATGGGGTGAACGGCGCCGACTTGAAAGACGCCGGAACACCCAAATCGTAGGCCAAAGGACCAGACGGACCTGCGTGACTTCCACCCAGCGCCATGGAAGCAAAGATGTTAAACATAGCGTTCAAAAACGCTGCAGGATCCGATCACGGAGTCGGGAAAGCCGGGTACTGTTGTTGCTGCACCAGCGCCGGCAAAGCTGCCGAAGAGGGTCCGGGTAACTCCTGGCCAGGTGAACCTTCAGGCCTCTGGAGAGGCTCGACCTCAAAGACCGACCCGGGTGACGTCGGGGTCGTCGGAGGAGGAGGGGTGACGGTCGGGCTTATCTCCCACGTCGGACGACGCCGAGCCGACGGAGAAGCCGATCTAGACCTGGACCGACCCTTGCTCGATCGGCGCTGAGATCCATGACGGCGCCGAGAGCAACTATGATGGTGGCGAGACCTCGAGGATCTCGACGAAGACTCCCTCCTATGACGCCTCTCTTTCTTCTTCTTGGACCGAGCCAAGAATAACTTTGCCTCTCTTTGTTTGAGTGCCTTAGGGTTCATGCGCTGGCACGAACCGCACGCCTCGACCTCATGATCTGAACTAAGGCACCAGAGGCAGTTATCGTGGGGGTCGGTAACCGACATCCGACCCCCGCATTGGTTACAAGGTTTAAAGCCGGATTTTCTTGGCTGCGACATCGTAACCGTCAGTTGGTAACAGTAGCTCCCTGTGAGCCTCGAAGAAACAACCGTTATTCGGGCACGGAAAAAAGGGAACTGATGTCTGCACGTCGACGTTGGCTTCTTATTGCCTAGATGACGTCATGTGGCGTCGCGTGGAGTCGGGCGATTGTGACGTCATCGTCGACGTGCAGAGCTAGAAGAAATTTCCGTCGAAGGCTGGCGCGAGGGGAGAATTCTTTTGGTGAGGAATCCACAGGTAGGTGTATCCATCAGAAATCAATTATTTTCCATTCCGTCACGCTATGATGGAAACCTAGCTTGCCTATACTGCAGTGTTGCCAATCAACTGATGTCTAGAGGCCGCTTCAAACTGTTTGTCACAAACCGAATCTTAGGAGTATAGGAAGTCTCCCTATCCTCAGCGCTCCTCTATGGCTGGTCAGACAGGAATTAATCCAGCAATTTGGTGAGCTCCCAAGAAAACTACTAGCAGCACCACTAGCAATATAAAAGACTGGAACACTTCCCTGCTCTTCCAGCAGGACATTTCTCCCAGCAGCAGGGAACACACCACCAAACAGCTGCTGATAGGCATTCAAACCCATTGAACATGCAGTGACGAGGCCGGTCACAGCTTTCTGAATAATTCAAAGCTGTGTTACAGCAATTAGAAAGGCATAATACCGGATTTTTGCAACGCAGGCGAAGAGCTCCCAGCAGAGTGTCAACGTAGCTAACCATCAGACGTTGCTTATTAGTCCACAGCAAAAGGATATTCTGAGCCCAAACCATAGGTTGCACAATTATATGTGTCATACAAATTTAAACTAAACTTAAGGATACAAAAACTCAATTACAACCAAATTATACAATTAGGCTTATTGAAATGATTTTCATTCTTGTGTGAAAACAAATTTACATTGGAAGCTTACCGCAGCTGAACAGGTTGGACATATTCTTTTCTAAACCTTTTCAGTTCAGCACTGAGAGGCTGATCTCCATGCTCCATAGCTATTCGATCAGCTTCTGTTGGTTCTGGCTCGGGAATTTCAAACCTAGCATAGAATAAAACCCTATCAGAAATAAGGTATGCTTACTCCTCTTAGGTAAGTTCACGGAATGTTAATTAATATAATTTATCAAATGTTGATAATGGATATCATTGACTGGAGTTCTTGAACAAGAAATTGTGGTAATTAAGCAAGCTGTTGATTTCTAACACCCTAATTTTAAAGACAAATCCACTTCTGCACTTATTTTGGCATGGCCCTTTTAAAGGTGAGCTAGTGTCAGATTACATGATGTCATAATTAAGGGTGGATAAAGTATTTGTTTAGTTTGACGTTCATGATTTTTGCACTTTTTGCACTACAAAATTTTGTTGAATGTTTACAGCCCACACAGTCTATATATAAAACATAATCAATTTCAGGCTATTGACACGAATATAGTCATACAATTTGTAAACCTCTTACCTAATTTGGCAATCTGGCTGAGGTACAAACGTGTTTTTCCTGCCATTACTCATATGCACAGTTCCACAGTAAGAGAACACAAAAAATATTTACGTACTCAATGACTTAAACCATGTAATAAAACTTCTATTCAAACAAGGAGTATGATTTTTTTAATAACACAACAGGATACCCAAGACGCTCTATTCTACCCCAAAACGTATGTAATATAAAATTTGAAAAACAATGAGATCTTCTGCCAGACTCTTACTCTGCAGTGTTCAATAAGCAATTCAGTTATTCGATCACTATATACATACCTGACCACTGTGAGACTTGGTGACAAATCTAAATAAGGTAGAACCAACTGCAAATGGTCCCAACCAATTTCAATGTCAGTTTAAAACATTCAACTATAAGTCAAACTATGTCACAATATAATATATTTACGGATCACCTTCAGTGAGGCTCACCAAAATTACCATGCTAAATGTTACTTTTTCCCAGAATGTCGGATCATCAACAGATGTAGAGGTTTTTCACATAATTTACCAAAGTATTGGTCACATTTGTGACCCAGTACACTCTGGTTATTTGAATTTATCTTCTGGTATTCTGGACCCCACCCCAGTGGATTGTGTCCACAATTGTAAAGGTAAGTAAAGCCTGAATATTAAGCAACATTCCAGGGCTCATCCTACTGAGAATAAAGAGAGCAGATCATCCTAATATGGGTCGTACCCTTAAAACAGTGGAATCCACAAATCTTTAGAATGTCTGGAAACAATGTGATGGTGAAAACAAAATTGAAATTATGTCAGTGACAAGTACTAGACTGGAGTTTGGTGGCTCTCATCTTTCGTTTTTGGATGCAGTGAGAAACTCTTCAACATGATGAAAAGCCCATACCTGTTTCAAACACATGATTTCTTTGGATTTTTTGAATATATTTATTTTAAGATTTAAATAATGTTATTCAAGTAAACATTTAGGGCAGTCTGCAGGTTGTCCTGTAGACCAATTACATAAGAGTCTTCAGTTTACTGAATGTACACTATATTGTAGCTGTGCAATCACACCTCCTTAACTCCAGTTATAGAGATCGCTGAGCATTCATTCAATGTAAAGCACTCATGAACTGTCCATGTAACTTTAAAGCTCATCCCATATCATGAAAAAGTCTTCACAATATGCTGTTTTTCACTGGCTTTCAAAAAAGCAAGATTAATACGAAATGTTTAAATATCACTGGCTGAAGGATACAAGGAGATCCATCAAAATTACTGAACTGATTCCACGAAGAAAGAGGTCCTGCTGATAGTAGACTTAAACAAGGTGGTTTTCATCCATACCCCTTATGCAGTACGTTATAGTAAGTAAGATTGGTAGGGGCAGGCTGCCAAGAAAGGCAATGCTGTGTCTGTGAGAACCTAATCTGTTATCAACCAGCGTCCTTGGTGGTGGAGAAAGGAGCTCTCAAGACTCCAAAATTAGCCTCCTTCCTGGGGAACTGAAGATGCTGAATTTGTAGGGTTTCACTTGGTTATCAAGAGAAATAGTACTGTGATTACTGATGTAGTGTACAATGAGAAAGAAAATGTGTAGCTTTAGTGAAGGTAAGTTTCAATTCTCTTAAGGACACAGAGGCCAGGATTATGCTATTCTTACTTCGCTTTATTACAAAATTTCCGAAACATCGGCCATTTTAACATTAACAAGAAAAGACTACGGTTGCCAGAAACCCTAGAGAACCACAGTAAGTCCCTCCTCTCATCACAGTGCCAATATAGTCCATGTTCTCTTTCAGGGCTCTCTTTTTTCGCCTGAATCACACCCAATTGGACTCATCATGCATCTTGTTTCGACTCCATTTCCTATGACGAGAGGAAACCCATTACTGACCATTTCGAACAACATTGTCAGCATAAACACTTCAACAGTAGAGTATAAAACCAAACTGTAATGGAAGACATATGAACCACTAAATAACTTACTTCAAAAGAATCAACAGAGTCACAACTTGTACAGTTCATGAATCATGATCGTGAAAGCATTACTTACTCCAAGATGGGAAGGTAAGCATCCAAACTGACTGCCGAGTGGGCTAATCCTCGCCTCTGTGTCCTTAACAGAATTGAAACTTACCTTCAGTAAAGCTAGGCAAATCTTCATTTTATGTCAGGATCGGAGGTGAGGACTAAGCTAGTTCAAAGTTTGCACATAATTAACTGAGCCACATCTAGCACTGGCTTAAAAAAAAAAAACCTTTTAAAGATGGAGTCTGAGGACCAATCAGCTGCACACATTATTTCCTCCAAATGAGCTTCCAGACAGAAAGCCTTTGAGGCCATCGCAACTCTTGCTGAATGTGCTCCCAACTTTTTGGTGTCAATAACCAGCTTCTTGCATAACCAACAGCACTCAACGGGCTATAGTAGGAGAACACTTTGCTTTGTACGGTTTCTGTAAGGCAATGAGGAGCTGCCTTTCGCCTGGGGGGTCACCCTTTTGTCATAAGTCTTAAAACATTGTACTACACACAGCTTGGGCACATCCCTAAAGGCCAGATAAGACATTATACAGGTGTCAGACTTAATCCATTTAATTACCGCAAATGCCACCCCATCTGGGGAAGAAACTCCGCCTTAGAGGTCAAGGGCTCCCACATTAGAAACCCATCTACATGAGACTAGACACAGAAGCACTGCCAACTTGGCTGAAAGTTCTTTCCGGGATAAAAATCTATTTGGTTGCCAAGACAGAAAATGGTTAAGGACCTGACTGACACCCCACAACTCCAAATAATGAGTTTCTTGGGGAAGAGAAAGTATGAGCCCCCTGAGTAAAAGGGTGTTCCCCCACCGGGCTGCAGTCCACCTGAGCATGTCCTGCTGAGATGGTGGACATGAAGGTGTCCTGCGCCCATGGGGTTCAGACCCAGTCACAGAGCCAAACTCATCCATCTTGTTCAAGCCAAACGGTATCGCTTGGTCGTGTTGTCCAATCAGGCCTTCAGAGAGGAGAAATTCAGCATGTTGCGAAAGCCCTGGGAGCGTCCAGTGTCGCCTGTAATCCACCAGGCCATCAGTTGCAAGGAACTTTCCATCACGAGCCTGCGAGGCTCAGCAGAATGTGAGGAGAGAGGGGGAGTCAGATTGGAGAATTCCAGGAAGGTTCCAAAAGAACTGGGAACCACACTTGAGACCTCAACAAGGGTATTACCATGACTACCTCTGCGCCCCTTGACGGTGCACTTGGGTTGACGCTCTGGTGATAAAGCATATTCCTTCTCCTGGCCCTAATCCTGTAGAAACAAGTCTGTCGCCACTGCTTGAGGGTCAGGCCTCCAGCTGAAGAACGAGGCAGCTGGGACACAAAAAGGTAGATCGAGAACAGGAACATGAGTCGTGAAAGGTGAGAGTGCCAATCCACCACCTGTTTCGACTAGCCCGGGAAGTATTCTGACGTAACCGAGATGTGGCTCTCCAGGCAAAAAAAACACAAATTTCTTCACCAAATCTGCCAGAGATTTGGATACGGTACCCCCAAATGATTTCTATAACGTACCACAGATACGGTGTCCATTTTCAGAAGGACACAAGATTGAATCCTGTCTTTGGTCCAATACCTCACCAAGAAAGAACGTGCTCAGAGTTCTAAACAGTTGATATGTAAGCTTTGTTCTTGTGGGGACCAACTTAATCCTGGAAAGAATTCCCCTTAGTGTGCACCCCAACCTGACCGGCTCGCGTCAGACTATCAGGAAGTTGGGAGCAGGTCAAATGATCGCCCTCACGCTCCATGCCTCCATGTGGGATAATCACCAATTGATTTCTTCCTTCATTTCATCCGAATGTGGGACAGACTGAGCACAGGTGGGACCTTTCTGAAGGTGATGCGCCTTGAGGTGCTGGAGAGCTCTATAGTGAAGAGAGCCCAGAAAAATTGCATGGATCGATGAAGAGAGTAGACACACTAGGCGCATGATCTACCTGAGAGAGGTGTGAGGCTTGGTTAAGGTCTGGCGCAATTCATGCCGACTCTTGGCCATATTCCAGGACAGAAGGCTCAAGCTGGCCATGGTAGAGCCTATTACGAAACCTAGGAAGGTTGTTTTCTGAGCTGGAGACAAGGGCGATTTCTTTTCGATGACCACAAACCCTAATCCTCAAAGAAGATGGACTACCACCCAGAGCTGATGAGTAAGCATTAAAGAGCATGGGGCTAAGAACAGCCTGCTGCCTAAATAGACAATGAGTTATCTCCTGGGCCTGAAGTAACTCTATCCCTGGTTAAATGACCTTTGTAAAGGACCGCGGGCGGAAGACAGACCGTATGGAAGTGTGGAGAACTTGAAAGACTGGTTGCACCAGACAAATTGAAGAAACAAACAATGGGAGGGAAAACAGGGATCGTCAGGTAGGCTTCCTTCAGGTCTAGACACACCATACAGTTCAGTGGAAGCAGCACATCCCTAAGGAGGTCCGCGCCCAGAACCTTGCCTCCTCGAAGTCCTGCAGCCCCTACCACGACCGGCCCCCCTGGAAAAACCTTGAGGGGAAAATGTGCCTGTTTGTTTAGGCTTTATCTAGTGAGGTGAAGGTCACCACAAACGTGCCCAACTCCTTCACAAATGGGTCCCCGAACAGACTCACTTGGGCCACCAGGTCCGCTTCTGAGGAGGCTAGGTTGACCAGTTTGGGATCGATCTTAATAAGCAAGGAGCGGAGATGCTCTGTGACAGCACACAATTTGCATTTCCCATAAATATTATTGCGCGTTGGGCACAACTTGAGAGGACATCAGGGGGAGTGAGGGAACCTGAGGCCTTTGCCTCCTCTGCCAGGTCTAGGATCTTTGTCATGGGGTCTATGGTATTGTGGAGCTTGTCTTGGCAAGAATGCCAAGAGCAGTCAATACCCTTCTTAAAGTCTTTCATAAACTTGCCCAAAAAGGTAGCCATCGTGGGGTCGATGTCTAGGGTAAAGGTGACCTCCCCAACTTAAGAAGGGCAAGGGCACTCCGCCCGAAGGCAGTTGTGAGCGTCCTTTTCCAAAGGTTTGCAAAGATGCACCTTCACAGAATTTGAAACCTTATATGCTGAGACCCAGTCCCGGGACCTGGGGTGGACAATGCCATCTGGGTCCAGCATGTCTGAAACACTCCGGCGCATGAGTAGGATCTGGAGAAGGGCCCTAGGGCCAAGAATTTCCCACCTTCTCTTCTGACTCCCCATGGGATTCATCTGGATCTTGCTGGTCTGGGGAAGCTGGCCAGGAAGGTTGTGTGTAGGTGACTGCAGGCTCCCCTGGCCTCCTCGAGAGGGGGCACCTGGGCCAGGAAAGCTTTCTTAAGACATATGAAAGTGTCATGGTCTACCCCTTCCAAACATTGCCTCTTTTGAAGCTGGGACACTCAGTCTGGGTTGTCTTGGGTGGGTTTGTGGATGTGTGTGTGGGGGAGGGTTAGCGTGGTGAGGTTTGCACACTAACACAATTTTTTCCAGAGGCGCTGCTCAAGAGGCTCCTTGGCCAACCTAACTGCCTTATAAATCAAGTCTTCTACAACCTCGTAAAATGATTTCTCGTACTGAATGAAGGAAAGGGAATCCTCCTCCTGGTAAGTGCCTGCCGAGGATTGCATGCTTGGGATATTAGTATGTATGTCCCTTTCTCACTAGACTTGGTTAACCAGACAGCTATCAAGACGCCAGAGGGGGCCAAGATATGTAAGGGCTGAGCCCAAATGTGGGTACACACTGTGCGTGTGAAAGTGGTTTTCGGGTGGGATATGGGTGCTCAGGGACGCACAAATAAAAGGGCGCAAGCCCTAAGGACACACTACCCCGCTGATCACTGGGGAACTGCCTGACAGAGTGTTCTTGTCAGCCTGCACAGCAGTGTAATTACTGACCCTGCAAGCGTTTTTAATGGAGGGAAATACAGATCCCAGTGGGGTGTCCCTTGCAGGGTAACACAGAGCCCAAAAGGTAGTTGTGCTAGGCAGAGCGGACAGGGCTTCAGCAGCATGCGTCTTATACTTTTCTGTGACAAGACATGAGTCGCGGGCCGCAGAGACCTGCCGCGCGACCCTGCCCTTGGTGGTTGGCGGACTGCAGCATAAGGAGTGCGAGGTAGTCCCGCGACCGACGGGAACCTGTTGCACAAGGGAACCTGCTGTACAAGGAAACGGCAAGTTTGCAGTAATAAACAGTAAACCAGCAATAACTATTGACTGTAAAGGCAAAAATAACAGAGAGCAGGGAAAAACACTTGATTGGACTACTGAGCAGTGAAGAAAGAGGGAGCCCTGAAAGAGAAGATGGACTATATTAGCATCAGATGCTGTAATTAGAGGATGGACTTCCTGTGGTTCCCTAGGGTTTCTAGGAACAGTAGTTTATTCTTGTTAATGTTAAAATGGCTGCTGTTCAGGATAGTTTGTAATAAAGCTAAGTAAGAATAGCATAATTCTCACCTCCAGTTCAGACATAGAATTCTTACAGTCTTATCTATTTAGACATCGACAGAGAAAAAAACTCTAAACACCATATACTATATGAATAAATGAACTAAAAACACTTTATCATACTACATCAATCATAAGCCATAAATTGATATACTGTTATCATAATGCAGTCTTTGGCCATAAGTGAATGTTGGGCACCACCTGAAACAATGTGCAAACAAAAAACAGTTTATCCAAAATAATATGTAAATACAGAACAGTTTATGTAAGATGAGCAAACGATCCGAATAGGTGGCATGGCAGCTGTGAAAATAAAGATATGACATACCTTTAAACCTCAGCTTGTGTTGTTACAAATTCACATTATGTACATGCCTTTGCCATTTAGTTACTGGGTTTGGAATGTTACACCTTTTTGGTTTTGTGGATGAAAGCCTTTGAAATTTGGACCCTTGTGATGTTGGCAGCCCACAAAGGCCTGCTCTCTTATCTTGTCAGATTTTACATTTCCAAACTTGAGATCTGTTCAATGGCATGTAACTTACTTGAGTGGGAATTGGAATACAAAAAGGAGGAGGTTATACCGAAAAGATACAGACAAGGGATGAATTGTAAACTTAATATGGACTTGAGTGGTAGCTTCTTCACAATTATGCTACTTGTATGAAGCAGCTATAACTTTAGTATCTAATATTAGCGGTTCAGTTTACACCTACCTAATAATCTGATATTTACTGCTAGATGGCCACTGGCAATGACTTAACTGATAATCGTGGCACAATATCCTGAGTAGATACCTGGACAAATATTAAATAGCGTTTCACCAGAAGGAGCTTTGTGGGAAAAAATGGAAGGCATATCATAGCACCTCTTGGGAGACACTGACTTAATAAAGGTATGGAAAAAACAGAAGGGAGACAAGGGGAGGTGGAATGTACAGAGAGCAACAGAGGGGCAATGACTATCCTCAGTGAGCAATGAAAAAAGGATGTAAACATGGGTAGTAGGCAAGAACATAAGGAGCACAGCTTCCTTAAGGGGCTAGGACTAATGTTTTATGACTGGGGACATATATTGACAGTCCATATATGATGCAACTAAAGGAGAACGGGATATAAGAGAAGAATTGCACTAGAGGAATAAAGCGCAACGACTGTGCCCTAAGCAATGACAACCTAAACTAATGGATATGTTCAAAATCCAAAGTAAAAACATAATAAAAGACAAAATAGAGTTACAATATAAATGTAATGTTTTTAAATGTGATTGTTTTTCAAACATGCCGCACAAATGTAAACGGGTGAAAGCACTGAAGCACTGCAGGGAAACACTACACACTTTGCTGAACAATTATATGCAGTACCTTTCTATCAGAAGACTCAGTAGTTCCTGGGGTTTGCAGAATGATCTATATGTAGTAAGAAATGTCCGGACGAAATTTGGATCTAGAGAGAAAAACAAGTCTATGACTGAATATGTTGGATGATAACTTTGCTTAGAAGATTTAAATCTGTAACATATCTGTAACCTCAGGACAACTTGTTCACATCCTGGTGAAATCAAATATACATTTGTTTTGTATTCATTAGCAGCACATCAATGACAAGTCAGTGCTGTGTACACCATTTAAACTACTTACCCGATAATAATGCTGTCCTGTCACAGGTGTACATCTCTAACATGAGGTTATCTACCCTTTCAAATGTCTTTCACGGAAAAAGGACACATTTGCAAATGAAATATTTAAATGAAAACAAAGAATGTCGGCTGTATTCTTATTTGCATGCAATAGTAAAGTCCCTAAATAATTGATGGTGCCTTGGAAAAAGTGGCATTTCTGTGGATTCCTCTACACAAAGACATCAACGAGCCACGACGACTCTAAAAATCTGTTTCTCATTAATACCTTTAGAAACTAGGTCCACAGTACACTAAAAAAAAAACTAACAGAAAAGCAAAAATACTTGCACCCCCAAAGGCCATTTACCAACAGACACAGTTACTTACCTTTGTCAATTATCTTGCTGTTGGATACTCTATTTATCTGCAGATTCCTCCCTTGCTCAATATACACAGGTGCCAAATTTGATCCAAAAACTTTCATAGCTCTCCTTTGGCGTTAGGGGTCTCTCCTGACGCCATCTCAGCCCCAGAAGAGACTTCCTGAAGATTTCCTTGGAGCCATAAAACATACTCCTGGCATCAACATCATCAGTTTCCCATTCATTTTTTCCGTATGGTGAGAGGCAGGGATGAGAAATAACATCAGCTAAAGTAGAAGAGTGTCACAACCTATTTACAGCCCAGTACTGAGCCCTATGACCATCCTTCAGAACATAGAAAAAGATGTGAAGAATATGTTGGTTGATAGAGTATCTACCAAAAATGTTAACAGAAGCAAGTACATTTTTGTTCTGAAGAATACTTTCACTTTTAGATTCATCAACTGTGATTGCACACCGAGTGCTGATCGGTGTATGGAAACTTAGCATGACACCGAGGGCAAAAGCGAAACTGAGTCCGTTCCATCAGCGTAACATTGGTAGACTACCACGCGTCGAAGTAGGCCCAAGAAGGGCGAGGTCGCCCCAAAGGGGCGTGTAATCGCCGCCGCCGATTACAATCGGATCGAATGTAAGATTGGAAAACCCGATCAAGAACTATACCAACGTTTATAGAAAAGAAGAGAGGAAACACGTCCGAAACTGACAGCGGAAAAAAAACAATCTAACAAAGGACTCTATGCCCATGTACACGATCACCGAGAAGAGGAGTCACTCGATCTTGTGACGTAAAAACTTTCTTCGAATAAAAACAACTTGTAACACTCCGAGCCCAACACTAGATGGTGGACTTATGCAAAGCATGTATATCTGCAGCTACACAAGGCATCTAACCCACACACACACACATATATATGGAAAATATCACTTACCCAGTGTACATCTGTTCGTGGCATGAGACGCTGCAGAATCACATGCTGTGCATTATCCTGCCATCTAGTGTTGGGCTCGGAGTGTTACAAGTTGTTTTTCTTCGAAGAAGTCTTTTTGAGTCAAGAGACCGAGGGACTCCTCCCTTTCGGCTCCATTGCGCATGGGCGTCGACTCCATCTTAGATTGTTTTCCCCGAAAAGGGTGAGGTAGGAGTTGTGAGTATACTAGATGTGCCCATGCAATGGAGTAGGTATGTATGTACATAATGTGTATTAAAATAATAGTTATTTACAAATTTACAATTTTCATTCAACTAATAACGGCTACATGCTCCCGGGGAGGTGGGAGGGCGCATGTGAATCTGCAGCATCTCATGCCATGAACAGATGTACACTGGGTAAGAGACATTTTCTGTTCGATGGCATGTGTAGCTGCAGATACACATGCTGTGCATAGACTAATAAGCAGTAATCTACCCAAAATTGCGGTGGCTTAGCCTGTAGGAGTTGAAGTTGTCTGAAATAATGTTCTTAATACAGCCTGTCCTACTGTGGCTTGTTGCGTTGCTAACACATCTACACAGTAATGCTTAGTGAATGTATGAGGCGTAGACCAGGTGGCTGCCTTACAAATTTCCGTCATAGGTATATTCCCAAGAAAAGCCATTGTGGCGCCTTTCTTCCTAGTGGAATGTGCTCTTGGTGTAATAGATAGATCTCTTTTTGCTTTAATATAGCAAGTTTGAATACATTTAACTATCCATCTGGCGATGCCTTGTTTGGATATAGGATTACCTGCATGAGGTTTTTGGAAGGCTACAAACAATTGTTTTGTTTTACGAAATTGTTTTGTTCTGTCAATGTATGACATTAGTGCTCTCTTTATGTCTAATGTATGTAAGGCTCTTTCGGCTACTGAGTCTGGTTGCGGAAAGAATACTGGGAGTTCCACTGTTTGGTTTAGGTTGAATGGTGATATGACCTTTGGTAGGAATTTGGGATTTGTACGGAGAACCACTTTATGTTTATGTATTTGTATAAAGGGTTCTTGAATAGTAAATGCATGCATCTCATTTACTCTTCTAAATGATGTGATAGCTATTAGGAAGGCTACTTTCCAAGTTAAGTATTGCATCTCACAAGAGTGCATGGGTTCGAATGGTGGTCCCATGAGTCGTGTTAATACAATATTAAGGTTCCACGAAGGTACTGGTGGTGTCCTTGGGGGTATGATTCTTTTTAGTCCCTCCATAAATGCTTTGATGACTGGGATTCTAAAAAGCGATGTTGTATGTGTAATCTGCAGATAGGCAGATATTGCAGTGAGATGTATTTTAATGGAAGAGAATGCTAGATTAGACTTTTGTAAGTGTAATAAGTAGCTTACAATATCCTTTGTGGAGGCATGTAGTGGTTTAATCTGATTAGTGTGGCAGTAGTAAACAAATCTTTTCCATTTGTTTGCGTAACAATGTCTCGTCGTAGGTTTTCTAGCTTGTTTAATGACCTCCATACACTCTTGTGTAAGGTCTAAATGTCCAAATTCTAAGATCTCAGGAGACAGATTGCTAGATTGAGAGATGCTGGATTCGGGTGTCTGATCTGTTGTTTGTGTTGTGTTAACAGATCTGGTATGTTTGGTAACTTGATGTGAGGTACTACTGATAAGTTCAACAGTGTTGTGTACCACGGTTGGCGAGCCCAGGTTGGTGCTATGAGTATTAGTTTGAGTTTGTTTTGACTTAGTTTGTTGACCAGATAAGGAATAAGTGGGAGAGGGGGAAAAGCATAAGAAAATATCCCTGACCAACTGATCCATAGTGCATTGCCCTTGGATTGAGGGTGTGGGTACCTGGACGCAAAGTTTTGGCATTTTGCGTTTTCTTTTGTTGCGAATAGGTCTATGTTTGGTGTTCCCCAGCGGAGGAAGTGATCCTGTAGGATCTTGGGATGAATTTCCATTCATGAGTTTTCTGGTGATCTCGACTGAGATTGTCGGCTAACTGGTTCTGAATGCCTGGGATGTATTGTGCTATTAGGCGAATGTGAGTGTGAATTGCTTAATGCCAAATTTTCTGTGCTAAGAGACACAGTTGTGACGAGTGTGTCCCTCCTTGTTTGTTGAGATAATACATTGTTGTCATGTTGTCGGTTTTGACAAGAATGTGTTTGTGGGTGATTAGTGGTTGAAATGCTTTTAATGCTAGAAACACTGCCAACAGTTCTAAATGATTTAGGTGGAGTTGTTTTTGTTGACTGTCCCATTGTCCCTGTATGCTGTGCTTGTTGAGGTGTGCTCCCCACCCCATCATGGAAGCATCTGTTGTGATCACATCTTGAGGCACTGGGTCCTGGAATGGCCGCCCTTGGTTTAAATTTGTAGGGTTCCACCATTGAAGCGAGAAGTGTGTCTGGCGGTCTATCAACACTAGATCTTGGAGTTGACCCTGTGCTTGTGTCCACTGTTTTGCTAGGCACTGTTGTAAGGGCCGCATATGTAATCCTGCGTTTGGGACAATGGCTATGCATGAAGACATCATGCCTAGAAGTTTCATTACAAACCTTACTGGGTAGTGTTGGTTTGGCTGTATGCTTGATGTTATATTTTGGAACGCTTGGACCCTTTGTGGACTTGGAGTGGCAAACGCTTTTTGTGTGTTGAGTGTTGCTCCCAAGTATTGTTGTATGTGGGATGGCTGCAGATGTGATTTCTGGTAATTTAGAGAAAACCCTAGTTTGTGTAGAGTTTCTATAACGTATTGCGTGTGAAGAAGACACTGTTGTTGAGTGTTGGTTTTTATTAGCCAGTCGTCTAAGTACGGGAATACGTGCATGTGCTGTCTCCTTATGTGAGCGGCTACTACTGCAAGGCATTTTGTGAACACTCTTGGGGCTGTTGTTATCCCGAACGGTAACACTTTGAATTGATAGTGTACGCCGTGTATTACAAACCTTAAGTATTTTCTGTGAGAAGGATGGATGGGTATGTGAAAGTAGGCATCCTTGAGATCTAATGTTGACATGTAGTCTTCCTTTTTTAGTAAGGGAACCACATCTTGAAGTGTTACCATGTGGAAGTGATCCGACTTGATGAAGAGATTCAGTGTTCTGAGGTCGAATATAGGTCTTAACGTTTTGTCCTTCTTTGGAATTAGGAAATATAGTGAGTAGACGCCTGTTCCTTTCTGATGGTTGGGTACTAACTCTATTGCTTGTTTTTGTAATAATGCTTGGACCTCTATTTGTAATAGGTCTAAGTGTTGTTTGGACATATTGTGTGCCCTTGGGGGCACATCTGGCGGGTAATTTGTGAATTCTATGCAATAACCATGTTGGATAGTGGCTAGGACCCATGCGTCCGTAGTAATGTGTGTCCAGTTTTGATAGCATGCGTTAAGTCTCCCGAGTGGTGTTAAGTGTTGGGGTTCTGTGATATTGAAGTCACTGTTTGGTTTGGCTTGTTTTACGTGTCTGGAACTTTCCCCTTCCTCTTGGGAATTGTCCACCTCTATATGAGCCATGAAACCCTCCCCTCTGGTATTGTGCCTGATAGGTGGGTCTGGTTTGCGAGGTGGAAGGCTCTGGTGTTTGCATTCGAAACCCCCCTCTAAATCGTGGCTTTCTAAATGTGCCTCTGCCCTGTGGGGAGTAGAGCGCGCCCATGGCTTTGGCCGTGTCTGTGTCCTTCTTTAATTTTTCAATTGCTGTGTCCACTTCCGGCCCAAACAAATATTCCTGGTTAAAAGGCATGTTCAACACTGCTTGTTGGATTTCTGGCTTGAATCCAGAGCTTCCTAACCATGCATGCCTGCGAATGGTTACCGCAGTGTTGACTGTTCGTGCTGCCGTGTCTGCCGAGTCTAATGCAGACCTTATTTGGTTGTTGGATACTGCTTGTCCTTCTTCCACAACCTGTTGGGCACGTTTCTGGTGTTCTTTGGGCAAGTGTTGTATAATGTGTTGCATCTCGTCCCAGTGTGCCCTGTCGTAGCGAGCAAGTAGGGCTTGTGAGTTTGCGATCCGCCACTGATTGGCTGCCTGTGCTGCCACTTGTTTGCCCGCTGCGTCAAACTTCCTACTCTCTTTGTCAGGCGGTGGAGCGTCTGACGATTGAGAGTTTGCCCTCTTTCTTGCTGCTCCTACAACCACCGAGTCTGGTTTAAGTTGCTGTGTTATAAACACAGGATCCATTGGGGGAGGCTTGTATTTTTAATCCACCCTAGGCGTGATAGCCCTTCCTTTAACTGGCTCCTGGAATACCTGTTTTGCATGTTTGAGCATGCCCGGGAGCATTGGCAGACTCTGGTAGGAAGTGTGGGTGGATGCCAGGGTGTTGAACAAGAAATCATCCTCTATTGGCTCAGAGTGCATTGCTACATTGTGGAA